>NC_073380.1:35284930-35636180 GCF_028641065.1 Leucoraja erinaceus | reverse complement strand
ATATATTTATTTTTTCCTGTTGCCAGAATCCATCGAAACAATTTGTGTATCTTGGGCTCCTCACTGTACAACACTAAATTCCAAATTATTTTGAATAGGCTGGGCTTGTTTTACTTGGAACAAAGGAGGCTGAGGGTTGGCCTGATAGAATAATATAAAATTATGAGACATAGATAAAGATAGTTAGAATCTCTATCATGGAATGGGATTAAATACAAATATACATATACATATATATTTTCATGTGGCTGTTATCTGGAACATTTCCAGAGTTGGTGGTGGAATCAGATACAACCACTCTATTTAAGAGAGTTTTATATAAGTACTTGAATAGGGAAGGCACAGAGAGAGACAGATCTAATGCTGGCAAATGGGACTTGTATTTGGGTAAAAAGCTTAGCATGGGCATAATGGACCAAAGAGCCTGTTTCTGCACTGTATAACTATCTCTATCACTCTATGATGAGTACAAACAGAATTAATATGGTATAACATTTAATGAAAATTAAATTATGTGGAATTCTTTGCCTCGAAGGCTATAGAGACCAAGTCAGTGGATATTTTTTAAGGCAGAAATAGAAAGATTCTTGATTAGTATGGGTGTCAGTGGTTATGGGGAATAGGTAGTAGAATGCGGTTAGGAAGCAGAGATAGATCAGCCATGATTGAATGGCGGAGTAGACTTGATGGGCCTAAATGGTCTAATTCTGCTCCTATCACTTATGACCTTATGATCTCATGAAAATAAACACCAGAAAAATTTGATATGTATAATTTAGCTACATTTCACTTAAAACAAAAATGTCACTTAAAACAATCTCTTCTCCCTGTATATGCTCCCCTTAGGCCAAGTCATTGAAAGGCACAGCATTTCCTTCCATTGCTACGCAGACGATACCCAACTCTATCTCCCCCTGAAGCCCAAAAACCAATCAAATCTGTTTAACCTTATATACCCACTGCCTCGAGGATATAAAGTGTTGGATGGCCCAGAACTTCCTCCAACTAAATGAGAGTAAGTCTGAGGTCATCCTTCTCGGCCCCTCGGACTCAATCAAAATGATAGCAGGCAGCCTTGGAAGCCTTACCCCACTACTCAAACCTCACGTCAAAAACCTTGGCGTGATATTTGACTCAGCATTGAAATTTGACAAACAAGTCAATGCCGTGGTAAAAGCTAGCTTCTTTCAGCTTCGGACGATAGCTAAAATAAAAAAATTCCTCCAGTTTGATGACCTGGAAAAGATCATCCACACATTCATCTCCTCCCGCCTAGATTACTGCAACTCCCTTTACACTGGCATCAGCCAATCTTCCCTGTCCCGCCTGCAACTGGTCCAAAACGCCGCAGCGAGACTCCTGACGGGCACCCGAAAAAGGGAGCACATCACCCCGATCCTGGCCTCTCTCCTCTGGCTCCCTGTGCAGTTCCGTATAAACTTCAAGATCCTCCTCTATGTCTACAAAGCCCTCAATGGACTTGCCCCCACCTACATAAAAAGTCTTCTCACCCACCACTCCACCTCCAGGCCCCTCAGATCGGCCGACTTGGGGTTGCTGAATATCCCACGGTCTAGGCATAAGCTCAGGGACGACCACGCCTTTGCGGTTGCAGCCCCTAGACTGGAACAGCATCCCCTTTCCCATCAGAACTGCCCCCTCCATCGACTCTTTTAAGTCAAGACTAAAAACTTATCTATACTCCCAAGCCTTTCCTGACGTCCTCTGAGTGAGGGTTACAGGTATATATGTATGTAGTTTGGTTTGTTGTGCTATTCTTATAAAAAATGTAAAGCACTTTGGCCAATGAGAGTTGTTTTTTAAATGTGCTATATAAATAAATGTGACTTGACTTGACTTGACTTGAATATTGGCAGAGAACAAATAAGAAGTGTTGTCAGTTTCAGCTGAAAGGAATAGAACATTAATCAGGTAATGTGTAGGAAGGAACTGCAGATGCTGGTTTAAACCGAAGGTAGATACAAAATGCTGGAGTAACAGGCCGCATCTCTGAAGATAAGGAATTGGCGACGTTTCAGGTTGAGACCCTTCTTTAGACTGAACGTTTTGGGTCGAGACCCAAATTAATCGGGTAATGTTCTATTGGGGACAGAATTTTGAGGCAGTCAAGTAGAGGCACCCGGCATGCCTGGTTTGCGATTGCATCCATGTGTTGGGACCAGGACAGGTCATTCGAGATATTAACACTCAGAAAATTGAAGTTGCTAGCTCTTTCTACCACCAACCCACCAATGCAAGATGGCACATGGCCTCCTGGCTTCCCCTTTCTGAAGTCAATAATTAATTCCTTTATCTCTTGGCAATGAGAGGTTGTTGTTGCGGCACCATTCAGTCAGGTGCTATATCTCAGGTACACAAAAAAGCTGGAGAAACTCAGCAGGTGCAGCAGCATCTATGGAGCGAAGGAAAAAGGCAATGTTTCGGGCCAAAACCCTTCTTCAGACTCTATCTCTCTCTCTCTCTCCTGTATGTTAACTCATCTCCAGCCATGATTTGGCCATCCACAGTTGTTTCATCGGCCATTTTTTAGATGACTGGAGCTGTGGTTAGCCACACAGTCATGGGCATAAAGGGAATAGAGCAGAGGGGCAAACACACAACCTTGAGAAGCGCCGTGTTGATGGTCAGTGGTCAAGGTTAAAACAAATATAGTTAGAAAAGGCAGATTTAAAAAAAAAACAACGTTGCCACAAAAGATGTTTCGCCACAGAAGGTATTTCCTAAATGCAGAAATCGCAATTGAAATGTTCATGATCTTCAGGGTGATCATTTCCTCACCATGCTTCTGATCCTTGAAATAGCTGCACATAAAACCCTCATGGAGGATTATCCTCCGTGTATATTGTGCATTAAAAGACAAAACTGATCCCTCAATATAGGTAAATGGGTACACTCTATGCAAAAGCTCATTTGGCGTTTGGTGACAGAGCGCAGAAAGGCCGAAAGGTGAACAGAAACCTGATGCCCATTTTTTTTATTTTGCCAGAAACTCTTGATATGTCCTTATGCTGAAATTATGCCAACAAATACCTGGAATATATGTGTACACTGTTTACAAAAAACAAATTAACTGTAAAATAAGTATACTTATTGATGAGTCGGCGTACAGGATGGAGGTGGAGCTGCTCACAGGATGGTGCAAATCCCACAACCTCATTCTCAACGTGGGAAAAACTAAGGAGATGGTGGTTGACTTCAGGAGGGCGGGAAAACAACACCATACACCTCTGCACATCGACGGAGCTGATGTGGAAAGGGTCAGCAGCATGAAGTTCCTAGGACTCCACCTGTCAGATGACCTGATGTCCACAACCAACACCACAGCACTGGTCAAGAGAGCCCAGCAGCGACTACACCCTCTTCGAAGACTACGTAAAGCAGGTCTCCCCACTACACATCTACGAACTTTTTATAGGGGGACAGTCGAGAGCACATTAACCAACGGCATCACTTCCTGGTTCGGGAGCTGCAAGGCGTACGAACGGCACCAACTTGACAGGATTGTGAAGACCGCCAGCAGGATTATTGGTGCTCCATTCCCTTTCCTGCTGGACATATAGAGGAAGAGATGTATCAACAGAGCCAACTCCATCATCAAAGACCCCTACCACCCATCGCATCACATATTCTCCATCCTGCCATCTGGGAAGAGGTACAGGAGCATTAGCTGCAAAACCAGCAGGATGCTCCTCAGCTTCTTCCCGCAGGCTATAAGACTGATAAACGGACTTAGCCCCCTGCCAAAGTATCGCGCACCAACCACCAACCTGGACACACTGCAGCAGCTGTCGATCGGAACGCCTGTTGATGTTTAGTAGAGTGTTTAATTTAATTTGTTCATGATATATGTATTTTTATTTCTATTTACTTGTTGTTATTTGCACTGCACACTGAACGGACACTGGTTGAGCAACGTTTTTTTGTTTCCTCTGGGTATGTGAGTACTCAGGAAATAACAATAAAGATATACTGATACTGATACTTTCTAAACGGAATCAAAACCTCTTGGACATCCCCTTCTTGTCTTTATTTCACTGCTGACCTTTTCATTTCCAATTGCCAACGTGATATTAACTACCATGATTTTTTCCACTTCCCTTACCCACGCCAACCTCACCTCATCCCATCACATGGTTTTGGTTTGGGTTTAGGTTTAGGTGTATTGAGGTACAGTGAAAAGTTTTGGTTTACATCCTATACAGTGAAATCAGATAAATCTATACATAATTTAATAAAGATAAATCTATACGTAAAGATTCAGGGACAGTTTCTTCCCAGCTGTTATCAGGTAACAGACCATCCTACCACAACTAGAGAGCAGTCCTGAACTGTTATTTGACTCATTGGAGACCCTCGGAATACATATCTCTGATCGGACTTTACTGGCTTTATCTTGAATTAATCGTTATTCACGTTATTCCCTTTATCATATATTTCTATACTGTGGATGGCTCGATTGTAATCATGTATTGTCTTTCCTCTGCCTGGTTAGCTTGCAACAAAAGCTTTTCACTGTACCTTGGTACACGTGGCAATAAACTAAACTCAAACTCAACATAAAGCCAAACTCAAGTACAATAGGATGAGAAAAGTGAATGATACAGAGCACAGGATGTAGATCTCAGCAATGTAGTACACCAGTTCCAGAGACCAAGTACATTGTCTGCAATGGGTAGAGGTGAATCAGGCAGTACCCGAGCTGATGGAAGCACGTTTTAGAATCCTGATAGCAGAAGGGAAGAAGCTGTTCCTGAGTCTGATGATGCGTGCTTTCAAGCTTCTCTATCGTCAGCCTGATAACCGTCAGTGGAAGAATGAGGAATGACTGGGATGGGACAAGTTTTTGATTATGTTGGCTGTTTTCCTGAGGAACTGTGAAGTGTAGATGGAGTTAATAGATGGAGTCTAGTCTGTGTGATTGACTGGACTACATCCACAACTCTCTGAAATTCTTGCGGTCTTTGGCAGAGCTGTTCCCAAACCAAGCTGTGATGCATCTGTAGCAATCTATAAGTCATTAGAGACATGCCAAATTTCTTCAGACATCTGAGACAGTAGTGGTGTTGGTGTGCCTTCTTGAAAATTCCATTTCAATGTGATTGGTCCATGACAGATCATTGGTAATATTTATGCTAAGTAACTTCAGCTCTCAACTATTTCCACTTTGGCACCATTGATGCTGAACTGAGCTAGTACTTCACTACAATTCTGGAAGTTGATAACTAGCTTCTTTGTCTTGCTGGCATTGAGGAAGAAGTTGTTGTCCTGATGCTAAGGAACTCCACATATACTGCACATTTCCCAAACCTGACATCAAGCCCGCAGACAAACGGTCTGCATTATGCCATTATGGTCTGAAAGACTGATCTCTAACTTGTCTTGGCCAGATGGCAGCACTCAACACCTCCTCATATCACCCCTGGATCATGTCTCCACAAATGAACCATTACATATCTCATCACATTGAATCTCCCCTCCACAGCCTTCAACCTGATGGTTCCCCAGCCTCACACTACGCACTTGTATCTCTTACACAAGAGTCACAAATGGTATTGATTGGTAGACCTATTGTTTTTATCTGCTCTTATCTCTCCAAGCATACACTTTATCCAGTCTCTTCCCACCTATATCTGGGACACCTCTTACTCCCTCCATCATTTCAATAACTCCCAATTCCCTGGCCTCAACTGCCCCACTTTCACCATCGACCTCCAGTCTTTAAATATCACTAATCTGTTCAGGAATATTTTAGGGACCCTCTGTTTCTTTCTGGAACAAAGATACAACCAATTCCCCACCACTATAAGTATTGAATCATTGTTATCCTTAACAATTATTCTTTTGATTATTCCCACATCCTATAAATCAAAGGAGTAGTCACATCCACTCGCATGGGCTCCAGCTATGCCTGCCGTTTCTTCCACTATGTGGTTCCAAACTTGCACTGGCACCCATCCCTTTTTCCTCCATATTGATCATTGCATTGGTGTTGGAGCTCATGCAAAACATGTGCATTTTATCCAAGTCGTGGTGTAAGATCGCCTTCTGGAAGGTGGACCATTTATTTGCCTTCACAGATGATGCTTGACCCATCGCTTCCTCCAACTGCTTTTTTTTTTTGCTCCATATTCCAATAACTGCAGTTTCTCGTGTTAGAAGACTTTGCTCTGAATGTTTACTGAAATTAAGCCAGAAATGTATGGAACTTCAAACTTATTAAATGATATTTGAAAACACAGCAAACAGGAAATTAATCTGGCTGGCTGTACTATGATTGCAAACAAAGAAGACAGCTTCGATTTGATAGAATGAAAAAACAAATTAGAATAATGATGAACTTAAATCACACAAAAAAATAGAGAAATTTGCAAGCATCCAGATGTAGATGAGATATTTTACCAGGTGCCACAGGTATATGTCAGTAATCCACAGATAGCTTTACAAAGATATTGAATCACAATAAAAGTAGATTTAAAGACTTTTCTGGTTATGTGAGCAGAGTTCAGCTGAACTCAACCAACGGACTCTAAATATAGTGCTCCATATTTAACACTGAAGATTTTGATGTAATGAATGGAGTATATTGGGTGTGTATACACTTTCTCAGAACCATGTGGTATGACATTGTTGTAACAACCATTGCTGTGGGTTGAGATGATATTTGCCATTAATATAGAATGTTTGACCAGAAGTTCTTTCCTGTTTACACGACTTACCAAATACTGAAATGGAATGGAAGCAACTGTAGCATATGTGGCTTCTGTAATATTGAGTCTGCATCCCTTTAAAAATTGAATCATGTGAACATTTGCTCTTCATGTCTATTGTTATACTGGGTTGTGATTATGAAGGTAGCTCAAAGCAATTGTCTGTTTGGTGTTGGGAGCACAGGATAGAAAATGCTTTGTCCCTCTCTCTGGGTTATCTCTATCTATCTATCTATCTATCTATCTATCTCTATCTATCTATCTATCTATCTATCTATCTATCTATCTATCTATCTATCTATCTATCTATCTATCTATCTATCTATCTATCTATCTATCTATCTATCTATCTATCTATCTATCTGTCTATCTTTCATTTTGCCTTTGAAATGTACGGGTATCTCCTCGAAAACCAGACGCAAAAAAGCAGAGATGTTTACATGTTTCGGTAGGGATTTAACATGTATTCAGAAATCCACTCCTCTCTAAATGTGCTCAATTAATCAGCCAGATTTTGAATAAAATTGTTCACAAAACTCACTTTACAAAACATAATCACCGCTTGCTAGCTGCTGACATCACAATGCCCACATGCCCACCAATCAAGGCCCACCTGCCTCCTGCACCCCACCTGTGGAATAATGCAGCTGCTGTCAACACGCATGCGCAGTTTTCCACAAGGAACGTTACACCATGCACCCCCCCCCATTCTTCAAAAGGTGCAGAAAGAACGAGAATGTTCTGCAGCAAAGATCCTATAGCTGCGCTCCGCTATAGGATCTTTGTTATGCAGATCCAGAGGTGAGCGTCGCTCACACTATGTAGCTTCTCCTTACTATCGGCGCAGCTCGTGAAGCCCCGTCCCTCCCATCCCCTGCCCGCTCATTCCAGCTGTGGGTTTCCAGAGAGTCAGAAGCCGCTCACTCGCCCGGCTCCTCTCAACCTCCCCCCACCCTCTTCTCACCTCCTCCCCTCTCCTCCCTCCCTCTCTCACCTCTCCTCTCTACCCATCACAGGGGACGACGCTGGTGGGCTCTACCTTTGTGGAGGCCTAATCGTCTGGTCCCCCCCCCCACCATCCCCATCCCCGGCCTCGCGGCTCTGCCCACGCTGGTGGGTGCGCTCTTACCTTTGTGGAAGCCACGATCGGCTCTCCCTCCCCCGCTGCTCTCCACCATCCTCAGATCGCTCCCTGCCTCATCTTGGGCTGCCCCCCCCGCCCCCCCCCTCCCCCCCTCTCTCTCCCCCTCTCTCTCTCTCCCCCTCTCTCTCTCCCCTCTCTCTCTCTCTCTCTCCCCCTCTCTCCCCCTCTCTCTCTCTCCCCCTCCCTCTCTCCTCTCTCTCTCTCATTCTCTCTCTCTCTCTCTCCTCTCTCTCTCTCTCTCTCTCTCTCCCCTCTCTCTCTCCCCCCCTCTCTCTCTCTCTCTCTCTCTCTCTCTCTCTCCCTCTCTCTCTCTCTCTCTCTCTCTCTCTCTCTATCTCCCCCCTTCCTCTCCCCCAACCCCCCGTGTAACTCGCACTTGGCTGGCCGCTCGCAGTGCCCTGCCATCCCGCCCGGGCTCTGTATTGAAACCGGTGAAATGCAGTAATTTGGTTGGACATCCGATGGCTTCAGAGGACCCCCGGGGCCCCGCGAGGTCCCGCGAGGTCCAGAGAGGTGCCGAGAGGTGCCGAGGCCCGCCACCCATTCGCAGTCGGCCCCGTCCGTGCCGCCTGCTCACCTCTCTCCCCGCCCGAAGTTCAAGTCCGCCCACTCCCTCTCTCTCTCCCCCCCCTACGATTATTCGCCAAGTTACTCACTGTTTTCCTGTGCTGCGAGTGTAACAAGTTTTGTTCTGATCGGTCACATATTGTAAAAGTTATCGAGGTTTAAGAATCTTAAAAACCTCGCGTGCGCAGGTTCCTTAAGTCAGCGCCACGCAGATTGGTAATTTCTCCTGTCAGTCAATGCCACGGCCGGGATGGCGACGCCCCTCTCTGCCATCTGGTGGCAGCCTGTCCCGCCTCACTCACAAACTCCTCTCTCCCCTCCTCACAGTAACTTGTCAATCGTCTCCCCCACCACCAGCGGCAGCAGTGGAGGGGGTTCAGGGGAGGCCCAGTGGAGGCCCTGGTACCGTCTCTCTCTCTCTCCCTCATCACTCACCACCTTCCCCCGCCTGCCCTCTGTGGCAATGGCGGTCCCATCTACCCGTCCTCCCCCGGGACCATCTCCCCCGCCACCACCATTGTGGTAACTCACCCTCACGGCCTTCTTAGAGGAGATGTTCTCCACCAGCTCATCGAAATTCGTGGTGCCCACCATGACGAACACCGACTCCATCCCTCACTCCCCGCGGCCCAGCAGAGAGGGGACGGACTGAGCGGCAGCAGCGGGAGGTCAGACAGGATGGGGACGGGCTGAGCCGGAGTGGGCAGAGGGAGAGAGGGAGAGTCGGGTTGCAGGGTAGTCGAGCAGTTTGCATGGAGTTTAAGTAACTCACACACACATGCACGAACGATGCAAACTGGTCCAATCGTCAGGTCAACGGGATCTAAACCGCAGCTAACAATGAATGACCTGTGGAGGAAGGAACTGCTTTTTATGGATGGAGGGAGGGAGGGAGGGAAGCAGTGACTGCGGGTAGGGGAAAGGAGGGGGAGGGAGAGGTGAGGGAAGGATTGGGGAGGAGGGGAGAGGGAGAGGGAAAAGACTTTGGGGAGGTGTGGACAGAGAGTGGGGGATTTGAGGGAGAGGGAGGGGTAAGAAGGGAGAGGGGTAAAGTGAGGAGGGGGAGTGGTGGAGGAGGGGGAATAGAGGGAGAGGAGAGGGAAGGTAGGGAGTGGGGAATAGAGGGAGAGGAGGGCAGTGGGGGAGGTCGGGTGGGATAGTGTGGGGGGTAGGGTGAGTTGAGGTGTGGGGGATAGGAGGGGAGAGTAGTTATGGCGGAAGGGAGGGGGTGACAGGGTAGGGGAAAGGAGAGGGAGGGAGAGGTGAGGGAGGGGAAAGAAGAGAGAGGGTGAAGAGGAGGGGGTGGGAGTTCTGGGGAATGAGGGGAGATGAGCCCTGCCTGCGCAGTTGGGGGGTCAATATTGCGTTGGGTGGACGGGTTGCATTGGAGGACCAGGCCTCCCGTGTGTCAGGGACCCAACAGTCTAGTTTTATACAATAATGCACTGTCATTCAGCATGTTAGAAAGTGTAATGTAAGGATTAAATCAGACTGAGAGCTAAATTGGAATTGTCAGCTAAATTAGCAGTGCCACATTTCCAACCTTGCTTAGGAAAACAAGTAGATGTTTTTGAAGAATGCTTGGGCTAATTCAAAGGGACCCGTAGAGCATGAGGCCACCTGCAAGATCACTGAGATAAGCTTTGCTTTCCCAGAGACATCCAAGACTAGCTCAGTGTCTGATAGGCACATAACCCACTCCATTATGGTACCAAGGAGGATAGCTCGCTTGACATATAATCACCTGTTGTTCTTAGAGATAAAATTATTATATGGTACATGCTTCTACCATGAGAGCATGAGCTTTATCTTCGGGGAGAGAGAGAGAGAGAGAGAGAGAGAGAGAGAGAGAGAGAGAGAGAGAGAGAGAGAGAGAGAGAGAGAGAGAGAGAGAGAGAGAGAGAGAGAGAGAGAGAGAGAGAGAGAGAGAGAGAGAGAGAGAGAGAGAGAGAGAGAGAGAGAGAGAGAGAGAGAGAGAGAGAGAGAGAGAGAGTGCACAAGAGTTATTTTGTATTGTTTCTTTATTGATAGTCGATAATTGTTTCTGTGTTTTACTTGTGTATGCTTTAATAAATAGTCATTTGTGCTCTTCACCATGTGCTTCCTCCATTCATTGATCTGATTCCTTGAACCCTGCAAGTATTTAATTACAGAAAGGAATATTGATATGCCTCTGGATGCTACGTTGGGAGGTGAGGGGGAATAGAGGGAGAGGAGGGGGGAAGGTAGGGAGTGGGGAATAGAGGGAGAGGAGGGCAGTGGGGGAGGTCGGGAGGAATAGTGTGGTATTACCACTGCGGAAGCAGCAATGCTGTGACTAAAAATGAGCGGAAAAAGAAAAGGATTCTTTGGACGGCACGGTGATGCAGCGGTAGAATGTCCCGGCGAGCCGCACGGGCTCTACCAGCAGAACAATCACACCACCGAACGGAATGAACCCCGGTAGGCCCGACTCGCCCCTCAGGCCTCCCAGGGGACTGCGGAGAAGCCGAGCGGCGAGGCCTGCCTGGGCCCAAGGAACCGCAGCAGCGGCGGCGATGGGAGCCTCAGTGACAACATAAGCCTTGACGTAGGTGGCGGTTGAGTCTCAACGTAGGTAGTGGTGGGACCTTGGTGGCAGCATGAGCCTCGGCAGCAACGGGAGCCTCGGCGGTGGTGGGGCCTCACAATTGACCCACGATTGGTGGTCGATGAGCGTGAGGGGGGAAGGGGAGAACAATGGGGACATGGCGGTGGGGGGGACCGCCATAAAGAACAACGGGGAACCAGCATGGGAGGACCGCTGTGAGGGATGGTGGGAGAACAGGGGGGGAGGGGGCATTCTAGTTTTAGAATCCTCTGCCTAGAGGATAAGCCTGTGTCTGTTTCTTTTGTTTGTTTGTTCTTTATGGTGAAGGCGCTGTGTGCACGGCAGCCAGCCAACAGTCACTTGTCTTTTTCTTTTTTTCACTTTTAATTTCAAGTTTTTCTGCACATTTTTGTGTGTTGTGACTGTTGGTAGACAGTCCCTCCTGGGATGAATAATGTTTTATCGTATTGCATCATATCGTAACATATCATTACAGCTCTTGCAGCACCGGAGATCCCAACTACGAGGGCTGTCTGTACGGAGTTTTACATTCTCCACGTGACCTTGCATTTCGTTGTCTCTGTACTGTACACTGACAATGACAATTAAAATTGAATCTGAATCTGACCTGCGTGGGTTTTCTCCGAGATCTTTGGTTTCCTCCCACTCTCCAAAGATGTACAGATATGTAGGTAAATTGGCTTGGTAAATGTAAAAATTGTCCCTAGTGTGTGTAGGATAGTGTTAATATGCAGGGGTTGCTGGTCGGCGCTGACCCAGTGGGCCCAATGGCCTGTTTCAGCGCTATATCTCTGAACAAAACCACTGCAGGCATGGTGGCAGAAGGCAGAATATGTTGATTAGTTGGAAAAGTATACAGGATCACAAACAAACGCTTTCTTATCAACTGCGTGTTCCTCCTCAGCAAATGACAGAAACCTGGGAAAAAATACGTAGTAGAGCGGCCATACACAAAAATCACCTTTTTTTGCAATATAATAACAGCATTGATTGGCGCAAGCAATCAACAGAGGAAGTTTGAAGATTCAAGATGTATTTTGGTTAAGTGTTCCACATTGTAAATAAACTACAATGTTTTTGGATATATTTACAATGTATGAAAATGCAAGTGTGAAAACATAGGTGGTGAGGGTGAGACGGGTAGTTTTTATTGTGACTGCTGAAATACATTGATGACTCTTGCTTGGCAAGTTTTAGGTGAGACTGAAGGACCAAAATTAATTTTTGCCATGTATTCTTGCAACCACTTACATGGAATCCCATTGGAGGCTACTTTATGCATCAACAAAAGTGAACAGCAAAACAAAGCAGGCCAATATCAGGAGCCCCGCAAGTGTTAGAACCATTCAGTTTACATATCAAATGAAAAGGCATATTCTTAAAGTAAACTTTATTAGTAAACTTTATTAGTAAACTTTAAAGAGTCTGGGGGTGAAAAAGGTGAAAACAAGAACCCTAAAAGATGTGATATGCAATTATAAAACTAACAATGATGGAGACCAAGTCAGGGACATATGACATGCTGAAATATCTTGTGCCAAATAAGATGAAATATCTTGTTTACAGATGTTGTGCGGAAACTGTAGGATTACTTTAATCCAAGGCAGTTAAAAATAGCTGAGAGCTATAAATGTGAGGGACCAACATAAGATGGTTGCCGAGCATATTGTTTCATCAAAGGCTTTGCATTGCCATCCTTTTGCAATAGGTTTGATCCTGACCAAAGAGTCCAACACAGCCCAACCCAAGGACAGGCCACTGTAATGGGGCTTGGACAGCGTTGGACCTAAATAAAATGGGTGTCTTTGCGACAACTCTCTTCTAAGCTTTCGTCATTGCAACACTGCTACTCGCTTTCAATAAGCTTTTAGCTAGAGTGAATTTAATTCAAGGAATTATCTGGGAACTATTAGGATCTTTACTCTAGATCCAAGATCACCCCAAATTCAGTCACTGATATGTGTTCGCAGGTATGGATTATGAACATCCTTAATGAGACAATGAGCTTGAGATTATTGTTGCCTCCTTCACTGAAGAGGGCATCCAATACACTAAACATATGGAATAACAAGATGCTTTACCAATGTTCTCCACTGCACAACAAGGCAATCAAGCTCCACAATGCACCATCAGGTTGAGGGGAGATACAACGCGAGTGTAAAAATAACAATGATAGAGACCAAGTCAGGATGTTGAAAAATCTTGTGCCAAGTAAGATGAAAGATATCTTGTTTACAGATGTTGTGCAGAAACTACAGGATTACTTTAATCCAAAGCAGTTAAAAATAACAGACTATAAATGAGGATGTTGGGTATATAGGTATATAGAATATACCAGAGGATATAGTAAAGGCAGGTACTATAACACCATTTAAAAAATACTTGGACAGGTGCATGGATAGGACAAAGTTAAAGCCAAACGTGGGCAAATGGGACTATTTTAGATTGGGCATCTTGGTCATCAAGGGTACGTTGGATCAATGGGCCTGTTTACATGCAGCATAACTCTATGTCTCTACCTGTTGTACTTGTTTATGGCTTAACTGTGCTTAGGCATAGTATGATTTGACTAGATAGCATACAAACAAGTTGTTCACTGTATTTCTGTGCACGTGACAATAATATACCAAAATGAATATACCTGCAACTCTGTAACACTTCCTCAGTTCTGCATTCAAAAGCAGCTTGAATCTGTAACTATACTCAGAGGCAGCCTGCTACCATGGAGCCATGGTTGACAGATGAAAATTAGTTTATGGGCCTAGGGGTAACAGCATCCTTCACATTAAAGATGAGTATATAATAATTCAGGAACTTGTGGCAGAACCCATGCCCATATTATGAATAGCTTCATCATTGATGTTAGACACAAAATGTGGAGTAATTCAGCGGGTCAGATAGCACCTCTTGAGAAAAGGAATAGGTGACCTTTCAGGTCGAGACCGCTCTTGAGACTCAGTGTCAGGGGAGAAGGAAACTAGAGATATGATAAATTATGAAAAATAGCATCTGAAGTTCCTCCCTTCACCATTGATATGTTGGAATCAAACCACATATGTGTTTGTTCAAACTGTCATTGAGGAGATATGAAAATGATCTCACAAAGGTACATGAGAAATTGCTGGAATAAAGTGTGGGTGTAGAGCAGAGTTTGGGGAATAAATGTAAGAAATTGTGTGGAGGAGGAGATGTCATGGGAAGGTTGTTTTGCCTGGAAGGAATCTGTAAGAGTGAAAATAACCTAATTGATCCTACTTTAATTTGCAGGGTGGTTTGGGGTTTTGCTGGTTTAGTCAGCAGAATTAATGCAGTTAAAATGGGATGTGTGTTCTGATAATGTCACCAATATGCAACATCATCATTTGGACAGCCATACGGGTGTGATATGCAGTTTGCGTGTTCTCGAAATTTAGCAAAGTTATGATGTGGAAACACAACATGAACACTTGCCATCATGTTAATCCCTGATGATATGGTTCCTGCCACATAATTAAAATCTGGCTTACGATTTCAAAATTAATATCCCTTTTGATTATGTAAGAATATTCTCCTAAATTACAATTCTTTGCACTTATATCTAACACTTACAGAGAATAGAAGTATCCCCAGTCATAACACAGTTTTAGTTTTAGTTTAGAGATACTGCACGGAAACAGGCCCTTCGACCCACCGGGTCTGCGCCGACCACTGATCACCACACATTAACGCTATCCTACACACACTAGGGACAATTTTTACATTTACCAAGCCAATTTACCTACATACCTGTACGTCTTTGGAGCATGGTAGGAAACCGAAGATCTCGGAGAAACCCCACTCAGGTAATGGGGAGAACGTACAAACTCTGTGCAGACAGCACCCATAGTCGGGATTGAATCCGGGTCTCCCTCGCTGCAAGCGCTGTAAGGCAGGAACTGTACCGCTACTCCATCGTGCCGCCCTACTGGACTACATAGTTCATAAAATGTACTATGGTATATACATAAATCTTACATTAATGAAAATAAGTACTATAGCATGCTTGCCCATGTTGTAAGTGTAACAATCACGAGACAATGAGAAAGTTCAAATACGGAAAATAACTCAAAAAGCTGGGCCTTCCTCCATAAAACAACATGGTGAAAGAGCCAGTAAAACAGCCATGGTTAAATGATTGCAGGATAGAACAAGACTGATAGAAGGAGACTATTCAACAAATGGATCTTGAATAAAAGGCCAAAGGTACAAGGCTACAAAATAAATCTAGAACAGAAGGCACAGGAACATTTTCACAGAGCTAGCAAACTGAAATGTTGTTGTGTGCAAATTTCTGCCAAGTTTCCATCATTACAACAATAAATGCAGATTAAAGATACTTAATTGGCTTAAACCAATTTGGCAAGTCCTGTGGTTCTAAAAAGTGTCACGTTAGTTCAAATCTTCCATTTTAGTTCCCTTCCAGAGTCAATGGACATGCAACCATTCAAACATAGATTGCATAGATGAATGGTTGAAAAAGAGTTGAATGAGTACAGAAATAGGATAGATAAATTTGATCAGCAATAGCTACTGACATAGAGGTTAATTGCAAACACTGACTGGTGGGGATGCAGAGTCTTTCATTTTTTTGGGACTCACTGTTGGTAAATTAATGTAAGCAGAGTCTGTCAAGGCATGTATGCACATGTGTAAGGAAGTAACATGTAGAGCTCAGTGGGACTAGGATACAGACTCAATGGGCCAAACAACCTCCTCCTATGCTGTAATGGTTCTATGTTTCTATTTGAATTATGTCCTGATGTACTCAAATAATTTACATAGGTGGAATTGCAAGGACAGTTGTATTTCCATTGATATTTAGGTGCTGGTATATAAGAGATTGTATTATACAAAAGGTTAAAGTTTAATCATCCTCATAACAATAGTAAGGACGTCATGTACACTTGGGTTCAAATACATTTTGGCTCTAAATGTGCAAAGCATGTTTTTGTCTTAATTAGATGGTGTTTTGTGAATTAAACATTAAGCTTTTCTACCCTAAGTAAATCAATTAAACTGATGATTATGTAGCAAAGCAGATTAATTAAGTCCAGTGGTGGTTTTGTATAATTCTTAAGCACTAAATATTTATAATTAATGCATATTTAACCCAGCTTTAATATTCAATCTCATTAAAGCCTCCTCTCTGTACTTTTCTCAAGGCATTTTGACATCTGCAGACATGTGGTCCTTTGAATAAGAACTGCCTCCCTTTTTGCTAATGTTGAAAAACTAAAATAATTAACACATTTAGTAGAACATTGCTCACATCTTGGTGGGATTTTGAATGCCAATATTCAACCAGAAGTAGAGTCTGACTCATCACTAAAGGTCAAATTGCTCATTTTCTGAAGATAAGTAGTTTCATTTGAATGATTATATCTAAGTGTTTCAGTGGATAATGCCAACAATGGTAAATAAGGAGGAGAGATAATAAACTGTGTGGTCGAATTTGAGCAATAACTGAGAAATTGATGCATATATCTATACATAACTAAAACTCTGATCTTGTGCTCTTCCGGTTTGCGTTGTTTTTACATTTGCGCAAAAACTGTGCCAGATAGTGCTACGTTTTTACGCCACCTTGCTCGCCATTTTACTTCGGAGTCACGTGAGTGACTACGTGAAGAAGCCCACCAGGACGCATGCATGTCATATTGCTACACGCATTGCGAAACGTCAGACGCGGTGGAACAACGTTCCCCCGCAGCGGCAGTTTAAAAGCCGCAACTTGCAGGTAAGAGTTTACTCTGCGGTCTTTTTAGTTTCCATTTCCAACTACAGGTGGGAACATGGACAAAACAAAGAAGCCAAGGTCTGCGACAAAGCTGGTGAGGGAGGACCGCGGAGCAGCGGGCAGCCAGCAGCAGCAAGCGGCACTCGGATCACCGATAGTGGGATGAGCTGTGCCCGATGTCGCCTCCGCACCAGCCAGATCCACGCGGCCGGGCGGTAAGGCTAGACAAAAAACAAACAAGGTCATGGACTCAGAGGAGTCCGACTTTGAACAACCGCGGGCGGCCAGCGACCGTGAGCGCTGGAGCCGGATGGAGCGGTGTGTGGAGCATTTGCTCCAATGTGACAGACTCCGGGAGATGGAGTCGGGTCACAGTGGGCCCTATGATAAACCCACAGCAGTACCTCTTGAAGGGCTGCACAGTGCTTCTACCTCATCAGAGGAGAGCACTGCGGGTCAGTTCTGGGCTGACCTGGAAGAGGGGTCCGCAGAAGGAAAGGCAAGTGTGCAAGGGGTGCAGGAACGAGAGAACCTACTGGACATGGTGTCCAATTTCACACAGCCAGACCAGACTGGTCAAAATCTGGAGCCAAAGCTAGCTGCCAGTATAGACTATATGTCTCTAAACCAGTTACAAGAACAGGCTGTACTGGACACCACATCAAGACACCTGGCACCGGGCAACTGCATATCCCTGAATGTTCCAATAGTAAACACCTGTATATGGAAACACATTGGAATAGGAGTCAGAAGTATGGACGTCAAATTACAAAAAGTATTGAAACTCCTAACAGCAGGGATAAGAGCATTTTTCCGCACAGTGGATGACAAGGGCATGTCCCAGGACCAACAAGATGCACTGGCACTACTCTGCAACACTCAACATGAGATAAACAACATCAGGAAGAGTGCCATTCAACCCACACTAAACCCAAAATTCGCGGGACTGTGCAAACCTGGGACCACAAAACCACCAATACTATTATTTGGAGGCAACCTATAGAAGCAAGTCAAGGAGCTCGATGAGGAAGCAAAAACCCTGGGACTAATAAAAGGGACTCCATCAAAAACCCACTACAGCCAAAGACAGCACCCCTAAGCAGAACAAGAATGACTGGTGAAAGCTTGAAGGCCCGGTACTCAAAACATGAGTCTTTTTTAGACCATGGCCCAGGCCGGCCTTCTTGGAAGATGCACGGACCTCCAACGCCAACCAAACCACAAATCCAGACACCAACGCAACAACAGCAGCAAAGAACCTACAAAAAGAAGTAAACCTGCCACTGGTAACTATGGAGGTAGGTGGGTCTGGTTCCCTACAAAATACAGGGAGCATGGAGGTTGGGGAGAGATTACACTCTTTTCTGAATGTATGGAGCATGTTAACAACCGATACTTACATCTTAAGCAGTATCCAGGGATATACAATAGAGTTTATACACAAGTACAGCCCTCCAGTTCAACATATACCGAACCGAATGTTCGTGCTTTCTGATAAAGAAAAATCAGAAGCGCAAGCTGAACTGGAGCGGCTTTACGTAAAAGGTGTAATTGAGCAAATTCAACACGAACCATTAGAATTTGTGTCCAATATATTTACCAAAAACAAAAAAGATGGTGGTTGTCGCATCATCATAGATCTGACAAAATTGAATACATTTGTATAATATATTCACTTCAAAATGGAAACCTTTGTTACTGCTAAACAATTAATTTCCAAAGGTTATTTCATGACCAGCATCGATTTAAAAGATGCTTACTATTCAGTGCCTATACGAGGTGACCACAGATGTCACTTAAAATTCAACTGGATGGGACAACGCTGGCAGTATAAAGCACTGCCAAAGGGGTTATCATCAGCCCCCAGGCTGATCACAAAAACCAGCCCTAGCGTTTCTACAGAAACGAAAACACATGGTCATGACATATTTAGATGACATACTCATTGTGCGCAAAACTTTGGAATTGGCCAAACAAACCGTAACAGCCACAAAACAGTTATTTGAAAAACTGGGATTTATTATCCATCCAGTTAAATCTAAACTAATGTCTTCCACTACTATGGACTATTTGGGGTTCACCATTGACTCAGTTCACATGTCGGTGACTCTGCCTAAGGGAAAGGCTAGAGATTTAATAGAGGCTTGCAATAACCTCATTGACATCAGCAAACCATCCATCAGATTGGTAGCAAATGTAATTGGCAAAATGGTGGCTGCCTTTCCAGCCACACAATTTGGACCTCTATATTACCAAAACTTACAGAGAGCAAAAATACAAGCACTCAAAATCAATGCAGGTCACTTTGACAGACCTACGAAACTACCAATCAAAGCTAAAATGGAACTAAAATGGTGGATAGATAACATCTGGCTTGTTCCAATCCAATCATTGTCAGTAACCGTTCCATGGTACTACAAACTGATACCAGTGCACTTGGGTGGGGAGCCACCAATACCATCACCAGCTGTGGAGGTAGATGGACTGCTCAGGAGGCATCATTATTACTCACACTGGGCATAAACTACCTGGAAATGTTGGGTGCATTCCATGGCCTAAAGTCATATTGTACTGGGTCATATCACCAGCATGTTAGACTACAGATAGACAATACCACTGTGGTAGCATACATTAACCACATGGGTGGAAACAAATCGACATCATGTGACAATCTGGCTAATATAATTTGGCAATGGTGTATCCAGAGAGATATTTGGATATCAGCCACTTACCTACCAGGAAGACTAAATTTAGTGGCAGACACCAGGTCATGAAAATGTAATGAAAACACCAAATGGATGTTGAATAAAAAAGTATTTGCTGATATTACAGCAAGATGTGGAACACCAGATGTCGATCTATTCGCATCCAGACTTAACCACCAGTTAGCAAATTATGTTTCATGGGAACCAGACCCTGGGGCAGCGGCGACAGATGCATTTTCGCTGCATTGGGGGAAATTGTTTATTTACGCATTCCCTCCTTTCTGCCTCATCAGTCGGGTATTAAGGAAAAAACAACAAGGCTCTGCATCTGGTATATTGGTAGTACCCGATTGGCCTACTCAACCATGGTTCCCAGTGGTACTAAACATGGTATTAGAACCATGTATCACCATCCCACATAGACCAGATTTAATGCTACATCCAGTAACAAGGGATAGCCACCCATGCCATAACCATTTGAACTTATTAATTTGTAGAGTTTAAAAACACCTCTACTACAACTGGGACTGACGGACCGAACAGTGAACATGATCTCGGCGGCCCAAAGACAGTCAACCAAAAAACAGTATCTGGTCTATATCAGGAAGTGGGAGATGCCTTCCTGATATTGTCACAAAAACAACATCACCCAGAGACATGACCATCCCGTCTGTTTTGGAATATCTGGCAGGCCTCCACTATGATGAGGGGCTCAGTTATAGTGCCATCAACTGCGCCAGAAGTGCCCTATCGACTTACCTATGGCAGGGGACAGAGCGTTACTCTGTTGGGACTCACCCACTGGTAGCAAAACTTATGAGGGGAATTTTTAATACTAATCCCCCAAGAACCAGGTACTCCCAAATATGGGATGTAAGTATTGTCCTGAAGATGCTCAGGAATTGGTCTCCAGCAACAGCTCTGTCCCTACATAGACTGACATTAAAAACAGTCATGCTAATGGCATTGGTCACGGCACAGAGGGTACAGTCACTGCATAAACTAACACTGGACAACATCACTTCCTCAACTGAAAATATTACGTTTCATATCTATGAATTAGTAAAGCGGAACAGACAGGGATCAGCAGGCCTCAATATACAATTTAGGTCATACCCAACAGATGACCGTCTCTGTATAGTAAGACATTTGTCGTTTTACATGGAGAAAACAAAAATCATAAGAGGCAATGAGAAGGCACTTCTGGTCAGCCACAAGCAACCACACAAAAGAGTAACGTTCCAGACCATCTCAAGATGGCTGAAACAGGTGCTAACACAGGCTGGGGTGGATACTAACATTTTAAAATCTCATTCCACCAGGGCTGCAGCTACATCGGCAGTGACACAGTTGGATGTACCAATGGACAAAATCCTCAAGGCAGCAGGATGGTCTGGGGGAAAAAACATTCCAATGATTTTACAACAAACCAGTAATGAAACCTGGAACGTTTGCAGAAACAAATTTAAGTTCTGTAAATTAATTTAAACCCATAAAAAGGGGTTATAAATTTGTGTTAATAAATTTTATGATTTCAATATCGAATTCATGTCCAAATTATGTTAACACAATTCCTCCTACAGTCATCAAGGCAGACGTGATGCATGGACTCCACGTTTCCACGGCATGAAATCACAGAGCTTTAAAATCTTCACGTAGTCACTCACTTGACTCTGAAGTAAAATAGTAAGATTAAACGAGAACTTACCAGTTTGAAGTTTGATCTGTATTTTATGAGGAGTTACGATGAGGGATTACGTGCCCTCCGCTCCCACCCTTGATCATATACTCAACTGGTATCTCTTCTCTAATCTTACTATATTTAGTCATTACAGTTATCTGTGATTTCACACCGCTGCTTTGAAGAATGACACGCATTCTTCCTGGCGGGCTTCTTCACGTAATCCCTCATCATAACACCTCATAAAATACAGATCAATCCTCAAACTGGTAAGTTCTCGTTTAATCTTACTATTCTCCTATGCTGCAAATGCAACGTGTTTTGTTCCGATCGGTGGTATAATACAAAAATTATTGAGGTTTAAATATCGCAAAAAAATGCGCATGCGCAGATTGGTCAATCAGTGCCACGCAGATTGGTCCCCACTCCTGTCACTCAACCGGGGTGGCGATGCCTCTTCCTACACTAAGCCCTCTCCATCTCCTCACTCACAAACTCCTCTCCCCCCTCCCCACAGTAACTTGTCTACTGTCTCCCCGGGGGGGGGGGGGGGGGGGGGGGGGGGGGGGGAGTGGAAGTGTGTCAGTAGAGGCCCTGATCCCATATCTCTCTCCCTCGGTCACCAAAACTCATGGTGTCCAACGTGATGAACACCTAGTCCATCCCCTCCCCAGGGCGGTGTGGGGAGGGGGCGGGAGTGGAAGGGTGAGGTGGGGAAGGGCAAGCGGGGGAGTGGGGGAGGGGGTGAGGAGATGTGGGGAGATTAGTGGCATCACAACAGGAACCCATCAGCTGCGTCAGGAGGAGGGGTGGGGGAGGGGGGAGGGGGGTAAGGAGATTGGGGGGATGGGGGAGATGGGGACGGGGGGACGGGGTGGGGGGAAGGAGGGGGGGGAGTGGGATCCAGGGAAGGGTAAGGGGCGAGGGAGGTCAAGGGGGGGAAGGGCAAGGGGGGGAGTGAGGGGAAGAAGGGGGGAATCAATGGCTTCACAACGGGAACCCGTCAGCCACGCCTGTGCAGTTGGAGGCTATGGGTAAGTGGTGGAATATTGCGTTGGGGGAACGGGACCCAACGGGTCCCACTTATTAATCACTAAAACACACCTAATGACTTTATTAAGGACAATTCTGGTACCTAGAATTTTCAAGTGATGTTGGCGCAGTACTGTTTTAAGGTCCAATATAACATTTTAAATTAATAAGTGAAGTCCTCCCTTAAGATATTAGAATGTGCAATGGTTCACTGGCCTGAAAATCTGCACATGGATGTTTTCCTTTGGAATTGTTAATTTCTGCTGGGAATTTTGAGAGGTTGGTGAATTTCTCTGATTTTTCAACCAACGGCAAGGGTCCACTTACCGGGGACACAGGTGGAGAACTTGTTCATGCAACAAACAGCCGACAACATGTAAACATAAGAAGGATGAAGAAGAGTAGGATATTCAGCCCCTTATGACAATACCATCATGCAATCTTCTTATCGAGTCCACACACAAGATTAGAAGTTGTTCAGCCAGAGCTGAACACACTTCTCGGCATCTGCATACAATGGTGCTGTCTTGCGCTTCTTGTGTTTCTTATGCATGCTGGTGGAAAGATTGGTGAAAACAGGGCCGCGACGTGAATGCTCTTTCCTAGAACCCATCATGCAATAAAACAAAGGGTAGTGCCATTTTTCAACCAAACACATTATCCTGGCAAAGACTTTACATGACATCAATTTTTTCCAACTTACATAAAACCGATACATTTTTCTCTTTCTGTTCATTTTATCATGCTGCTGATTGAAATCTAAACCATCTGTTTAAAAGTATACAGCATTTATGGCACTTTGTAAATACAGGTCATCATAAATATTGTTTCACTAACATTATGTTTAATAGAGTGTTCATCAGCAAAACAATTGAAGTATAAAAGTCTGCTCTTTGTTAGAATGGATAATAACTTGAAATACCAGCAAATTGTGAAAATATTATTGAACTCCAATACATCACAGCTACTTTGAGATCCTAAAATTATTAGATTGTTTAAGAAGTTTAAATAGTCAGTGTAATCCAAATGAAAAGGCATTGGGCTGAATGGACCAGGATTCAGTCTGCTGTCCAGACTTGCTATACTGACTCCTATCTGGGCTTGGGTGGGTGGTCTTCCATCTGCTTTACTCTACTATGTAGTCATCTAAGAGCTCCAAAAAATGTTTTCAAAAGCGTAATATTTTATAAAAACATAAATTAATTAAAACAATAATAACTAATTGGAAACATTTAAATAAAGTCAGCTTGGTAAAATATAAAGAAGTTAACATAGCCTTTTCCTCCAGATCGCCAGGACAAATGAGCAGGGCCATGAGCCTTGTCTGCATTGAGATGGTGTGGAAGAAAATATTAATATACTTTCTTACTTAATTTTGATTGGGATTGAACAAGGTAACGAAAGGGTGTTTGGATGTGACAATTGGCATCTCTCGATGACCAGGTGTAGAAGAGGTTTGTGGAAATCGTCAAAATAAGATTAGACGTAATACATCAATACCTAGACAATAGGAATGTGGTGGATGGTAAATGTAAACATGAAATAGTAGACGGAGATAAGGAAGCTTGTTTCTCTCAACAGTGTGTTACAGTCGACAACCCGCGCCCCCTACCGCTAATAGTGTAGATACATTGCAGTAAATGGAGGCTTATGATTGGCTCAGAGAGGGGATGGTGGCGCAGGCCGCTTATAAAATGAGATAGAATTATGTCAAGATGCCCTTGTATTGTGTTTGATTGTATTAACCATCTGTTGTTGAACAAGATTGACATAAACAAAAAGTATGCTATGATTAATGAAATAATTGGTACCCATGCAGTAGATAGTTTATTTTCAATAGACAATAGGTGCAGGAGTAGGCCATTCGGCCCTTCGAGCCAGCACCACCATTCAATGTAATCACGGCTGATCATCCCCAATCAGTACCCCATTCCTGCCTTCTCCCAATATCCCATGACACCGCTATTTTTAAGAGCCCTATCTAGCTCTCTCTTGAAAGCCGCCTCAACCCGAAACGTTGACTATTCCATCTCTCCATAGATGCTGCCTCACCTGCTGAGTTTCTCCAGCATATTTGTCTACCTTCGATTTTTCCAGCATCTGCAGTTCTTTCTTAAACAGTTTTTCAGGCAAGGTAACTTTTGTCTCTGTGGTGAAATATGACTAGCAGATGGACTGAACAACCTCTCCATTTTCGTATAGTTGTATCTAACAAAAAACAAAAGTTGTTTGCTGCACAGTATAATTCAGTCAGCTAATTCTGCTGTGAAGTCAGAGAACTGGTGAGCAGTTGATTGCCGCCATCTCCGTGATATCAAGCAATAGAGTCTCTTGAAGCAAACCTGCAAAGTCTCTGCCTTTCATTTTCCTTTAATTTCCCTCTAAATTAATTTCTTCCACAGGCAGATTGCAGAGCCAAAGTGCTGGAGTAACTCAGCGGGTTTGGCAGTATTTCTGGAGAACCTGGATAGGTGGCATTTCAGGTCAGGACCCTTCTTCGGACTGATAGTGTGACTGTGGGCGGGGGAGAATGCTGGAAGAGAGGATGGGTTTGACCTGCACCTCCTTTCATCCAGCTTTCTTGCTCCCACCCTACAATCAGTCTGACGAAGGGTCCTGCCCAAAACCATTACCTATCCATGTTCTCCAGAGATGCTGCCTGGCCCATTCAGTTACTCTAGCATTACTCTAGTCTAGTGGAGATTTATTTTTGATTACTTCCATTAAATTTATAATACGAGCATGACAAAGCATAATGCAATCCACTTCCATTCCAATTAAGCAGTCCTTTATTTTATTATTTAATTAATACATAACTAAAGTAAATACTATTGTGTGCTTCACTTTACAGCCTCTGGTTTCTCTCTGCAAATTACAATGTAGGACAATTTTTACAAGACATCAATTCTCTGTTGCAGAACAAAATATGATTTCAGTAAAATTCATGTGGCCTGTGCCCTTTCTATCTTGGTTGCTGGTAACAGTTCCCTGTCTTTGCATATATAATCATACAGAAGTGGCTGGCAAAACACTCCAGCAATTTTTTTAACTGATAGGTATGAAATGCTAAGTGTTGCTTAATATGCATGATGCCATTATAAATATAAAATTATCTCAATGGTTCATTTGACATGATTATTGTAAAAATAATCATACATTTGATTCATTCTAAAACATCTAAACAATGATAATAAGGATTGCTTTGAAAATAACATTATCCAAATTAACATTAGACACATTTACTAAATTTAGTTCCAATTAAATTGTTTGCACAAGTCATTAGGCTTTGTTAACATCAGAAACAGATGCTGAGCCTCAGTAGATGGGATCTGGTTTCTAATTACATTTCCTAAAAAAATAGATCATTGTTTTAACCTTTATAAAAAATGAAAATAACAACACGTACATAATATGTAAATTATCAATATATAAAAGCTACAATTTCTCTTGTGAAATGTTACCTGGTCAGAACTGTCTAATGTCATGAAACAGCATCCTGCCAGGCTGGATGTAAACAGAATAAGCATTCTACATATCTCTCTCCATGACCAAAAATCTTCCCAGTCCACCTCTTGTGGAATCTCAAGGTGTTGTTTACAGTTGAAAGAAGATCCACATTATCCTTTCACATCTGTTGGTTTAGTGGTGAGAAGGGGGTTGGAGAGTGGGGGGTGCATTATCAAACTTTACATTTTTGGTGTGCCCTTGCAATATATCAATGCTTGAGAAAAGCTATCAAAATATATTTCACAGTTCAAATAATAATGACGCACAATGACATTTTCAAATTTTTGGAAAGTCTCAATCTGCAGGAAAGTTGATTATTTTTAATAAAGCACTTTCAATCTCATTGCTAAGTTAGGTAATAGTCATTTAGCAACTCACAGTATAGGAATCAATTGACTTCCATGTCATCAAGACACACAAGTGCAGCATTGGGCATACTTGACGTGGAGCTAGATGAAATGAAAGAGCTGATTTTACAGTTTGGGACACTGGCACAACAGGCTACACAAATAACCCTGTTGTAATACTCAGCTGAGGGAGCAGGCCCTGTGCCAATTCATTATGCCCTGCAATTTTCCACTCTTCTACTTGTGCAGAGCTAAACTGCTTATGCCCTTTCCTGTGTGAAGCCCATACTTGGTACATGATTATCTAATTTAATTTAACATAGCTGACTGGTATTTGTGTGAACTTTCTCCTTTTTTCTTTTTCATGCTTTTTTTAGAATGGCAGCATTTGAATCAGTATGAATAAAGGGACAAGATTGATTTTTGTAATGATTATTGTGTAATGCTTTGAAATAGTTGTTAATATACTCTTAATGATGAACTAGTCCTGCTTTATGTTGAACACCTGGGGAGTGTAGTAGAGTGGAAAGACACAGGAGTGAAGGAGCGTAATTCCTGAAAGTGGAGTCAAAGGTAGATAGGGTGGTCAAGAAGGCTTTCGGTACATGGGCCTTCATCATATTGAGTATAGAATTTGGAACATTATGTTACAGTTGTATAAGATGTCATTGAGGCTACATTTGGACAATTGTGTTCAGTTTCGTTCACCCTGCTATAGGAAGAATGGTGTTAAGATAGAAAGAGTGCAGGAAATATTTACGAGGATGTTGCCATTACGTAAGGGCCTGAGATAGGGCAGGCAAGACCTTTACTCCACAGGATGGGTGTATAAAAGTTTTTTGCCCAGAGCAGCGGAATGAAAAGGTTTAAGGTGAGAATGACAGAGGTTTAAGGTGAGTGGGGAAAGATTTAATAGGAGCCTGAGGGACAACTTTTCACACAGAGGGTGATGGGTATATGAACGAGCTGCCAGAGGAGCTAGTTGAGGAATGAATTTAACACCATTTAAGATAAATTTGGACAGTACATGGATAGGAAAGGTTTTGAGGGATATAAGCCAAATGTGGGCAGGTAGGACTAGCAAAGATGAACCATGCATCTTGGTTGTCAGGGACATGTTGGGCTGAAGGTTCTGTTTCTGTGCTGTATGACTCCATGACCACTCAGAAAATGCAATTATGGCAGCAGTTGGCAAGAGTATGCACTTTGAGTAAGGAAACGCCAACTTTCGGCCTCAGTACCAGGGATAATTGGGCTGCAAGGTTCGTGAATGTTGTAATGTGCAGAGCCGGGTCTGTAGCACGTGATGACAGAACCAAACACAACGGAAAAATATGCATATAGGAGATCTTAAGATGTTCTTTAGTGTTTATCAAACCTCTGCATTTCCAAACCATTACATAGATCAAAGTTTCTAAACTGTATGAAAGGCCATGTGGAGTTTTTGTCTTAATTTGTCCGATTTTAAATAAGTATGGATAAACTGGCAGAAAATTCTGAACTGAAAACAAAATATGAATGAAGACATGAAAGACTGCAGATGCTGTAACCTTATGCAAAAAACAAAGTACTGGAGGAACAGCTGGCCAGGTAGCGTCTGTGGAGGGAAATGGTCAGATGGCATTTTGAGCCAGGACATTTCTTCAGACTGATATGTGTAAACAAGAGATTAATGTTTTAAATGCTGTTTTTAATTTTAAAGAGGCACATCTAAACAGTGTGAAGTCAGAGTTGTTATTGATAAAACACACTTGGGGCCTAAATTAGTCTGGTTTAAGTTGGTTGAGCTGGAAAAAATGTTTTTTCAAATATGGTCACAGTAAAAAAAAATTGCTTTGTTTCATACTGACTCATAAAATGAATAATATTGTTTAGTATTGATATGAATGTTCACTAAAATAAAGTGTGATTTAACTAACACAGGTCCTGTAGAGTAAGAAGGAACCATATTAGATTGGGAGAGAAGAAAAAATAAATAAAAGAATGAGTTAAGGGGGAAAAAAAATCCATTCCTTTCCAAGTTATTACTCAAAAACGTTATTTACTTTAAAAAGGCATGTGTAATATTTCACAAGGCACAGCCACTGTGAATTTCCAGCGTCTATTTGCAAGAATATACAAGAATGATTAAGTTTTGTTAATGTAACAATCAATTCTCCCCAGTTTTGTTTAGTACTTCACTGAAGAAATCCCGAGGAACCTGAAAAAATATAACAACATATTACAATGCACTGACTTTATTTAGAAGAATGCACTCTGTTTTATGACTATTGCTCCTTTCTTTCATCTCACCATTTATCAGTTAATAGTTGTGGAGAGAATACAGAAGAGATTCACCAGGATGTTGCCTGATTTGGAAGGCGGGAGTTATAAAGAGGGATTTGATAGACTGGATTGATTCCCACTGGAACATAAGAGGCTACAAAATTGTCTTATGGAGGTTTACCAAATTGTGAGGGCTATTGAGGGCAGAGATAAAAGCCTTGAGTTGAGGATTGAAGAGTTGTGAATTGTGAAGCTAGAGGAAGGAAAATTGGAGGAGGGGAGGGGTAAGTGGGGAGAAATGTGAGAGTCCAAGAGGGGCACAGGGGAGTGGGGGTGGAACAAAGGTGGGGGGGGGGGGGGGGGGGGGGGGGGGGGGGGGGTTGTGGGTGAGAAAGAAAGGGAAGGGGGGGGGGGTCGCTAGAGATTTCGCAAAATTGGATAATTCAATGTTCAAACCATTGTGTTGTAACCTACCCAAGTGGAATATGAAGTGCTGTGCTTCAAGTTTGCATGTGGCCTCACTCTGGCAATGAAGGAGGCCCAAAAGTGAATGACCAGTATGGGAATGGGGAGGGAAGTTAAAATGGTTAGTAACCGGGAGATCCAGTGTCCTTGGTGGACCGAGTGCAAGCATTGAGTGAAGCGGTCACAGAGTCTACGCTTAGTCTCATGGTATACAGGAGGCCACATCAGGAACACTAGATGCAGTCCAGGTTCTACACTTTGATTTGACTTGACATGAGGTGCCTGATATGTTAGTCTCCATGGTAGAAATACCTTCTTATTAGTATACTCGATATTTGATTGTTGTAAAATTTCAAAATAACATAATTAACATGGTCAGTTGTGACAAGGCTCTCTACCAGGGGTATATTATTGACACAACTAAATGCGTGCCTGACTGATGTACTGGTGCCTACCAAAGGAATATGGTGATGAGACTGCAATGGAGGATATCCCAACTCAGATATTGTATCATGATGTCCACCACAAGCTACAAGCTTATTGCAAGCTACAGATGAACAGCACTATATACAAATGATGCAAGATTTGCTTGTACCATCTGGGACGAGCCAGAGTAACTTTGTGGAGTAACTGAGTGGGTTCAGGCAGCATCTCTAGCAGGCAGCAAAGCTAGCCAGATATAAATCTGGTAGCGGGGAAAGAAGTATGTATGAACAAGGCCTGCATACAATAGCAAACTGAGTATAATTAGGCCAAAAATACTGGGTTATTGCCCTGAGGGTAGGATATGGGCATTTTTTGCTTATTTTTTACAGTAAATGGATTTTGTGGAGCTAGCATTCACGGCATTTCTCCAGTGCCTTGTGCTTTTGGTGATTAAGAAGTATGTAAAGAGCATGGATCAGTGCTGTTGTGCAGTCCATAATTTTTATTTATTGAATGCCACTAATTATCGAATCACAATTGTTGTTGCTACTGGCTGCAGATGATTAAAATCTTAGATTTCTGATGGATATTCTTTCCTATATGAATATTGCTGCTAGATTATTATGGTGGGACAGGGCATTTTGAAACAAACTCATTGCAATATTTCATGATGAATCCATGGCATATTTAAATCTTTTTGGTTACACTGTACTTACATTTAATGGTGAATATAGATCAAATAAATTTCAGCTTGCATTAGCTCAAAATTAACTCTCCCATTGTAGTTATGATACAGTGCATAATAATTACGGCCTTTTTGCTAATGTGTGCCAGATTTGTTTTGAGGGGCTGGAGTATGTTACACACAGAGAGCGAATTATTTATTTCATTATTGCTCAGGGTAAAAAAAAAATCATAGGTAAGAAACTATGCATAAGAAGCTACCCAAGGCCAAAAGAATATTGTTATTCGAGATTCATTTTATAATTTCTGAAGAAACAGAGCCCATTTAAAATATTCTACTATACGCAGTCACCAAGGTTAATTAATGTTTCAAAACTATGAGATTACATTTTTTAAATCTGGAAATGAAAGAGGCTATACCTTTGTTATAAAACGTGTTTAACTATTATTAAGCACAGATTTATGAGATGCACGTGACTGACATATTTGAAATTGTAGTGGAAAAATATGCAAATTGGAGGCTAGTGATAATTCATCATCATGGTAAAGAATCTGACTGCCTGTCATGAGGGATGTTAATGCAGACATGTGCTTTCCATTGCCTTCCAAAGAATGGAATGGAATTAATTTGCATGCATCTATCAAGCAAATGATATTAAGCTAATTCAAAACAATTATTTTGAGCTATGCGAGACAAGTAAAATATTTTTCTCCACACAAATGGCATATCTCTGGCTTGCAACTAGGGTTTGCGTATGTAACATCCAATATAATTTTGAAGTGTTGAATATATGTTCTGTTATCTAGCCTGTTGGCAATTGATGTGTTTTGTTTTAAATTTACAGATTTGATTTGATTTCGTTTCATTTAAGAATCAATTTCATTTCTACCAAGAATCAATTTCATTTATACAAGTGTAATTGTCTATTAGAATTTATAAAATAATAAAACAGTAAAATACTCAATACTGGAATTTAAACGTCTCTAGGATATTATGCTTTATTGATTTACTCTAGAAGGCAGATTAAGCTATGCATTCATTATTTTGTGAAAATGATTTTGTGCATTGTGTTCATCCAGATTCCTTTTTCTGAATAATGATAAATAAGTGCAGTCCTGCATTAAGCCCACACTAACCATTAGTTATGAGAGTCTTTATAAGTGTTTCTTATGTAAAATACCCCCTGGCCAAACACTACTCCATTGAACCTGAGCATTTTTGGTACATCTTGATCCAGTGTTTCCTGTTGTCAAAATGTGGAACATATTGAATGTTAATAAAAATCTATTCTTCCTTTTGTCAAGCACTACAGCAGTCATCCATGACTTTAATTTACAGATATTGAAATATTTGAAAATATAAATTTCAAACTTGACTTTTAAACACATTACTTGTGATATAAATACTTGTTAATAAATTATTTTGAGTAACAGCTAGTCTCAGAGAAACAGCACAACTGCAATGTTTCTTACACTGGTGGAATCTATATATTTGGAAGATCTATTAGCATACAAGGATAGATTTCTATAATCAGTTTTCACACAATTATGCACTAAATATGCTCATCTTCAGAGACAGTGAAGAATGTGTATAATGCACAAATTATACAGCTAAGCCATGAGATATGAGTGAAAATATGTTTTATTTCAGACTGTAACGATTAATGCACAGCAGCAATGTTGGAAGACTTAATGAGATACATATAGAATTATAGATGGTTAGAAATTGCAACTTGTGAAAAATACAGGCAAGACAATAAACTACAAGTGGGAAAGTCGAGAGGTTTTTTGATAGCAGATAAATCTTAAGATTAAACGGCAGCATTTTTAAACAATGTCTGCCATCTATTTTTATAATATAGTGCAATGTCAATAAAATAAAAACAATGCTAATGATTACAGCTAAAAATAAAACCAAAACTATCTTGACAGTGTGCAATAGACATAATAGTGACATCAATGAGTTGTTAAAATCTTCATACTTTGCCGTAAGCAATGCAGAAGGATATTAAAATAAGTTTGGATTACATAATAATATTGAAATCATCAAACTAAATAGTTTAATAAGTACATTCTCCTAATATTTGTGTTGTTTGGTGTGGAGCAGCTCGTGTTATTTCAAAATATGTAAAAGCCAACATGTATCTTGTGTATATCTATCGCTTTTTGGAAACTTGTTTCAACTATTGTTTATAGTGAAAGTATTTCCAATTTAGCTAATTGTGAAATGTCATTATTTAATAACAGTCACCAGGCTTCTGATGGGTCCATCCACAAGCGAGGGTACAGTCCGATCCACCTCTACCCCATTGTGGACTTTGCTTACAGAACTGCTTTAGCTACAACATGCTGAGAACATGCTAAAATGCTGAGAATGATATTCTGCACTCCGTATCTTCCCCTTTGCTCTATCTATTGTACTTGAGTTTGACTTGATTGCATTTACATTTGGTATACTGTATCTGATCTGTTTGGAGAGCATACAAAACAAAGCTTTTCACTGCACTTCAGTACACAAGTCAATAATAAACCTAAATCCTATACCTAAAGATTATCTGTGTACTCTTCACCTGTCAACAACCCTACACTATACAGTATTCACATTGTGCCAGAAGCTGCGATGCATCTTGCACATTTTTGTAACCCAAAATGGATACCACAAAGTGAAATTCACAACTTGAAAATACATATGAACCTATATATCAGAAAAACAACAGAAGTGCTCCCACTGACCAATTGCAAGAAGATGTTGACTTCTGGCATGATGATTTTTTTAGATGAAGACTTCCGGCATCATCTTTAGACAATTGCTGGCATCCAGTAGCAGAGATGTCATCGAGCAAGCTGAATGGCAAATATATTTTCATAGATTGCTAATCAGGAAGGTAAATATCTAATGTTGAAGTAAAATTTACAGAGAGTAAAATAATTACAAGACATTAACAGGATATTAAATATAAATTTCAAAGAAAATATATTTGTTAATTATTCTGGAAAGTATTGTGTTGGAAATACGATTTTGTTGAATGATATTTCCATGTGCATTATGTGCTAAAATTGATAGCTGAACACATTTACTTTATTGCTTCTGTGAGTATGTCACCTGGACCAATGTTGCGGTCTTTATTGTATGCAAATTTCTTTACTCTCGCATTCATGGTCTATGAAGGGTGTGGGTCACTCGTGCAGACATAATTATTCATAATCAATGTGACACTGGCTTTGGCAATATTCAGTGGCATCTACTTGAACTGGTCCCAGCCTGTGGAGTTTATTTCTGTACACATATCACTTACTGATGGATAGGAAGGAACTGCAGATGCTGGTTTAAACCGAAGATAGACACAAAATGCAGGAGTAACTCAGTGGGACAGGCAGTATCTCTGGAGAGTGGAGTTACTCAGCGGGACATGCAGTATCTCTGGAGAGAGTAACTCAGGCAGCATCTCTGGGGTAGGTTGCTAAACACTTTAACTCCCCGTCTCATTTCCACACTGACCTTTCTGTCCTGGGCCTCCTCCATTGTCAGAGTGAGGCCCAGCGCAAATTGGAGGAACAGCACCTCATATTTCATTTGGGCAGCTTAAACCCCTGCTATATGAACATTGACTTATCTAACCAAGTAACCCTTGTTTTCCGATCTTTCCATCCCTCCCTCTTCCCAATTCTCGGACCAGTCTTACTGTCGCGGACTACATTTCAGCTGTTTGCTTTGTTGTTGTAATCTTCTCCCAGCTAACAATGATCTATTCTACATTTTCCTTGATCTCCATTCCCTTTGTCCTATTTTCACACCTTACCCTTCTTTATCTATGTATCTCCATCTCCCCTGACATCAGTCTGAAGAAGGGTCTCGACCCGAAACATCACCCATTCCTTCTCTCCAGAGATGCTGTTTGACCCGCTGAGTTATTCCAGCATTTTTTGTCTACTTACTGATGTTGGGTACTCTTTAAGTTAAAGTACCCACTGCTGCGGATCTTCCTCAGTGCCTCTGTAACCTCACACACAATCTCAAGCCCACTTCTCCCACCAACATTTTTCATCTTCAATATATAACTCCATATAATAGCAGTCAAACACCCACCAACTGAAAATAGCAATGTACCTCATGCATGCCCAACTCTTGAGATCCCCCACCTCTTACCCTTACAACTGCTACATTAAGTCTCTCTCACTCTCAAACATCTCAATTACCTCCATCTATCCACTACTCAACCATAATTGATTAATTAAAAGATTCAGCACCGAACTAGGCCCTTTGGACCATTGAGTCTATGTTGACCATTGACCACCCAATCTCACTTGTTCTATGTTATCCCACTTTTGCATCCATTCCTTACACATGAGAAACAATTTACAGAGGCCTAAATAACTTACAAACCTACACGTTTTTGGGATGTGGGAGGAGTGCATGTCGGCACAAATGATGTTGGAAAGAAGGGGATGAATATTCTGCAGCGTGACTTTAGAGAGCTTGGAAAAATGCTGAAAGGCAGGACCTCCATGGTTGTTATCTCCGGTTTGCTTCCAGTTCCTCGTGCTGGCGAGAGCAGGAACAGGGAGATACGGGACCTGGATGTGTGGCTGGCGACCTGGTGCAGGGGGCAGGGATTTAGATTCTTAGATCACTGGGATCTGTTTTGGAGTAAGGGGGAACTGTACAAAAGGGAAGCATTGCATCTTAACAGGTGGGGACCAGCATTCTGGCAGGCAGGTTTGCCACTGCTATATGGGAGGTTTTAAACTGAATAAGGGGGGTGGGGTGTCAAATGGGAAAGTCGAGGATGGAGTTAAAGGGAAAGGAATAAAGGGATGGTTAATGACCCCAGAATTAATGGGAAAGGAAGCTAACAACGGGATAGGAGAGTATGGCCAAATGTAATAGGGATCGATGTGAAAGGTGAGATGCGTACGGAATTAAAAGTATTGCATATGAATGCGCAAAGTATAAGAAGTAAAGTAGATGAGCTTGAGGCTCAGTTAGAGGTTGGTAGATATGACATTGTGGGGATTACTGAGATGTGACTGCAGGAGGATTGGGAACTTAATATTCAGGGCTATACATCCTATAGAAAGGACAGGCAGGTGGGCAGCGGAGGGGGGGGGATAGCTCTGCTGATGACGGATGGAATTCAGTCCCTTGTGAGGGAAGATATAGGGACTGAAGAGGTAGAGTCACTGTGGATTGAGTTGAGGAATTGTAAAGGCAAGAAGACACTAATTGGTGTTATTTACCCCAATTTACCCCAAATAGTAGCCGGGATGTAGGGTGTAAGTTGCAGCAGGAGTTAAAACTGGCATGTAACAGAAGTAATGCCACTGTGGTGATGGGGGATTTCAATATGCAGGTAGACTGGGAAAATCAGGTTGGTTCGGGACCCCAAGAAAGAGAGTTTGTAGCATGCCTCCGAGATGGATTCTTAGAGCAGCTTGTAATGGAGCCGACCAGAGAAAAGGCAATTCTGGATTTAGTGTTGGCCAATGAACCAGATATGATAAGAGAACTCGAGGTAAAGGAATCACTTGGAGGTAATGATCATAATATGATTAGTTTTAATCTGTAATTTGAGAAGGAGAACGTTAAATCGGAAGTGTCAGTGATGCAGTTGAACAAAGGGGACTATGAAGGCATGAGAGGGGAGCTGGCCAAGGGAGACTGGAAAGGGATACTAGCAGGAATTACTGTGGAACAGCAATGGCGGGAAACTCTGGGCATAATCCGGAAGATACAGGATCATTTCATTCCAAAAAGGAAGAAAGATTCTAAGGGAAGTAGGAGGCAACCGTGGCTGACAAGAGAAGTTAGGGATAGAATAAACCTAAAAGAAAAGATGTATAACACAGCAAAGAGTAGCCAGAAGCCAGAGGATTGAGAAACTTTCAGAGGACAACAGAAGGAAACAAAACGGGCAATACGGACTGAAAAGATGAAGTACGAAGGGAAGCTGGCCAGGAATATAAAGAAGGACAATAAAAGTTTTAGATATGTTAAGGGAAAAAGAGTAGCAAAGTCAAATGTGGGTCCATTGTAGGCAGACAGGGGTGAAATTATTATGGGCAATAAGGAAATGGCAGAATAGTTGAATAGGTACTTCGGATCTGTCTTCACTACAGAAGACACAAAGAATCTCCCAGATGTACTGGAGGATCTAAGGGGGTAGAGGAACTGAAATATATTTTCATTAGGCGAAAAATAGTAGTGGGTAGGCTAATGGGACTGAAGGATGATAAATCCCCTGGACCTGATGGTCGGCATCCCGGTTGATATGTATGTTGTTCACCATTCACCATGGTCTGAAGTTTCTTGGCATTTTGTTGGAAAGAGTTTGAAAATTTGTCTATATTGTCTTTGAAATGTGTATTGAACATGAAATGTATTTGTAAATTTGTTCTATCTATATTGTCTTTGAAATGTGTATTGAACATGAAATGCATTTGTAAATTGGTCTATCTAAATTGTCTTTGAAATGTGTATGAACATGAAATGCATTTCTAAATTTGTCTATCTATATTGTCTTTGAAATGTGTATTGAAAATAAAAAAGCATTTGTTATTGTTATAAAGTGTTTGCAAATTTGTTTCTCTTGGGTTTTAAAATGGTTGCACCCGTTTTCAGGTGACTAAAGCATGATGTCTGTATTGTCTTTGAAATGTTCATGTAAATTGAAATGGATTTGTTGCAAGGTTTTCAGGCGGATATAGGACGAATAAAGCTTTTTATTTGGACCAGAACTGAGTTTAAATTTAAAATTGGCGCTCATTTTGTGATTTTGGCGGTTGCAAGATGGCGGCGATGATGTCATTTCCGGTGATCGGTAAGCCGGCGGCGATGACGTCATTTCCGGTCGGAGGCAAGATGGCGCTGCCCACAGAGTGCACGAGGTGTTGAAAAATTCTACAGAACTGGTAAGTGTTTGTTGCAGCCACAGCGGCATTGTGTTTCAGCAAAAGCTGCAAGTGTGTGTGTGTGTGTGTGTGTGTGTGTGTGTGTATGTATGTATGTGTGTGTGAATATATGTGTGTGTGAATATATGTGTGTGTGTGAGTATGTGTGAATATATGTGTGTGAGAAATAATATAGTGTTTCGTAGTTCAGAGCTTATTTGTTATGTTTAATAGCGTGGTGGCTGTCAGGAAGAAGCTGTTCCTCAATGTAGATGTTACAGTTTTCAGTTTACATAAGTCGGATGTGACTCCAGAAGTCGGGCATCAGTCAGTCCACAAGCCGTGAGAGTCAGTCAGTCCAAAGGCCATGAGTTAATCCCAAGGCAGTGAGTGAGTCCACAGGTCATGAGTAAATTGCTCACTGCCCCCCCCCCCCCCCCCCCACTTCAAGATGCTGCCCTCCGCCTGGCTATAGGATGCACCCCCTACTGAAGCCGCCCTCATCCCCTGCATGAGGACACCCCCTCCTTCTCATCAGCTCACGAGAGCCCCCGCCTGAAGCTGTCCCTCCTCCCTTGGCTGCACGATGTTTACCACCCCCCATCCCACCCTGACAGCAGCCACCTCAAAAAAATATTTTGCACAAATTCTTCAGTGTTCATTAACAACTGAAATTGTCTTTAGGCTGCTTTTTCGACATCATGTCAGGAAAAGGGACAAAAAGGACTGCAGGATGGTCAAGGCAGCGGGCAGTGGAACATCGAGCTGCAACAAGACTGAGAAGGGAAGGAGAGACCGAAGAAGAAACATCTCAACGTCGCGCAGATGACCGAGAAAGCAGACAAAGAAGAAAGGATCAAGAGGCGCAACCAAAAAGAACTGAACATTTTGAGGATCAACGAGAAAGAACGCAAAGCACACGGGGTGATGAAGAGATGCCACGAAGAAGTGAGTGTATCAAGGATCGACACGAAAGAGCACAGAGAAGGGATGAAGAGATACAACCAAAAATAACTCAATGTTTGTATGATCAACAAGAAAGACCACAATGCAGCAGGGATGCAGACGCACCACAAAGAGAAAGTTTGCGTCTCAAGCATGAATGAGAAAGATCGCAAAGAAGAAGGCTTCAAGAGACAGGAGATAAAAAAAACTAACAGACTGGCTGAACAGCAGGCCAGAGATACAACAAGACGAAATACACAACTGGTAAGGAGAAATCTTTCTTCTGATTTTGGACAAATGACAAAGGTTTGCCCTCACTGTCGAACGAACCGTTTCCCTGCAGAAATCACACACTTTTGCTGCATGAATGGTCAAGTGAACATTGCTCCTGTGCACGCACTGCCTGATGAACTCATGAGATTGTATACTGTTGACACTGCACAGAAGGCGTATTAGACAATACAACTGTTTATTTCAATAACCATATAACCATATAACTGTTGACACTGCACAAGCAAAGGAGTTCAGGCGTATGATACCAAGGCGTATTAGACAATACAACTGTTTATTTCAACTGACGTAATTAGGTGCCAAGGAAGTGGTGCAACCTGGATGGAATCCTTCAGTGATCATTCTAGGCCAGGTTCATCATTACATTGGTTCGTTGATGACCGACCCAGACCAACAAAGTCGATTCTTGCAGATCTATTTCATGGACCCCCAAGATGGCATTGAATTGCAAATGGGTATCCTGCAAAATGCTGATATTCAAAGGGAAGTTGTTGCAATGCTTGAATGCTTGATAAGACAAAACAACCCTTACATTGAAACACTTACAATGGCAAAGGAAAGAATTTGAGGTTTACCAGAGGCATCAATCATCATAGATCCAAATCACCGGCCAGCTTTGGAACATGAAAGATGGTTTAACGCACAAATTGCCAATGAAGTTGCTGTCATAATACCAAAAGATAATGACCCTCAAGCAACATCACGGCACATTGCCCTGAAAAATAGAGGAGGAGGCCTGCAAACCATTTCAGAGTCTCATAGGTCGTATGATAGTTTTCAATACATCCTTTTCTTTCCACATGGAGATGATGGATGGCATTACCAACTCCAAATGAGAAACCACAGGAAATTGTCAGCAATGCGATATTATGCCTATAGGATCATGAATTGTGATAATGAATTCAATCACCTTTTGAGAGGAGGACGACTCTTTCAACAATATGTCGTCGATATGGCAGCCAAGATTGAGGCGGAGAGATTGAATTATTTTCGTCTGAATCAAGCATCGTTGAGATCAACAACTTACAAAGGCCTTATGGATGCATTAAACGACAATGATGATTTGGAAAACATCGGAAGGCGCATCATCCTCTCTTCGACATTTGTCGGTGGACCAAGATACATGATGGAACGATGCCAGGACGCCATGATGTATGTTCGGAAGTATGGCAATGCTTCATTCTTCATTACCATGACTTGCAATCCGAACTGGATGCGAGATCCGACAGTCCCTCTTTTACAGTCAGGAGCCGTGTGATAGACCAGACTTGATTGCAAAAGTATTTGATCTGAAAAGGAAGATATTCATCAAGTACGTCACTGGACCAAATGGCCTCTTTGGCAACTGTATAGCTTTTGTCTCCACTGTGGAATCTCAGAAGAGAGGCCTGCCTCATTTGCACTGTCTGCTGTGGCTTGACGAAGCAACTAAGCCAAGACCAAATGATTTTGACACATTTGTGCAAGCTGAAATACCAGACCCGCAAGTGGATCCTGAGCTGTGTGAATTGGTACTCAAGCACATGATTCATGGACCGTTCTGCAACCACGCCTCTCCATGTTGGAAGAAAGGAACATGTAGTAAGAGATTCCCAAAACCATTTATCGCCAGCACAAGGTGTGGACGTAATTCATACGCTCTATACAGGAGAAGATCTCCAGACATGGGAGGATTCAGGGATATCAAGAAGGACGCCAGCATCGACCTATCACTTCAGATTGGGTGGTGCCCTATAATGCTCAACTATTGAAGATGTTCAAATGTCACATTAACATTGAGATATGCTGCTCTATAAAGTCAGTCAAATACGTCATCAAGTACACCATGAAGGGAAGTGATCAAGCATCTTTTAGAGTGAACAGGGATGATGAAATTTCACAGTACTTGACTGGCAGATACATTGGTCCATCAGAAGCAGTGGCATTAATCCTTGGATTTACGACTCATGAGAGACACCCCGCGGTCTTTCGACTCCAGGTACATCTACCAGGACAACAACGAGTTGTTCTCAGAGTCCATGCTGCTGAACACGGGACCAATGGTCATATGGGGAGAACGACTTTAACTGAATTCATGGCATTGTCTTCTCTGGAGCCATTTCCAAGAACACTCAACTACGCTGATGTTCCCCGATTTTACACATGGAAGAACAAGAGATGGCAAAGAAGGAAGGCCGGCAAGAGAGTGCAAGATCATCCAGGTATTTTTGAATGTAACGTTCTGGGACGAGTGTATACCATGTCTCCAAAATCTGGCGACCTCTACTACTTGAGACTGCTTCTGCATCACATAAAGGGGCCAGTATCCTTTGATTCATTGAAAACGCATGATGGACAAATGTATCCTTTCTTCAAAGACGTCTGCAGACAAAGAGGTTTGTTGCAGACTGACGACCATTGGCAACAAACAATGGAAGATGCTGAGAACACAAGACTCCCCAGTGCAATGAGAGCTTTGTTTGTTGTTTTGTTGACGAATACTAAGATCAACGATGCTCGACAATTATGGGATCACTTCAAGGATTCAATGTCTGAAGATTACCTTGAAAAAGACCGGAGAACAATGAATGATCCTAATATCGTGATTGAAGAGAAGCATCATGATCAGGCTCTGTTCTATATTCAAGACAAGCTGGAGAATTACAACAAAATAATGGAATTCTTTAATTTGCCACAACCAAGAAATGGAAGGATGCACCTTGATGGTGACAATCCAGAATTGCTGCAGGAATTACAATATGATAAAAATGAACAACAGCAGTTTGTTGAGCAGAATGAGCCTCTCCTGAATGATGAGCAGAGAATAGTGAATGACGAGGTGTGCAACTCCTTGAAAAGGAATCTCCCTTCAATGTTTTTCGTTGATGCACCAGGAGGAACAGGAAAAACATTTATCACCAATTTGATCCTCTCCAAAGTTAGAGGTCAAGGTGATGTGGCTATTGCTGTAGCATCTTCTGGGATAGCAGCTACGTTAATGCCTGGTGGAAGAACTGCACATTCTCAATTCAAGATACCCATCCAAGTGGCCGAGGATACATTGTGCAACATCGAGAAGAACTCTAAGACAGCACATTTCTTGAGGCAAGTGAAATTCATTGTTTGGGATGAATGTCCAATGATTAGGAGAGAAAGCTTTGAAGCGGTGGACAGAACTCTTCAAGATGTCTGCAGCAACACTAAGCCTTTTGGCGGCATTCTTATCGTTTGTTGTGGCGATTTTCGACAACTACTTGCTGTGGTGAAAAGGGGTAATGATGCTGATGTTGAAAATGCCTGCATCAAGAAATCCTACTTGTGGAGACTTTTCACCAAGTTTCAATTGCACACAAATATGCGATTGACAGAGGGAGAAGGCGACTATTCTAAATTTTTGTTGAAAGTTGGAGAAGACAAGATTTTAAAGAATGAAGACGATGAGATTGAAATCCCACAAGACCTGCTTCGATCAGCAGAAACACTGGAGGATTGTATTGATTTCATCTATCCCACATTTGACAATCCTGCAGAATTATTCTCCAACAATTGTATCTTGGTTCCTCACAACGAAACCATGAGAAGCATCAATTCTACATGCATCAAACGCTTCCCTGCAATTGTTAAGGAGTACCTTTCTTTCAATGCTGTCACTGAGGGAACACATGATACTCACTTCCCAACAGAATTCCTCGATTCACTCGAGCTCTCTGGATTACCACCACACAAATTGGAGTTGAAAAAAGGATCTCCAATCATATTAATGAGAAACTTGGAGCCACCAAAGCTATGCAATGGAACAAGGATGATTGTGGAAGAGCTACAGAATAATCTGATCGTTGCAAGAATCAACATGGGAGCCTTCAAAGGTGACATTGTTCTCATTCCTAGGATAGCACTTATTTTGACAGAAGGTGAAGACATTTCCCTTCAGCGGACCCAATTCCCCATTCAATCAAGTTTTGCTATGACGATCCATAAAGCACAAGGACAAACAATGCAGAAGGTGTTGATCTACCTCGACAAACCAGTATTTCAGCATGGACAACTGTATGTGGCTCTTAGCCGAGGAAAGATGAAGGGAAATGTCAAAGTTTTCCTGAAGGATGGAACATCGACCAAGAATGTTGTCATTAAAAGTGTGCTTCGTTGAATGATGACTTTGAGATAAATTCTCAGATTTTCCTTCTTAAAAGAGGCAGTGAGCAGCAGAACACAACAAGAAAGAACTTTAATAATTCTCATCTTTAACATTTAAATTGTTCTTATATTTCACATTTTAAACTTTAATAAACCCATTTTGCACTTTTAATGCCTGTGTGTTATTACATTACAATAGAATCTAATAGGCAGGAATGGCTGCTCAGTGGGAGAGCCACTAAGAGTGCATGGGGGGGGGGGGGGGGGGAGGTTGTGGGGAGATGCACTGAATGTGTGGGTGGGAGGGGAATGGCAAGGAGCAGAGTGGGGGGGGGGGGGGGGGGTGAAGGTAGGCGGGGTGACTGAGTGAACTGCCAGCGTACCAGGCGTGAGTGACTGCACTGCCAGCCCACGAGCTGTGAGTTAGTGAACTGCCAGCCCAATAATCCATTAAGTCCACCCTCTCCCCCTTCTCTCTCTTACTGTCTGTCACCTGTTTTGGGCACAATTTCTGGCAGTTTCTTAGCCGCCAGCCTGCCAGGTCCGAGTGACTGTACTGCCAGGCCTCAGTGACTGAGCTGCCAGCCCAAAAATCCATTCGGCCCACAAACTCCATACTAGCCCTCTGGAAACCAGTACCTTTGCCCCACAACACTCATACTAGCGCAACAGAAAGTGCCCCCCCCCCCCCCCACTGGCCAGCAATATTGGAATTGGTGCAGAGGTGGAATATTGTGTTGGGTGTCCAGCCCTCCTGTGTGATGCTCCCACTTAGTCTAGTACTATTATAAAAATATGATATTAGTTTTTGTGAATCAGCCTTAATATTCATTGCTTCTTCTAAAGGATCTAAAAATTTAGTTTGAAATCTATGTATATCTTTCTTCATAAAGTCACATATCTGTATATATTTAAAATATTGATTATCATTCAGTTTAAATTTTGATTTTAATTGTTGAAATGATAACAATTTGCCCAATTCGTACATATCTCCTACTTTCCTAATCCCCAGTCTATCCCATTGTTTATATGTTTTGTCGATAAGAGATGGTTTGAATGCAGGATTGTTCAATATTGGTGTTAGTACTGATAGATTATTTAATTTCATGGATAATTTTGTCCTGTGTCCTGTGTAGCGCCACCTGCTGCACGGGAGGAGCAACGGGTCCCCCCATCCACAGAGTCCACCAAACATAACACTCCCCCTTTCCAGTTTGAACGTCTCTATTCCTGAATGAGTCGCCTTGGGGGAGTACCACGATTGCAATGTGTCGATCGACGAAGGACCACAGGCAGATCGGCGGGCAGTTCATCTGGTGGAATTTCATCAGGCCTCGTTTGGGGCAAGTCAGGCACTCCAGTATCCACACCATTCAGCACCAGGGTGGCCGACTGCTTGGCTTTGGTCAGGTTCTGTGCAGTCTTCGCTGGAGGAACGCGGCATCTTAATTGGTCATCATGCCATTTGCATTGTCCATCTTGTCCTTGGGCGGTGTACATTTTGGTTCCAATGTGAGCCAGGATCCTGCCAGCGCACAAGTTGCTTTCCTGGGTCGTATAATTGCGGTAATATACGTAGTCGCCCAATGTCGTTTTTGGACTTGTTCGACTTTGTTGACTGAGTGCACGCTGTATAAGAGTTACGGGTCGGGTTCAAAACTGATAGGGGAGAGCGCACTTGACATCTGAGCATCATCTGCGCTGAAGTTCGACCGGTAGTGCAGTTTGGAACAGTTCGATATTGCTGTAAGAAATCGCACAATGCCAATCGTTTTGATTTCTTTTCGATTCCTATAGCACGTTTCATGGCCTGCTTGAAAACGCCGACGAGCTGCTCTGCCTCACCATTTGAAGGCGGATGAAAAGGTGCTGATGTCAGATGCACGATTGAGTGTTGTTTGCGCCAGTCACCGAACATTTGCGAGGAAAATTGGGGTCCATTGTCATTTACGATTGTTAAGGGCAATCCCCAAATTGCAATAAAAATCGTCAAGTGCAGAAGTGGTTGTTTCGGTGGTTGGATACTTATTCATTTGGATAACATGTGGCCATTTCAAATGAGTGTCCATGACGACCAGCCACATGTCCCCCAGGAACGGTCCGGTAAAATCTATGGATTTGTTGCCATGGTTAGACGGGGACGGGCCATGCGGAGGTCTCTTCCGGCGGATTTGCCGCTGTTTCGGCACATGGTGTGCAGTCACTTGCAATGGTTGGCTATATCGGTCTCAATATTCGGCCACCACACATGCATGCGGGCGAGTGCCTTCATTCACACAATTCCAATGTGTGTTTTGTGCAACATTTTCAGAAATAGCAATCGCAGTTCCGTCGGAATGATCACTCGACCATCATGCAGCAGAATGCCATTCTTTGAGGAGATTTCCGTTTGCGCATTCTGGAATGAGCGGAATTCCTTGTCCAGCTTAGGATTGTTCGGCAACCCCTGAGTGACAAAATGTTGTACCTTCGACAAAATGGGGTCTGTGCTCGTATAGTTGGCGACCGTTCTTGCGGAGATGGGGAAATTGGCAATGACCCACGTGTTTAGCATGTTGATATCCATCTCAATTTCCATAATTTCTTCCTCTTTATCGAATGTCAGGTCGGGTCCAATCGGTAGACTAGACAGTGCATCAGCATTACATGCTCAGCAGACTGTTGGTAAATGATGTGGTAATCATATCCCATCATGATCAGGGTCCAACGTTGTAGATGCTGCAACGTCATGACAGGCAAACTTTTCTCCGGATTGAAAATAGTCAGCTACGGCTTGTGGTTGGTGATGAGCAGGAAATGTCGGCCACTCAAATATTGGTGGAACATTCGGACACCAAACGCAATCTCCACTTGGCTGTAGCTATTCTCGGCGGTCATCAGCATTTTGGATACAAATGCGTTTGGTTCTTCCTTGCTGTTCAGCACCGTTTGTGAGATCACAGCTCCAAGACCATACGGCGATTCATCGGCGGCCAGCGAGATGGGTCATAGTGGACCAAACGCGTCTTCTGGGCGAGCATCTCCTCCAACCTGGTGAATGCATGGTCACACTCTTTGAACCAGTGCCATTCAACGTCCTGTTTTCGCAGGTTGTTCAATGGTGCGCACAAGGTCGAAAGTGCCGGTATGAACTTGCCATAGTAGTTAACCTTGACCATGAAGCTTTCAAGCTGCTTCACATTTTTGGGCGTTAGCAATTTCACAATGACGTCCACTCTTTCTTCCAATGGCTTCAGACCACTTGCCAAGATCACGTGTCCGAGATATGTAACCTGTTGTCGGACAAATGCACAGTTGTCCATGCCATAGTTGTTCAGTGCCGTGAGGACCTGTTTTAGGTTCTGTAAGTGTTCTTCCTCTGTCCGGCTGGTGACAATTATGTCAGAGGTACACAAAAATGCTGAAGAAACTCAGCGGGTGCAGCAGCATCTATGGAGCGAAGGAGATAGGCAACGTTTCGGGCCGAAACCCTTCTTCAGACAATTATGTCATCCAGGTAGGCGGCTACGTACGGAATCCCGGCAACCAGATTGTCGACCAGTTTCTGGAAGATGGCCGGTGCCGGTGCCGGTCCAAACAACAATCGGTTGATTCTGAACAGTCCCTTGTGCGTGTTGATCACGAGAAAGTTTTTTGCCTTGTCGTCCAGTTCCACTTGGAGATATGCGTCGGACATGTCCAATTTCGAGAAGTGCTGTCCTCCTTGAAGCTTGATGAACAGCTTGTCCACTCTTGGTATGGGGCGTTGATCAATGTGCAATTAAGGGTTTACAGTCACTTTGTAGTTGCCACAGATGCCCACATTGCCGCAAGGCTTCTGAACTACAACTATGGGTGTGGCCCAGTCTGAATGGTCCACATGGGTGATAATTCCCATTTCTTCGAGATGGCACAGTTCCTTGTCGACGGCGTCCATCAGACTGAACGGAACTGGTCTTGGTTTGAAGAAGTTAGGGACGGCATCGTCTTTGAGTATGAGCCGTGCCTTCATCTTCGTGCAATGTCCGAGACCAGGTGCGAAAACGGCCGAAAACTGGTCAAGAACCTTCTGCAGGTTGTTCTCGCACTTGCTGACCATGTTGCAATCCAGGGTAGATGACAATGCCATATTTGATCCATTGGAGATCAAGGCGTTCATGTCAAGCTTGAAAGCATGGATCCAGTCGATGGCTCACAGGGATGTACCTTCTTTACCAACGACGATCAGCGGTAACATCTGTGTCATACCATTACAGGGAACGGTGACAGTGCATTTGCCTTTCATGGGGATGGGCTGATGTCCGTATCCAAAAAGGCGGATGTTGGCCGGTTCCAATTTTGGTGATCCGATCCTCTCCCAGATGTCCTGACCCACTAGCGACACAGCTGCACCAGAGTCCACCAGGATCTGTAGATCGACGTTCGAGACCCGCAGAGAAATCCTCGACTTGTCGGTGATCGTGGACACACCGAGCAGTTCAATAGGTATGGTCTCCGCGATTTGGTCGACTGTGTTTTGCGCTTTCTTGCCCTTTTGCAGCTTTCCTACGGATTGACACACTGCCTGGAGATGACCTTTTCGGTAACAGGCATAACAAACGGACTTGATATACCGGCACTCACGGTGATGATGAGCAGTCGAGCCGCACCGGTAGCAGGGTGCAAAGTTTCTGGAGACATTGATGAACACAAGAGAGCCTTCTTCCTCTGGTTAGTCGTAATCGCCATACTTTCAAAATAAAACTCAGCGCGCATGCGACAACCACCTTTCTCGCTCGGGATCAAAATGATCGAATTGCCGAGACATGTTAGTTTGAGTTCAGTTTAAAAAAACCTAAAAGGCTCTTATCTGGGTATTTGGACGCAATCCGAAGAATACCACTTGTGACACCACTTTCGTGATCATTTTCTAGGTCTGCACAAAACGTGCGAGCCTCTAAGTTTACAACAGAAGTCTTTAATGGTTCGCTCAATGCTGGCAGCAAGACTAGTCACAATGGCTGCCCGCATACTGTCTGCAGACAGGATAAACTATATACAAGACACCTCCCTTTGTCCTGGGCAGCGCCACCTGCTGTACAGGAGGAGCAACGGGGTCCTCCCACCCCCCGCAGTCCACCAAACATCACAGAAACACACCCCCCTCCTAGGTGCAGATTGCTTTAAAGTCATATAGAAATAAAATTGATGACCCGACTTGTGAATTATGTGAACAGCCTTTTGATTGCATGAGCAGTGTTGACAATTCACTTATATTTTACATTGTTTAACTAATTACTCAAATTTGAGGTCTTCATTTAGCCGATATGATTGTGCACCATTCAGAACACATGGTTCATCATGAGAATAAAATTGCACTCAGAAGCCTTTTCTACCCATCATATATTGCTGAACATAAATTCAGCTCCACTCAAACAAATTACCAACAAAATGCTGCTTTCTATGTATTGTATTGGACAAGTGCAAATATCACAAGCTGTAATTTCTAGCCTCATGACATTTATTTTTGTTTAATTGGAGAAGGCCACTGATGACATTTAAACCCCTTTGGAATGATATGATCAGTATTGTGGTTGATTGGAGAACAGTTTGTTTAATATTTTCGGACAACAAAGGCCATTGTGATATAAAAGCTTCAATTTTGGAGTAAGGGCATTCAATTTTGTGAGAAATGCTATTGCATCCAGGCAACAATACATTAACCTTATAACAATATCATAAGAATGTAACAACATTAATTTAAAATGTTTTTTAAATGATAAAAGGCTATTTCCCAGTGTGAATTATTGTGAATCACTTTAGATTTTAGAGATACAGAGTCTGAGTCTGAGTCTGAGACACCGAGTCTGCATCGACCACCATCACCCCATATACTACCACTATCCTGCTTATGAGGGACAATTTACATGTTTAACAATTAGCCAATTAACCCACAAACCTGGACATCTTTGGAGTGTGGGAGGAAACCGGAGCACCCGGAGAAAACACGGGGAGCACCAGCAAACTCCATGCAGACAGGATCGAAAGGCAGGAAACAGATACAGATATACCTAAACAGATATACCATTTTGGATACTGTTGGGGGAGATGGCTCATCAGGGGAAGGCAGCAAAAGCTAAGTTCATGGCACCGTGGGTGGCTCTGCGGCACAGGAGGGGAGGAAAAAGAGTGGAAGGGCTATAGTAATAGGGGATTCAATTGTAAGAGGAATAGATAGGTGTTTCTGCGGCCGCAAACAAGACTCCAGGATGGTGTGTTGCCTCCCTGGTGCAAGGTTCAGGGATGTCTCTGAGCAGCTGAGACAGGAGGGGGAGGGTGACCAGCCAATTGTCGTGGTGCACATTGGCACAAACGATACAGGTAAAAAACGGGATGAGGTCCAACAAGGTGAATTTAGGGAGCTAGGAGATAAACTTAAAAGTAGGATCTCAAAGGTAATAATCTCTGGATTACTACCAGTGCCACGTGCTAGTCAAAGTAGAAATAGGAGAATATTGCAGATGAATACGTGGCTTGAAAAATGGTGCAAGGGGAGGGATTCAAATTTCTAGAGCATTTGAACCAGTTCTGGGGGAGGTGGGACCAGTACAAACAGGACGGTCTGCACCTGGGCTGGAATGGAACCAATGTCCTTGGGGGAGTGTTTGCTAGTATTGTCGGGGAGGATTTAAACTAATGTGGCAGGGAGATTAAATCAAAAAGGGCCACTCTTCAACATAATTGTATAAGGGGTAAGAGTGTTGTAAAAACAAGCCTGAAGGCTTTGTGTCTCAATGCAAGGAGCATTGAGACACAAATGTGGCTCCAGGGTGACCAAGGCTGGGAGCTGAACATCCAGGGATATTCATTATTCAGGAGGAATAGACAGAAAGGAAAAGGAGGTGGGGTAGCATTGCTGGTTAGAGAGGAGATTAACGCAATAGAAAGGAAGGACATTAGCTTGGAGGATGTGAAATCGATATGGGTAAACATTCGAAACATTAAGGGACAAAAAACGCCAGTGGGAGTTGTGTACAGGCCACCTAACAGTAGTAGTGCAGTTGGGGATGGCATCAAACAGGAAATTAGAAATGCGTGCAACAAAGGTAAAACAGTTATAATGGGTGATTTCAATCTACATATAGATTGGGTGAATCAAATTGGCAGGGGTGCTGAAGAAGAGGATTTCTTGGAATGTATGCGGGATAGTTATCTAAACCAACATGTAGCGGAACCAACAAGAGAGCAGGCTATTCTAGACTGGGTATTGAGTAATGAGGAAGGGTTAGTTAGCAGTTTGTTGTGCGTGGCCCCTTGGGCAAGAGTGACCATAATATGGTTGAGTTCTTCATTAGGATGGAGAGTGACATAGTTAATTCAGAAACAAGAGTTCTGAACTTAAAGAAAGGTAGCTTTGAGGGTATGAGATGTGAATTGGCCAAGATAGACTGGCAATTGATTCTTAAAGGGTTGACGGTGGATATTCAATGGAAGGCATTTAAAGACTGCATGGATTACAACAATTGTTCATCCCAGTTTGGCAAAAGAATAAATCAGGGAAGGTAGTGCATCCGTGGATAACAAGGGAAATCAGGGACAGTATCAAAACAAAAGCATCCAAATTAGCCAGAAAAAACAGCCTACCAGAGGACTGGGAGAAATTCAGAGTCCAGCAGAGGAGGACAAAGAGCTTAATTAGGAAAGGGAAAATAGATTTTGAAAGAAAACTGGCAGGGAACATAAAAACTGACTGCAAAAGTAATGTGTCGGTAATAGCAGGGGACCCGGGGTCAAATGAGATGGTGGAACTGAGTGAAATCCAGGTTAGTCAGGAGGTGGTGTTAGGTAAATTGAATGGATTAAAGGCAGATAAACCCCAAGGGCCAGATAGGCTGCATCCCAGAGTACATAAGGAAGTAGCCCCAGAAATAGTGGATGCATTAGTGATAATTTTTCAAAACTCTCTAGATACTGGAGTAGTTCATGAGAATTGGAGGGTAGCTAATGTAACCCCACTTTTTAAAAAGGGAGGGAGTGAGAAAACGGGGAATTACAGACCAGTTAGTCTAACATCGGTAGTGGGGAAAATGCTGTAGTCAGTTATTAAAAATGGGATATCAGCACATTTGGAAAGTGATGAAATCATTGGACAAAGTCAGCATGGATTTATGAAAGGTAAATCATGTCTGATGAATCTTATAGAATTTTTCGAGGATGTAACTAGTAGAGTGGATAAGGGAGAACCAGTGCATGTGTTATATCTGGACTTTCAGAAGGCTTTCGACAAGGTCCCACATAAGAGATTAGTATCCAAACTTAAAGCACACGGTATTGGGGGTTCAGTATTGATGTGGATAGAGAACTGGCTGGCAGACAGGAAGCAAAGAGTAGGAGTAAACGGGTCATTGAAAATAGGCATGCAGGTGCAGCAGGCAGTGAAGAAAGTGAATGGTATGTTAACATTCATAGCAAAATGATTTGAGTATAGGAGCAGGGAGATTCTACTGCAGTTGTACAGGGTCTTGGTGAGACCACACCTGGAGTATTGAGTACAGTTTTGGTCTCCTAATCTGAGGAAAGACATTCTTGCCATAGATGGAGTACAGATAAGGTTCACCAGACTGATTCCTGTGATGGCAGGACTTTCATATGAAGAAAGACTGGATAGACTCGGCTTGTACTCGCTAGAATTTAGAAGATTCAGGGGGGATCTTATAGAAACTTACAAAATTCTTAAGGGGTTGGACAGGCTAGATGCAGGAAGGTTGTTCCCGATGTTGGGGAAGTCCAGATCAAGGGGTCACAGTTTAAGGATAAGGGGGAAGTCTTTTAGGACCGAGATGAGAAAAACATTTTTCACACAGTGGTGAATCTGTGTAATTCTCTGCCACAGAAGGTGGTTGAGGCCAGTTCATTGGCTATATTTAAGAGGGAGTTAGATGGTGGTCCTTGTGGCTAAAGCGATCAGGGAGTGTGGAGAGAAGGCAGGTACAGGATACTGAGTTGGATGATCAGCCATGATCATATTGAATGGTGGTGCAGGCTCGAAGAGCCAAATGGCCTACTCCTGCACTTATTTTTATGTTTCTATGAAAGGCGCTGTAAGGCAAAAACTATACTGCTGCGTCACTGTGCCGCCCCTTGTTGTAGAGTTTATTGAATTTATTTATTTTGTGTAGCAATATTTTTTTATTATAGTTTGGTGCAAAATTCAGAAGAAAAACAGCATGAAATTTGAAAATGAAGATTTGAAAATCTATGATTTTTTTAACAGATTATTATGAAGTTGTATTATTTCTTCATTGGAAGGGACATTACTGAAAGCTGGTACGTATTACTCTGAAGAAGGATTTCGAACCAAAACATCACCTATTCCGTTTCTCCAGAGATGTTGCCTGAGCTGCTGAGTTACTCCAGCATTTTGTGTTTGTTACTGGTTATTCTTAGTTGCATTGGGAGAGTGGAGTAAGCTTTCTCCATAACTTCTGCCACTCTTGCAGTAATAGCACTCCCGAAATGGTATTTGCCAGGATTTTCACCCAGCAATAATAATAATCTGTGGCTTGAAGTTAACTGCAAATGATGATGTTTCCATGTCATTAGAGCTTCTGACCGTCATATAAGGGTATAAAGGCTGTGAGCTACGTCAAAGTAAGTTTGCTAAATTTGCTGCATTTGTCATAAGGTGATAGGCAGAGGGGAAGATATGCAGCCCTGAAGTCACATCCATTATTCAATTAGAACGTCTGATTTGTATTTCAACTCCGTTAACAACATTGTTGCAGATCCTAATGCACTTCACAATCAAGCCACCTGCTTTGACTTGCATAATGCTCATTTGTGACTACTGTTCTTCCACATGGCAAATGGCCTCTTTGGCATTAGACATTAAGCATGACATTGCTTCACAAAAATGGTAGCCTTTTTACTGTAATTTATGCCAAGAAAAGGATAAAACAATGTTCTATTTACACGGATTTATATGATCATTGATCATCTTGTAACACTGCATTCAAGCATTAGGGCTCCACTATATTTACTGACATGGCTTTTTCATCATATGCCTGTAAGTCCTGTTGAACTCTCTGCAGAAGCTCTTTACTCTCCTCCAACTTGATAACTAATGCTTTTAGTGTTGCGTTAGAAAATCAGGGGCTCTATTTCCACTCTCGTTACCTTTCCAGTAAGGTGGCTCTAAAATTATTTCCAGCAGTCACAGCATTGCATATTGCAGCTATAATACATCTATAAAGGTTCCAGGCTGGCGTTAATCAGCCCAAGCAAACTGAAACTACTAGTTGCCAATTGCAAACTGAAGATGGTAAGGGATGGCTAAAGCAGTCAACAGCACAGATAGTACTAATTTTGTCATGGGTATCATAAAAATCATGATAATGAGTGGACAATCAATACCAGTTGTGTTTGCATCCTTCACCATGTTGAATGGGAATGGACAATTGTACTTTGGGATCCAGTACCATTTCCCAGTGCAACAAGGTTAACCCAGCACCCACTACCCACCCCGTGACAATGTACTAGCTTAATGTCTGTATAAGAAATAGTTGAAAAAAAGAATAGTTATAATGAAAACATTTCCTGTAATGTTTATTTCCCTAACTTTACTTTAGTATATCGGCTGATAAGTTAGAAACTCCACTTTGCAATGTATCATGTTAAACCGCATGTAGCTTTGTATTTTTATATGCTTTTTATATTTGAAGTAGTAAAATGATCGTGACACTGAAATCACGTGATTATGTTTTACCAATTTACATAACAAATTTTAGCAGTCAATTAGTTCTATAGAGATGGCGCCTTCTGACATGAACGGGTGGGGGGGGGGGGGGGGGTTAAGGGGTGTGCAGATGGAGAGACGGTTAAGCATTGTGTCATCATGCATAATGTGGGTTGATGGGCTTGTTCCTGTGCTGCACTCTATATTGTGGAGGAATCAGTTAATAATTTCTATAGTAAGGCAGCCTTACAAACAGTGCATTCAGAAAGTATTCAGACCCCTTTACTTTTTCCACATTTTGTTACGTTACAGCCTTATTCTAAAATTTATTAAATTCATTTTTTTAATCATCGATCTGCGTAATACCCCATAATAAAAAAGTGAAAACAGATGTTTAGAAAGTGATTAAAAATAAATAACTGAACTATCACATTTACATAAGTATTCAGACCCTTTATTCAGTATTTTTTTAATGCACCTTTGGCAGCGATTACAGCCTCAAGTCTTCTTGGGTATGACGCTACAAGCTTGGCACACCTGTATTTGGGTAATTTCTTCCATTCTTCTCTGCAGATCCTGTCAAGATATTTTAGGTTGGGGGGGGGGGGAGGGGGGCGTCGATGCACAGCTATTTTCAGGTCCCTCCAGAGATGTTCGATTGGGTCCAAGTCCGGGCTCTGGCTGGGCCACTCAAGGACAATCACAGACTTCTCACATAGCCACTCCTGCGTTGTCTTGGCTGTGTGCTTAGGGTTGTTGTCCTGTTGGAAGGTGAACCTCCGCCCCAGTCTGAGGTCCAGAATGCTCTGGAGCAGGTTTTCATCAAGAATCTCTATTTTGTATTTTGCTCCGTACATCTTTCCCTCGATCCTGACTAGTTTCCCAGTTCCTGCTGCTGAAGAACATCCCCATGCTTCACCGTAGGTATGCTATTGGCCAGGTGATGAGCGGTGCCTGGTTTCCTCCAGACGTGACACTTGGCATTCAGACCAAAGAGTTAAATCTTGGTTTCATCAGACCGTAGAATCGTGTTTCTCATGGTCTTTAATTCACCACTGGTGGACTCCAATCAAGTTGTAGAAACATCTCAAGGATAATCAATGGAAACAGGATGAACCTAAGCTCAATTTTGAGTGTCATAGCAAAGGGTCTGAATACTTATGATATGTGAATATGAATGTGATATCTCAGTTATTTCTTTTTAATTACTTTGCAAAAATTTCTAAACACCTGTTTTCGCTTCTTCATTCTGGGGTATTGTGTGTAGATTGATGATTAAAAAAAATAATTTAATCCATTTTAAAATAAGGCTGTAATGTGACAAAATGTGGAAAAGGTGAAGGGGTCTGAATACTTTCTGAATGTGTAGGCCAGGTAGGAAATGTTGCATGCACAAGCAGTACACAGGAATTAAGTAGAAGTCAACAGAATAGGTGCAAAAACATTTCAAAATTCACCTGAGTTTGCTGAGAGTTATCTTCTTCTCAAAAGAAACCACAGCATAGATATGTTATGATAGTGCCTCATGGGTGTTGAGAATTATCGTGGAGGTTATCGTGGGGTAATATGGTGTGATGAAATACTGCATCTTTAGAATTTATAGAACCTAGAACATAGAACAATACAGCACAGGAACAGGCTCTTTAGCGCACAGTGTTCACGCTGAACATGATTCGAGTTTAAACTATTTCCCTTGCTGCATGTGATCCATATCCCTACATTTTCTGCATATCCATGTGCTTATCGTAAAAGCCTCAAATACCACTATCAAATCTGTCTCCACCATCCTCCACTGGCAGCGCATTCCAGTGCATTCACACTACTTTCTGTGTAAAAAACTTACCATGCACATCTTAAAATTTTGCCCCTTTTACCATAAAGCAATGCCCTCTAAGTCTTTGACTGCCTACTATATCTATGGTGCACATAATTCTATATGCTTCTTTTCAGTCTTTCCTCAGCATCCACGCTCCAGTGAAAACAGTCTGTGCAACCTCGCCATATCGTAATACCCTCTAATCCAGGTAGTACTATGGAAAAAATATTCTGTCCAGAACTGCAAACATTACTCCAAATGCAGCCTAATCCAAGTCCTATAAAGCTGCAACATGACTTCCTATAATCAATGTTCTGACCAGTAAAGGCAAGCATACAACATGCCTTCTTTACTATTCTGTCAACATGTGTTGTGACTCTGAGGGACCAATGTACTTGGGCGCCAAAATCCAGCTTTTTATCAATACCGTTTCGGGTCTTTCTATTAACTGTACACTTTCCACATATTCAACCTCATAAAGTGCAACACTTCACACTTGTTTGGATTAAATTCTATCTGTTATTTCTCCACCCATTTCTATCAATGATTTGAATGAATCATTCAAATGAATGGAATACTTTATTGTCACATGTGACAAATCACAGTGAGATTCTTTGCTTGCATACACAAGGTATGCAAATACTCGCCACATAAGGGCACTGACAAAGTTACAATTTTTACACAGTATCTGCGCTAGGTCCCCTTTTCTTCTCCCCTTATATCCCGCTGTATATTTTGACAACCTTTCCCAATGTCTGTAACTCCACCAATTTTGGTGTTGTCTGCAAATTTACTAACCAGCACATCTACATTTATGTCATTGGTATGAATCTCAAGCAACAGATATCCCAGCACAGATGCTTGCAGAATTCTACTGGCCACAGATCTCTAGCCAGAAATAATATCCTTCCACCACAACACTCTGTCTTCTATCAGTAAACCAGTTCTGAATCCAAACAAATAGGTCACCATAGATCCCATGCATGTTAATCTCATGGATCGGCTGAACATGAGGGACTTAATCAAATGCCTTACTAAAATATATGTAGACAACATGCACTGCCCTACCTTCATAGATCACCTACGTCACCTCCTCAAAAAATGCAATCATGTTCGTAAGACATGACCTGTTGCAGCCAAAGCCATGCTGACTGACCTGAATAACCTAATTCTCTTCCAAAAGCAAGTAAATCCTATCGCAAAGAATCATATCCAATAAAAAGACACTGAGTGCTGGAGTAACTCACGCAGCATTTCAGAGAACCTAGCATGTTCTCCAGAGATGATGCCTGACCTGTTGAGTTACTCTAGCACTTTGTGTCTTTTGTCGTAAACCAGCATCTACAGTTCCTTGTATCCACATCTTCTCCAATAACTTCCCTACCACTGGCATGATGCCCACTGGTCAATAATTTCCGGGATTATCTCGACTTTCCTTCTTGAACAAAGGAAAAACATTGGTTACTCTCCAGTCTTTCGGGACCTCACCTGTGGGTAGAGCAGGTACAAAGATCTTCGGCAATTTCATATTAAATTCTGCATTTGGAGAAATCGTAACGTCATATTTTTTCACACCATGTATTTTATTAGTTTAGGAAACAATTTATCTAAGTCTTCTAAATAAAGGATGATTAAACACTTCCCATGTTAAGACTTTGATTAGATTTTGAAATAAATCAGTGAACAAGCAGTCATATTTTCAATGCAGCAGAGCAGGGATGATTTGGATTCTACAGAGGTTTAAAATCAAATCCTTTCTCTTTATATATTAATATATGGGAATCCAATATATTGTTTTACTTTTCTATTCTATGAAGTATGACTAAAATTCAATCAGGGTTATATTTGTTGCCAGTTTCTAGCTAAGAAACTAAGCTGTACATCAATAAAGCACCAATAAAATTATCATGCCAATGTTATATTTTACTTCGGAGTCACGTGAGTGACTACGTGAAGACCCCGTCCAGCACGCATGCGCGACATAGCGTCTCACGCAGTGCACAGCGACTGACAGTAGTACGAGCTCTCCCTCAACAATTTAAAAACGGACCTTCAGGTAAGCAAATCTTACTCTGAGGACATGGTGTTGAGACCCTGTTCTGTTTTATTTTTAAATAGGAATGGATCAGGGAAAACACCAAGGAAGGTCGTTCCCAGGAGGGTTCCAGCAGTGGGGGGCGACTGGTGGCACCTGGACCGCACAACCACAGTCACCGACAGCATTCCGAGCTGAGCCCAGTGCCGCTAGCATAGTTCAAAAGGGAACGTTGGCGACCAACCCGCAGCGGGCTGGATGAAAGGCACAACGGAAGTCGGATCGGCCGCTTCACTCAGAAGAGCCCGGCACGGTAGACTCCCGCCCGAGAGCGGCTAAAGGTGACTGTTTCAAGCCTTATGGAAAGGCTCATGGAGTAAAAGCTCCAGCGAGACTTGCTCCGGGAGATGGGGCAAGCTCGCCAAGGGAGCACAAACACTCCCGCTCCAATGCACTAACAGCACTGGCCATCGCATCTCCCTCAACAGAGGGGAGCGTTGGTGACCAGGGCTGGGCTGGTCGAGAAGAGGGGTTACTGGCTGAACAAAATCAGGAGTATGCTTGAGGTACAGGACCAGGAAGAGCTGCTGGGTGTGGTGAACCGCTACGTGGCAACACCACGAACGGGACGGCCATTACAGCCTAAACTGGCGGCCAACTTACTACCTGTCCTTTAAACCTCTCCAAGACAGGTAGTCATTGAGGCGTTGGACTTTATCACGCCTCCCCAAAATTGCATTTGCTCAATGTGCCTGCCATTACTGGGGGTACATTGAGCAGGGTATTTAAACCCAAAAACTTAAAATTGCAAAAAATGTTGATACCCGTGACGTCGGCTATCACTTCATATGCTCATTCCAAGGACAGGGTTGACAGGCCAAAACACCCTGGCTCTACTGTGCAACACAATATGTGATTAACAACCTCTGGAAGGAGGTCATAAGACCTGCCCTCAACCTCAAAAATTCGCAGGACTGTGTAGAACGCCGACCTCAGAACCACAGATCCTGCTATTTGGCAAAGAATTACCAACTCAAGCCTAAAATCTGGACAAAGAATCCAAGGCATTTGGCCTCATGAGGGCAGGACCTGGAACAAGCAAAACACGCAAACCCAGACGGCAGTACCTCTACGCATCCACACAGTAGGCGTCTACTTCATGGTACTGGTGAAAGCTCGGGGCCCGCATATCATCCCTGCAAATCTTTCGGGACAGGGCCCAGAGCGGGCCCCATGGAAAATGCGCCACCCCCCTACAACACCACCCCGACAGACAAGGAACCAGAAACCGAAGAAATGAACACACCACCAAACAACAGTGGAGGTAGGTGGGTCTGGTTCCCACCATCACATAAAAGGTGAGGGGATTGTGCTAACAGGGGAGGGTGGGGGGACTACACCTGTTGTTGGAAGTAGGAAGAACTATCACACTTGGTAGCTATATACCAAAAAGTATTCAAGGATAAAAATTGAATTCAAGAAAAACTTGCCACCAGTTCAGCATGCACCCCAAAGGGGTTTTACCCTCTCACTAAAAAGAAAACATGAGGGACAAGCTGAACTGGAGAAATTACATACAAAGGGGTCATGGAGAATTCTAAATATGAACCTTTGGAATTCATATTAAATTTACTAAAACCAAAAAAGATGGTGATTGTGTCACACCATCATTGACTTAACCACATTGAATACTTTCGTCAGGTACACACACTTTAATGGAAAACATTTGTAACTGCCAAACAATGTATTTCCTAAGGATACTTTATGGCAGGCATCGACTTAAAAGATGCATACTATTTAGTACCTATTCATAAAGATCATCGGAGATACCTAAAAATTTACCTGGATGGGGTAACTATGGCAGTACAAATTATTGACTAATGAGCTAATATGAGCCAAAACTGTTTTTCAAGATATTGAAACCAGCCCTGACACCATTAAGGAAACATATTGTCATGGCATATCTCGATGATATTTAATAATAGACAAAACCATGGAATTAGCTAATTCAGCAGCATTAGCTACTAAAAACTTATTTAACCTTGGGCTTGTCATACATCCAGATACATCTACGTTGACACCATCCACAACTATGGACTATCTGGTATTCAATTAAACTCAGTCCACATGTCTATAACGTTGCCAAAGAAAAATCAGCAGAATTGGAACAAACCTGCAACAAATTAATGGTTAACAATCAACCAACCTTTTGACAAAGTGGCAAGAGTAATGGGGAAATTAGTAGCAGCATTACCAGCTACCTAGCTTGGACCTTTGCATTAGAACAAAGGTGCTAGCGTTTTAAACAACATGCAGGTCACTTTGACTGAACCATGAAATTGCCTATTTTCAGACATGATGATGGAAAGAGAACATTGGGCATAGAAACATAGAAACATAGAAATTAGGTGCAGGTGTAGGCCATTCGGCCCTTCGAGCCTGCACCTCCATTCAATATGATCATGGCTGATCATCCAACTCAGTATCCCGTACCTGCCTTCTCTCCATACCCTCTGATACCCTTAGCCACAAGGGCCACATCTAACTCCCTCTTAAATATAGCCAATGAACGGGCCTCAACTACCCTCTGTGGCAGAGAGTTCCAGAGATTCACCACTCTCTGTGTGAAAAAAGTTCTTCTCATCTCGGTTTTAAAGGATTTCCCCCTTATCCTTAAGCTGTGACCCCTTGACCTGGACTTCCCCAACATCGGGAACAATCTTCCTGCATCTAGCCTGTCCAACCCCTTAAGAATTTTGTAAGTTTCTATAAGATCCCCTCTCAATCTCCTAAATTCTAGAGAGTATAAACCAAGTCTATCCAGTCTTTCTTCATAAGACAGTCCTGACATCCCAGGAATCAGTCTGGCGAACCTTCTCTGCACTCCCTTTATGGCAATAATGTCCTTCCTCAGATTTGGAGACCAAAACTGTACGCAATACTCCAGGTGTGGTCTCACCAAGACCCTGTACAACTGCAGTAGAACCTCCATGCTCCTATACTCAAATCCTTTTGCTATGAAAGCCAACATACCATTCGCTTTCTTTACTGCCTGCTGCACCTGCATGCCTACCTTCAATGACTGGTGTACCATGACACCCAGGTCTCGCTGCATCTCCCCCTTTCCCAATCGGCCACAATTTAGATAATAGTCTGCTTTCCCGTTTTTGTCACCAAAATGGATAACCTCACATTTATCCACATTATACTGCATCTGCCAAACATTTGCCCACTCACCCAGCCTATCCAAGTCACCTTGCAGTCTCCTAGCATCCTCCTCACAGCTAACACTGCCCCCCAGCTTAGTGTCATCCGCAAACTTGGAGATATTGCCTTCAATTCCCTCATCCAGATCATTAATATATATTGTAAATAGCTGGGGTCCCAGCACTGAGCCTTGCGGTACCCCACTAGTCACTGCCTGCCATTGTGAAAAGGACCCGTTTACTCCTACTCTTTGCTTCCTGTTTGCCAGCCAGTTCTCTATCCACATCAATACTGAACCCCCAATGCCATGTGCTTTAAGTTTGTATACTAATCTCTTATGTGGGACCTTGTCGAAAGCCTTCTGGAAGTCCAGATACACCACATCCACTGGTTCTCCCCTATCCACGCTACTAGTTACATCCTCAAAAAATTTTATAAGATTTGTCGGACATGATTTACCTTTTCGTAAATCCATGCTGACTTTGTCCAATGATTTCACCACTTTCCAAATGTGCTGCTATCCCATCTTTAATAACTGACTCTAGCAGTTTCCCCACTACTGATGTTAGACTAACTGGTCTGTAATTCCCCGTTTTCTCTCTCCCTCCCTTCTTACAAAGTAGGGTTATGTTTGCTACCCGCCAATCCTCTGGAACTACTCCAGAATCTAAAGAGTTTTGAAAGATTATTACTAATGCATCCACTATTTCTGGAGCTACTTCCTTAAGTACTCTGGGATGCAGCCTATCTGGCCCTGGGGATTTATCGGCCTTTAATCCATTCAATTTACCCAACACCACTTCCCGACTAACCTGGAGTTCACTCAATAGACAATAAGCAACACTGTGCAGCCCTTTTTGTTGACCTATCAAAGGCTTTCGATACTGTGGATCATGCCTTATTGTTACAAAGACTATGCAGCATCGGTTTGTCTGATCAAGCTGTCTGTTGGTTTAAAAACTATCTATCAGGCATTCCCAGTGTGTGCGAGCAGAAGGTATTACTTCTAGCTCTCTTAATCTATCCAAGGGTGTGCCACAGGGATCGGTTATAGGACCTTTATTATTTACTATTTATATTAATAGTCTAGATCATAAAGCTCCGAACGCAAATTTTCACTTTGATGCTGATGACACAGTGATATATTGCTCTGCGTCTACCCCAAATCAGGCTCCCTGTCAGCTCCAAACTGATGTTAACACCGTGCAACGTAACCTGTGTGATTTGAAACTTGTTTTAAATGCTGACAAGACAAAGCTCATGCTGTTCACTAAAGCTAAATCAAACCCTCGGACCTCCCTCCTATCACCACTTTGCAGGGCTCTGTGATTGAATCTGTGTCTCAATATAAATATCTGGGAATTATAATTGACGATTCTCTCTCTTTTAAACCTCATATCCAGCAACTTGTGAAAAAACTAAAGATAAAATTAGGTTTTTACTTTAGAAACAAATCTTGTTTTTCTTTGGAAGCCAAAAAAAGACTTGTTGCTGCAACGTTTATGTCTGTGTTGGACTATGGTGATGTTTTATATTTGAATGCATCTTCAAAATGCCTACAGTCTTTGGACACGGTCTACCACGGAGCACTGAGATTTGTTACTAATTTTAAAACCCTCACGCACCACTGCTCTTTGTATGCTCAAGTTGGATGATTTGCCCTGTCCACCTGCAGACTCCATCATTGGCATATCCTTATTTATAAGACTATCCTCGGTGTTCTTCCTTCATACCTGCAGAAGTATGTAATGAAAAAGCACAGGAACCTATCAGCTCCGCTCTGAGGACTTGTTCTTACTAATGTACCTAAAGTCCGTACTGAACTGGGGAAAAGGGCATTTAGTTATGCTGTTCCCTTCGCATGGAACCAGCTGCAGAATGAACTGAAACTTAAGGAGCTGGTTTCTATAAACAGATTTAAATCCCTTCTTAATGATGTTGAAGTGGGCTCTTCTGTCTGTACATGCGTTGTTTGATGATGTTCTGACTGTAACTATATTTATATGTTCTCTGTTGTTTTTAAATTATTGTCTGTAACTGTGGAACTGTGCTGCTGCCTGTCTTGGCCAGGACTCTTGTAAAAGAGATTTTTAATCTCAATGAGACTTCTCCTGGTTAAATAAAGGAGCAGAAACCTCCTCCCACCCAGTCAGCTCAGAAAACGCAGACACTAGCATTTTTTTCAGAATAATTCCATGATGGGATGCAATTAACTAAAGACAATCCAAGAATCTGATCATGCTTTGAGACCTGTGGCAATCTGCTTTAAGCTTTAGTTAGGCTATTTAGAGGAAGACAGTTATTGATGTAATTATTTGCTTATTAGAAAAGAATGGAGTGAACTATTGAAAGCATTGCATTGCTTGATTTAAGAGGAAAACATTAATTCAGGACTTAGCTAAGAATCTACTAATTAATCTATTTAATATATAGCACTTAGTCAGGACAGCTTGACTGGAGCTTACATTTTATTTGGAAAAATGTATTTTATATGTCTTAGCTTCCAGCAAAATCAAAACACTACTGAAAAAATTGGAAGTCTAGCCAAAAGAATGTCAATGCTTTTAGATGCATCATTCTATGTGGATTGGACTTTGAATTTGTAATGCAGCAAGACCTACTAAATTATTTGTAATACTGCTAATAACATTTGAAGAACAATATTGGACTTCATGTGCATCTGCCTGAGTAATATTTATTGTTATGTTCTAAAGAAATTGAAACTAAACTATAGATTAACTTTTCAGACCCTCTTTCTGCCAGTGGAATTATTATGGTTCATTGGAAAATCAATGAAGGGCCTCGAATTGTACCTCACAGTTGCATAAAAAAAACACACAAAAAGTCCAACATTTCACGAGATGAAGATTGCCTTTGCTTCATTAACTCTGTTAAGACATATTAAAATCAAATTTATCATCGTTTGGCTATCTGTCAATTCTTGCTTCATGGTAAATGGATGGACTTTGTCCTTGCATCAGTCAGAGGGAGGATGTGCCACCCCTCTCAAAACAAGTTTGTAAGTTGTAAAGACAAAGAAATCAGTGTGATTTATACTCCCTTAAGTGATCAATGTTAATGTTTTTGTAACTATGAGGAATTATGCAGTTCTACAGATGGGTGGGAATACAGAACAGACTTTTAAAACAGTGCTTTAAAAAAAAGAGAGCAGCAACAATGACTGTAATTGATTTTTTATTTTATCTAAAAATTAATTACTGCTTTACATGGGAGTTTTAATTGAATTTCCTTTGTTAAAGAGAAACGTTCCAACTTGTGACCATTACAAAGGATTCTCATAGTTTATTCACTTGCGTTCATGTTGGCTTGTTACAGTATCCTGAGATTAAAATGTAGTTTTAAACAAATGTCAATAAATATAAGAATGTGTAGAGCAGAGATATTCTATCATGTACTGTATTCAATCAAATTATAAGGAAAATTAGAAAGCTAAGTAATAACTATTTCAACTTGTGAGTTTAAATTGAAACTATATTATGTTACTTTTGTACATTTCTTTTCAATTACTTTATTATTTCATTTTAATTACGTCTAAGTATCTTGGCTTATGCATCATTCACAATTTTACTTTGCAGCTTGTGATTTATTATTAACTATACTATATGAACTTGCTTCTTTTCCAATAATCCATATTTCAAATATTTAAATTCATCCATATTTCAAACTATTTCTGTCCAATCCTCTGTTGCATTTACTTTCCTATTTCTCTCTTTGCTCGGTCTAATCAAGTTGAATCTCCACCTTCAAGCAAGACATTCTGCCCAAGCATTTGCAGAGTAATGCATCGCCTTACAAAAGTTGCAATTGACGAGGATATTTGGATGGAACACCATTTCCATCTGGATATTGTTTGCCCTATTTATATATTTTTCTGTTGGGCTAATTATCAGATGTGGCTAAAATGTTCTGCCTCTCCTTTATATGCAAGAGGGAGCATGGGAACAAGTCTATGACCATAATGAATGCAGGAAACATTTTCTGATTAGTTACTTATTCCAAATCATTTTCAGGAAATGTTGAAGCAAATGTGATTCCCTCTATTTAGCTGGTCTGTTAATTAACTATATGCAGTTCTCCATTGGTAAAATGAGAAGATAATTCTGTCACACCAAGAATGATGGTCATGTTAAACAGAATAGAATCACTCTTATTGAGCGAATAGAATTTGGACTGGACTTCAGAATGTCAATACTTTCACGGTTCATTAAAATGTCACTGAAAGCCTTTTTTTTTTGCTGCTCTACTTTGTAATGCATTCTTTAATCAATAAACAAATTTAAATAAAATTCAGTTAAAGAAAACAACAAATCAATAGTGACAAGCTTTTAAGGGGCTTTTTTTCTATTATGTCCTGCAAATTATGTGATGTTGCAATTCAAATGACCTGGAAGAAAATATTTTTGCAAGAACAGTGCCAGAATATTCAGCAAAGAACCAGTTTTAAAGGTTATATTTCACTGCCAATGAAATGCAACTCCTAAAAAAAAGATTTTTATTGAGGATGATGCAAGCACTGGATACAACAAAACATGCAACTTGTCCATTACAATGTGTCAATTGAAATGATGCTTTACTGGTAAAATTATGGTTTATAATTCAGTTATTAAACAATTGTATCTCAAACAATAAGTTATTACAATCCCACATAACTGAAAAAAAAAAATATATTATTTTAATGAATTCAGGATGATGGGTGGGTGCAATATTCTTTGGTGATAACCAGGAAAGATATGAGAACTGGAATAAGTAATTCTGCTGATTACAGTTAGCTTATCAATTCAAAGTTTATGCCCTCACAAAACAGATTTTCTTGGGGTTGCTCATAGTGAATTGGAAGACACATTCGGTGAGAAATTAAGATTGGTAATGCTTGTCTTCTTGGGCATTCAGAGTGTCCATAGAGATCCCAATTAATGTCAGCAGCATGTGGGATAAGTTGGTAAAGGTTTTTGCAAGTCAAGTTGTTTCTATTGTTATATGCACGTAGCATATGACCCACACAAACCTTATCCTACTTTGGCAAGGGCGAACTGCAGACCACCTCTGTGCACTATTATTAATTCTAATTGTCATTTACACTGATGTCTTATTTTTTTACACAGGCTTTTCCTTTTTTACAGCCTTGCTGAATTTATGCTTAATTTATGTATAATGTATGTATTTTCTGTATTATCTGAGTCTATGTGTTATGTGCCAGTGATGCTACTGCAAGCAAGATTTTAATTGCACCTGTACCTCACCGTACCTGTACATGCGACAATAAACTTGACTTGACTTGACAAGCGCAGTGAGGTATAGGTACAATGAAACGTGCTTACATCAGCATCATAAGCACATAGACAATACAGAAAAACATAAATTAAACATAAATTAGACATAACTTTCACGTAAATTCTATATAACTGTGAAAAGAAAAAGACTGTGCAAACAAAATAATGCGTGAGTGCAAAAATACACAATTAATAAATAAGTCAATTTTCTATGACTATTGGGCCTCTAAATAAAACAAATTCATTAATTAGTTACATTTTATTTGTCATATGTAGGTTAACACAGGGTCAACGGTGCAATGAAATGGGTTTGACAAGACAACGGGTCACCTCAGCAATAATATAACAAGGATAAAATAAGATGAAAATGACATTTGTAAGGTAAAAAGACAATAATAAGATAATCAAAATATATGATGTGAAATGTGTTTATGAGTTCAGAAGCCTGATGGCCTGATGGTAAAATCTGTTCTTAGGTCTGGTGGTACGTGCAGCCATGCTCCTGTATCGTCTGCCTGACGGTAACAAGGAGACCAGTCTGTGTGCTGGGTGGCTGTGGTCCTTGATGATGCTGTGTACCTTCCGCAGGCACCGTCAGTGGAAAATGTCCTGAATGGCCGGGAGACAGTTGCCAATTATGTGCTGAGCCGCCTTCACCACTCCCTGTAGTGATTTGCGGCTGTGGGCAGAACAGTTCCCGTACCAGACTATGATGCAGCCCGTCAGCAGACACTCGATGGTGCAACTGTAGAAGTTTGTGAGGATGCTGGCATTCATGCCAAACTTCCTCAGTCTTCTCAGGAAAAAGAGCCGCTGGCGGGTTTTCTTAGTTGTTGTGTCCGTGTGCAGTGTCCAGGAGAGGTCCTCAGTGATGTGCACACCGAGGAACTTGAAGCTGCTCACCCTTTCAACCTCAGCATCACCGATGTGGATGGGGAGGTGTCTACTCCCCTGCTGTCCCCTGTAGTCCATGAACATCTCTTTAGTTTTGCTGACATTCAGAGAGAGGTTATTTCCCTGGCACCGGCTGTTTAGTGACCTTCCCTTCTCTCTGTAGGCCATCTCATCATTGTTTGTGATGAGGTCCAGGATCAGGGCCGGCCTTAAGTCAACTGGACCAATTGATCCCAATTGGGCACCGCGCCTAAGGGGGCCCCGCGCTAGAGTACTCTACTCTCGGCTCGGGTAGATCTACCCCGGGTGAAGGGGGGAGAGAGGGGTGGAGAGAGAGTGGAGGGGTGGAAGGGGTAAGAAAGTAGATGGGGAGGGGGGTGTGAGAGGTGAATGGGGAAGGGGGAGAGGGGGGAGGTGGGTCATTCCCTCCAGTCGCCGTGCTTCACTCACATAGCCCCGGCTCACCCCCCTCTCTCCGGTGAACAATACAGAGAGGGCCAGGCCAGGGGCTGTGGTGGGGGGGAGAGAAACATTTACAAACCTCGGCCTCAGCTCACACCTATCTGCCCTAACCCCGGCATCCGCTCCCACCGCTGGCCCCTCTCCCCCTTCCCTTCTTCCCTTCTTCCCTCCCTCCCTTCTCTCCTTCCTCTCTCTCTTTCCCTTTTCTCCTTCCCTCCCTCCCTTCTTTCTCTCCTTCCCTCCCTCCCTCCCTTCTTTCTCTCCCTCCCTCCCTTCTCTCCTTCCTCCCTTCTCTCCCTCCCTCCCTTATCTCCTTCCCTTGCACACACATCACGCACAGACAACTAACACACTCACAACTAACACACACACGCAACTAAGTTAGGACGGGGTAGAAGCACATCGGGAAGGATGGGGCTGAAGACCAAAATTTAATGCCTGGACTGGTTTTTTCACCAATGATGAAAAAAAATAAGGGGGGGGGGGGGGGGGGGGGGGGGGGGGGGGGGGGGGGGGGGGGGGGGGGGGGGGGGGAGAGGTGTCAAATGGGATAGCCAAGGACGGAGTTAAAGGGAAAGGGAGTAAAGGGATAGTTAATGACCCCAGAATTAACGGGAAATAAAGCTCACAAAGGGATAGGAGACTATGGCCAAGTGTAATAGGGATCGATGAGAAAGGTGAGATGTGTAAGGAATTTAAAATATTGTATATGAATGCGCGAAGTATAAGAAGTAAAGTAGATGAGCTTGAGGCTCTGTTAGAGGTTGGTAGATATGACATTGTGGGGATTACTGAGACGTGGCTGCAGGAGGATCGGGCCTGGGAACTTAATATTTAGGGCTATACATCCTATAGAAAGGAAAAGCAGGTGGGCAGAGGAGGGGCGGTAACTCTGCTGGTGAGGGATGGAATGCAGACCATTGCGAGGAAAGACATAGGGACTGACGAGGTAGAGTCACTGTGGGCTAAAATAAAACTAAAAGAAAAGATGTATAACACAGGAAAGAGTAGCCGGAAGCCAGAGGATTGGGAAACTTTTATGCGACCACAGAAGGAAACAAAACAGACTGAAAAGATGAAGTACGAGGGGAAACTGGCCAGGAATATAAAGAAGGACAGTAAAAGCTTCTTTAGATATGTTAAGGGAAAAAGAATAACAAAGCCGAATGTGGGTCCCTTGAAGGCAGACAGGGGTGAAATTATTATGGGCAATAAGGAAATGGCAGAAGAGTTTAACAGGTACTTCGGATCTGTCTTCACTAAGGAAGACACAAACAATCTCCCAGAAGTACTGGAGACAGAGGATCTAAAGGGGTAGAGGAACTGAAATAAATTTTCATTAGGCGAGAAATAGTATTGGGTAGGCTAATGGGACTGAAGGATGATAATTCCCCTGGGCCTGATGGTCTGCATCCCAGGGTCCTCAGGGAGGTGACTCGAGAAATAGTGGACGCATTGGTGATCATTTTCCAATGTTCAATAGATTCAGGATCAGTTCCTGTGGATTGGAGGATAGCTAATGTTATCCCACTTTTCAAGAAAGGAACGAGAGAGAAAACGGGGAATTAGACCAGTTAGCCTGACTTCGGTGGTGGGAAAGATGCTGGAGTCAATTATTAAAATAATGGGGCATTTGGATAGCAGTAAATGGATTAGTCCGAGTCAGCATGAATAATCTTCTGGAATTTTTTGAGGATGTGACAAGTAAAATGGATGAAGGGGAGCCAGTGGATGTAGTGTATCTAGACTTTCAGAAAGCCTTTGATAAGGTCCCGCACGGGAGACTGGTGACTAAAATTAGAGCACATGGTATTGAGGGTAGGGTGTTGACGTAGATAGAAAATTGGTTGGCAGACAGGAAGCAAAGAGTAGGAATGAACGGGTCGTTTTCAGAATGGCACGCAGTGGCGAGTGGAGTGCCGCAAGGCTCGGTGTTGGGGCCGCAACTGCTTACCATATATGTATTGATGATTTGGAAGAGAGAATTAGGAGCAACACTAGCAAGTTTGGGGATGACACAAAGCTGGGTGGCAGTGTGAACTGTGAAGAGGATGTTATGAGGTTGCAGGGTGACCTGGACAGGTAATGAGCAGATGCGTGGCAGATGCAGTATAATATAGATAAATGTGAGGTTATCCACTTTGGCGGCAAAAACAAGGGGGCAGATTATTATCTCAATGGGGTTAGGCTAGGTAAGGGGGAAGTGCAGCGAGACCTGGGTGTCCTTGTACACCGGTCACTGAAAGTTGGCTTACAGGTACAGCAGGCAGTGAAGAAAGCTAATGGAATGTTGGCCTTCATAACAAGAGGATTTCAGTATAGGAGTAGAGAGGTTCTTCTGCAGTTGGATAGGGCTCTGGTAAGACCACATCTGGAGTATTGCGTACAGCTTTTGTCTCCTAATTTGTGTAAGGCCATCCTTGTGATTGAGGCAGTGCAGCGTAGGTTCACGAGATTGATCACTGGGCTGCTGGGATATGGGGAAAGATTGAAAAGACTAGGCTTGTATTCACTGGAGTTTAGAAGGATGAGGGGGATCTTATAGACACATATAAAATTATAAAAGGACTGGACAAGCTAGATGCAGGAAAAATGTTCCCAATGTTGGGCGAGTCCAGAACCAGGGGCCACAGTCTTAGAATAAAGGGGAGGCCATTTAAGGCGAGGTGAGAAAAAAACGTTTCACCCAGAGAGTTGTGAATTTGTGGAATTCACTGCCACAGAGGGCAGTGGAGGCCAATTCGCTGGATGGATTTAAGAGAGAGTTAGATAGAGCTCTTTGGGCTAGTGGAATCAAAGGATATGGGGAGAAGGCAGGCACGGGTTATTGATTGGGGACGACCAGCCTTGATTGCAATGAATTGCGGTGCTGGCTCAAAGGGCCGAATGGCCTCCTCCTGCACCTATTTTCTATGTTTTCTATGTAAATCTCTTGGCCTCCACAGCCATCTGTGGCAATGAATTCCATAGATTATCACCCTCTGTCAAAATTAATTCTTCCTCCTCCTTTAATCGTTCAATGCATTATATGCGAGGGTGATACTTCACTGAGTTCCAGCATCAATTTTACAACTATTTATGTTACAATGTCCTGACTATGCTGTGAACACATTAATTTATTTTTACACTTACATATATCAGAAGTAACAAATGATCTCCTGTTGCTTGGCTTTTCTCTGTAGCTTCCTTCACTATTTATCCATGGCCTTTGGCATTATTTTTGTCCTCCCGGCCACACATTAACCACAGTTGCCCACATTGTTGTATTAAGGTCTTCTCTACCACAGATTCCAGTGCTTATGCTGCCTACTTTAGGTTCCGGAAACCACTGCCATTTTACAGTTTTCACCATCAACGATTTCAAAATTCAGGCCTTTTCACCATCATGATTCAGCTCTTAACAAAATATTTGCTCCTCTTCTTGGCTGTGTTTTCCCCAATGCTTTTTGACTTTACCTTCTGGACCTCCCTGTCTGACTGCTCCAACAAAGAATACAATGTGAATGTGTTCTGTAATTCTCAGGAACACAACAGGAACCTGGAAAATATTACTCAGGCTGTAGTAGTTAAAAAGGAGTCCAAATAGTTGTCTTTGTGTGTTCCTTCATGACCCACTGAGACACTGAGGCAAAATAACAATCAAGTACCAGGTAATTATTCAATTTGTTTGAGGTTTTGAGACAAGTATTATTTCCTGTGGAAGTTTGTGCAAATACCGTGATGTTAGATAGTCAACAGCAGGAACCCATATGTGTTGAAGAAAATTAAACACATTTAGACCAATCTGTTACCTTGAAACCTGTGATTGCATGTAACCATAGCAAACATTTTAAAAACAGAGCTCAAAGTCCAAAATAACTTTTGCAGAGAAACAAAAACATAAAAGTGGAATGTTCCTGGGTGTTAATAAAATCCGCCATTTATTCTTCAGGTTGAAAATAGTATATATTTTATGTATCAACAATAATGCAGCTGTAAGTTTAAATGTCAATGATTCAATTCTTGTCTACCATTATAACTGAAAATGTAGAGACTCTGCTCTTGCGCTAGTAATCATGGAGAGATGAAGGATTGTAACAAAACAAATCCATTGTTCATCAGCCCATGGAGACAATGTAATATTATGTGATCAAGAACTAGTCACATCCAAACATTTAATCCTGCAAACACAAATAAGGCAGATGTTTTGAATTTTACGTCAATTTTTCGGTAATGAAATTGTGACATTTCTAACTGGCAGTCTAATATTTTCCATCTTTAGATGCTTAGTTGAACTCAGTTTTATTTGGTACACCATTTAAGACCACTAGTCAAGTACTCCCTTTTAACCAGATGATTTTATGGAACTGCAACCTTTGTGTGTTTCTGAGTGTAAGGCGTTAAAATTGATAGTCATCTTATCTCGCAGGGCAGTTTCCTCTGTCCTGCCGTAAAACTGGGGCATACTTCCAGACTGCATTCTCCTTCTTCATATCCTTCCTCTATTATTGTGCCAACCTCTTGTTCTGATCACTGATCGTAGGAGCACCTTTGCATTGGATCGTCCGTGGATGAATAAAGATTGAAGCATCAGGAAAGCTTCTATTTAATGGCCATTAATCTGCAGGGCTCTCTGTAGGTACACACACAACATTTGGATACTGGGGTGTATCCAAAGTGGTTGTTTGAAGTTTTATAGGAGTCCTTAAAGTAAAGATCTATGGGTTGGGAATAAGAAAAGAGAATTCTGGGAGCGTTCAACAGGTTAGACAATGTCATTTAGGGAGAGGAAATTAGATGACATTTCAGGTCACTATCCTTTCATTTGAACAAGGAAAATGAGAATATAAATGTGTTTTGAGTTGCATAGGAGGGGAGGTGGAGAGAACAACAGGTATGTCTGTAATAGGCTGCAGTTTTCAAGGTAACAATTAAATTTAAACCAGGAGATAAACAAAAATCATAGAGTCAAATTGAAACAAAGTACAGTCACATTAGCGGGAAAAAAGTTAAACTCAGTATGAAGTTCAGCGGGTTGTAACATGCCCAGTTGGAAGATGAGGTCCTGTTCTTTTAGCTTGCACATTCAATGCTGGAGCAATATAGGAGGGTGAAGGGAGTGGGAGAGAGAATTAAAATTGCAGGTGGCTGGACATGCTGGGTCCATGGAGGGAGGTGTGCTGCAGAGTACTTACTCAATCTGCATTTGGTTTCTCTGGTGCACAGGAGACCACATCATGAATACACTGAATTCATGGTGAGAGTAATGCCAGGCAGGTAGGCTAATCATCTCCAACCCTTGCTATTCCTCTTCCACCTTCATATGAGTGGTTCACAATGATATGTCCAAATGGATTCCGGGTTTGGTAAAAATCATGTGTTCAGAAAACTGATTCACATTTCACTTCACCTATTTTTTTAATAACATAGCTGAACTGTGATCCACTACATCATCTCATTTTCAGAATTACACTGATCCTTTGGGCTGTCTTCCAGGAACAATAGATCAGAATAAGGTGGTCCTCAGTTGAATAATTCATGGGCCTGTCCCACTTACATGAATTTTTCGGCCGACTGCCGGCAACCGTCACAGGTCGTTGCAGGTCACCGAAAATGTTCAACATGTTGAAAATTCAGCGGCGAGCAAAAAGATGCTACGACTCTTTAGAGTGAGGAGACCACTCACGACCATACAGGCGACACCCTGGCGACATGTCGCGGGGTGAAGTCTGTATGGTCGTGAGTAGTCGCCCAAAGAGTCATACCTTGTTCTGGTCGCCGCTGGATTTTCACGTTGAAAATTTTCGTCTGGTGACCTGCTGTGACTATGATGGGTGCCAGCAAGTCACCCAAAAAATTGCTTAAGTTGGAAAGGCCCATACGGCCATCACATCAAAAATGTTTTGTTTTGTCAGATTAAATCAAATTTCACCACAATTCTGAGCATGTGGTGATGTGATGTGACATTAAAGAGGAAAGTCTTGGACTTTGGTGTGAGGTAAAAGAAAGATTCAAAATAGTCTATAAGTTCTCTGATAAACCTATTGCTCTGGGTCTCTCAGTCACTCAAAACTGCTCCCCACTGCTTCTAAATTCTAAATAATGTGAACTAAATGTTCAAATTCATTTGGACCCCACTGCCTCTTGCTCTATAATTCTCTGGCTGTCTTCTCTCATTTGTCTTGGCACTAAATGGAAAACTAAAGGAATGAGCCAAATCAAAAGAACTGAAAGGTTTCAGTTGGGAAATCTGTAATGATCTCATCTATTTCTTTCAAAGCTCTCGGAAGGTAATGGTTCGGCCCTAGTTTAGTGCCATTAGTTACTTCATAACTGTTATGTTCCTAATCTTGACTATAGTGAGTCCTCATTCTGATTTATTCATAGTTGTTTTAGGATGTCTGGCAAGTTACCAAGTAATTATTCAACATATCTGCTAATTTCTTTCATTTCATTTATGATAATATTGTTACCACTTTCGTATGAGCCAGCCCTGCTCCAGACTTCATTCTGTCAATATTTTAAAAAAATATATTGAATTTGTTATCTTTTATAAGATTTTTTTAGTACTTTATTCTTTGGAGTGCAGGAGACTGAGGGGTAACCATACAGAGGCATGTAAAATCACGAGGGGAATAAATAGTGTGAATGCATTGTCTTTTTTATCAGAGAGTATATATTTAAGGTGAGGGGGGAAGATTTAATACGAACTTGAGAGTCAAAGTTTTCACACAGATGATTGTGGGTAAATACTGTAGAGCAACCTGCTAGAGGAAGTAGTTGAGGCAGGTGCAATAATAACATTTAAAAGACATTTGTAAAAGTACATGGATAGAAAAGGTTTCGAAGAATATGGGCCAAACTCGGGCAAATGGGACTAGCTTAGATGGAGCATCTTGATTGGCATGGATGAGTTCGGCCAAAAGGCTGCGTCTGTGCTGTATGACTCTATGACTCTATAACTTGATTTTGCACTCATTTGTCACGTACTAACTTACAATGTGATCCCACCACAAATCATACCTTTCCTTACAAACCTTTTTTCTCTTTTCCACAGGAACCACTCTCTCTATAATTCCCCACCCCACCCATCCCTCCCTCCCCAGCCACTTTACCCTGCAGCAATAGCAGGTGTAAAATGTCTGAAGAAGTGTCTCAACCCAAAAACGTCACATATTCCTTCTCTCCTTCTCATGGAATGTAATTACGGCGGCAGGCGCGGGCACACCGCGACGCCCTGTGTCTCCCTTTCAAGGGAGATGCTAAAAATGCATTTTGTTGTCTCTGTACTGTACACTGACAATGACAATTAAATTGAATCATTTCATTTCCAGAGATGCTGCCTGTCCCGCTGGGTTACTCCAGCATTTTGTGAGTGGCAGCTGTAATACCTGTTCCTACATCCCCTTCCTCAGCTCCATCCATCGATCTTAAAATCCCTTTCAGGTGAGACAAAGATTCATTTGCACCTCATCCAGCATTTGCATGGAACCTATTGTATTTAGTGCTCCTGATGTGGCCTCCTCTATGTTGGCGAGACCAAACACAGACTAGGCAATCGCTATGTCGAGCATCAACACTCTTCCACTGAGGCTACTTAGAACTCCCGGTTGTAAGCCATTTTCATTTTTCCCTTCCGATTCCTACACCATGCTGTCTGTCCTTGGCCTCCTCCATTGCCAGAGTGAGGCAAAATTCAAACTTGCGGAACAGTCCAAAGAAGGTGCCTGATCCAAAACATCATCTATCCATTTCCCTCCTCCAATGCTGCTTGATCTGTTGAGTTCTCCCCAGCATTTTTTTTTGCTCAGGTTTCCAGCATTCCTTGTGTCTACATTGGAAAGTTAATGCTTTCTTGTCATGGGGTAGTCTTCTTGTGCAAATCTACTTGACTAATCAAAACTCCCATTAAATGGACTCTGCTTTAACTAGCGACCTACCTAATCACTGGAATTGTGAAACAGCTTTGCAGCTTCCATCAGGGAACCAAAGTGTAACTCCTATATAATCTTAAATCATTGATTCCACCCTTCATCATAAATGTTAATCATTCCATCTATGAACATATCTTTCCCATAGATCTGATTTTGTCTTCCAGAGTTTACCATTTTGGAACCATGACTCAAAATGTCAAAACCTTCAAGTTGAATTTGCATCTTGAATTCATTTATAGTTTCTATGTTTTGTTTATAAAACACAAAATTGAGTCATAGATCCGATTCTGCCTCTCAGCTCTAACTTTAGCCTAATACCTTTTGATCACAGATCATCATTCTCCAAGTCACTTGGATTTCTCAGCTCACATCAGCTCACTTGGATCCTGTAGTTTGCTACACAACTGAATAGAAAAACATCTTTACATGGATTATTATGGATCTTTGGAATTATTTTCTCCATAGGACAGTAGACTTTCAACAAGTTGGTCAAAAGTGACATTTTTACTCTCAGGGAAATCAAGAAATGTGAAGGAAGGTGTCATTATTGCAAGGGTTCAGACTTGATATTATTGAATGGTGGAACAGAGCCCTCTCATTGTTGGGCCTCAAGATTTTATAACTATATGGTTCTTCCTTTCACAAACATTTCCTATTTTTATCCCATTTTGCTCACTGGTCCTTAAAGATGTGGTTACCTGCAAAATACGTGCTCTGCTTTCCAATTACTCCATATTCGTAGCCATCTGAACCAAAGGATCTAACTGATCTTAATCTAGGGATACCTGCACCAAACTTCCTCATCCTTTTCAAACTGTCTGGTTCTTTTGGTTTAATTTATTATTATCACATGTAACAGGGTACAATGCAAAGCTTTTGTTTGTGTGCTATCCAGTTAAAAAAAGTAGGGATCTTATAGAAACATATAAAATTATAAAAGGACTGGACAAGCTAGATGCAGGAAAAAATGTTCCCAATGTTGGGGCGAGTTCAGAACCAGGGGCCACAGTCTTAGAATAAAGGGGAGGCCATTTAAGACTGAGGTGAGAAAAACATTTTCACCCAGAGAGTTGGGAATTTGTGGAATTCCTTGCCACAGAGGACAGTGGAGGCCAAATCACTGGATGGATTTAAGAGAGAGTTAGATAGAGCTCTAGGGGCTAGTGGAATCAAGAGATATGAGGAGAAGGCAGGCATGGGTTATTGATTGGGGACGATCAGCCATGATCACAACGAATGACGGTGCTCGCTCAAAGGGCTGAATGGCCTCCTCCTGCACCTATTGTCTATGTTTCTATGTAATCTCAGAATAAAAGAACATACATTTAGAATGGAGATGAGGGGAAATGTCTTTAGCCAGAGGTTGTAAATTGTTGGAATTCATTGTCACAGATGGCTGTGAAGGCCAAGTCATTGAGTATTTGTAAAGTGGAGATTGAAAGTTTCTTGATTAGTAAAGGTATCAAAGGTTGTGGGAAGAAGGCAGGAGAATAGGATTGAGAAGGAAAAATAGATCAGCCATGTTTGAATGGTGGAGCAGACTCGATGGACCCAATGGCCTAGTTCTGCTTCTATGTCTTTTGTCGTATGTTCACCACCTCAGCCACACCGCCTTGTGCCATATTTCAAGGTCCATCTGTACAGAAAAAAAAAGTTGCATTATAAAACAAGGATACATTCACTATTTCCTATCAGTCAGGAGCCAGGCCACATAAATGCACAAATATTACTCACCTTAATGGGGTTTTTAATAATATGGTAAAGTATTTTTATTCAGCACTGTAATTAGGTTCAGTTCTGCATTAGGTCTAGATTAAAAAAATGCAAATGCTGAAAATCTGAAACTAAAAACGGTTGTATATGCACAGCAAATTTCTCAGTAGAAAAAGAAAAGAAAGTCTGAACATTTTAAATGCTGTCGTGGTCCCATGGAACTCCACTTTCACATGTGCCTAGATACAGCGAAGTTCTTTATTTGAATACAGTTCAGTAACAATCTTACCATACATTAGGCACAATCATACTCAAGTACAAAAGTGTAAGGTAGTAAATTACACTGAGGCAATTTACAAGAGTTGCCATGTTTCCAGTGTCATCTTGTACCCTTCTGTTCAGAGTTGTTAAAAATGTTAGAGTTTTAACATGCTGCAGGCCGTGTCTAATCTGTGCATTTAGCCTTTTAGATTAGCGCCCGATCTAATTGAGCCCTAGGCTGCTGCAGCACCTCAGTGGCCCACTCTGCTGACAAGTCGATCCGGACACATCGACCCGCTGAAGTTTGGTGCTATTCTGGGATAATATCCCAGGAAAATTCGCATAATCTCACGAAGATCACCGAAAAATAAGGTTAAATCATAAAAATGATCTTTGGCTGAGCTCACCTTGCTGTTCAAATACTGACAGACCTAACTTTTCACCTGCAGAACTGTTTTTGATTCCATCAACTTTGCAGTTTTGCACTGGCCCGAAGAGGATGGTCACCGCACTCTCCGGGCCAGTGCAGGGGTGCGAGCGGATGGCCAGCGTAGACCACTGGCAGCAACGTTACCCCACCCACGTGGCCGATGTGGCCCTGGTGTGCCGGCAGCTGTCCGAGCGATGGCTACAGGACAGTGCCCCCCCTCCCCTCCCTCGCCCCCCCCCCCGTCACTCCCTCCCCTCCCCATAACACTCACACACCCCCCCCATCACTCAATCCCCATCCACGTGCCTTGATGTGTCAGCAGCTGTCCGAGCACCACCTGTGGGTGTAAAGCCCCAACCCCCGATCCCCTCCCTCTCCCCCACCCGGGAGAGAGGGAGGGGAGGTGGGTGGGAGTGAGAAAGTGAGCAACGGGGAGAGATGGGGGGGTAGAGGGAGAACAGTTGACTGTAAACTATCACAGCTGGAATCTTGCTTTGCTTTACTGTGCGGTCCCTCTGCTGATGCGGAATACCTCCCTACTGGACTCCTCGGTCAGTGGGGTTTTCCACTGGTCTGGCAATGAGCAGATGACCAAGTTCCAGATGGCTTGCACCATGGCAGACGTCTTCAGACTCCCCAATGCCCACCTGCGCCCAGTAAATGTGTGTGCGTGGGGGGGGGGGGGGGGCAGGCTAGAGTGGCTGAGTGGCCTCTGGCATCCTGCTTCCAACGCTCTGATACCTGGAACTGAAAAGGATTTGCACATAGAACTCAAGACACATAAAAACATAAATTACATAAAACATTTAAAAAAGACAATGCCAAAAAAATTTAAAAGGCGTACATCTGCTTCTCGATGGCCTCCTTTCAGCCAGTGTTGTGCTCAACCCATATTACCGTTCGCAAGAGTTCCCACGGTACCCACAAGAGTCATTACGGATATCGCACGGATATCGCACTGGCATCTGCGTTCATACAATGTTGCAACGCTGCTCAAGTCACTCTTCGAGAAATTCAAAAATGTTTGAATTTTCTCCCGACCTTAACAAGTTACACGACTACCTGCCGTTAGCGCCACGGAGGTCCTCAGTGGTCCACGAATGCCGTACTGTTATCGCAGGAGGTTCCCACGATGTTAAACTCTTGTTAAGTCTTGCATCAGGTCGCACCGTGAGAAAGAGCCATTATTCTTTGGTGTTCATCAGGCTATTTTAGCTTAAATATTTTAGCTATTTCAGCTCATGGATAGTTAAAATAAAACCTCCAACTAATACCGCAGTACTGACAAATTTAATTAGGGTCAATAATCCAGTAATTAAAAAAACACATAAATATTTTGTGCTGATTAATTTGTCAAATAGCATTAGTTGCAAAAATTACAGTGTGTGTGTTACTCAGTCTCCAGCAAATTGTTTACCAATTATTCTTGATGCAAACATCTGGCAGGAGTTGCAGAAATGTGAAATAGCACGAGATAATATTGAAGAAACATCACATTTTACAAATCACCAAGCTGTCATCATAAAATCCCTGCTAAATGTCTATTATGAATTTCCTAACTGGCCCTGGGCAAAAACCGTTGTCATAAGTAGCAAAGGGAGGGGGGGGGGGGGATTTCACTCCCAGACTGGTACCATTAATTGTTGTCCAAGACACCTTTTAACAGTCACATATGCTTAGAAGGGATCTTCCCAAAGTCCATAATGAAAATCACGAATAGTTGCAATTTTGCATCCAATAGTTAGAATCACTATTAGAATCAATTTTTCGGTGAGAGAATAATGGTTCATCATTTCCTTCAGAATCAGGGACAGTTTCTTCCCCGCTGTTATCGAGCAAGTAAATCATCCTACCACGACCAGAGAGAAGAGAGCTAAACTATGATCTACCTCATTGGTGACCCTTGGACTATCCTTGATCAGACTTTGCTGGCATTGTACCAAGGGGGCATCGTTGAGTATGGCTGCCCTGCCAGCAGCTGTTAGTCTTTTCACCCTTTTTAGTTAGTTAAAAGTGTTTGGTTTGGAGGTCTTTTAGTCTTTTTTATGTGGGGGGTGGGGGGTAAGGGGGAAACTATTTTTCTCAGTCCCTACCCGGTCAGAGATGTGGCTTTTCTCCGAGCCGTGTTTTCAACTTCAGCTTCGGCGGCGGCACAGCGTTGAGACACCATCGCGGAGCGGGCGATGCCTTACCCGGGTCGCCGTGCAGTAAGCTCCAGAGGGCTGGGACCGCCGACTCCAACATCGCGGAGCTGCGGTCTGCGGTCTGCGGTCTGCGGGCTGTGGAGCTCCCATCCACGGGCTGCGCTGAGTTAGGAACACTGCGGAGCCTGGGATCTCATGATGAGATTGCCAGGGTCGGAGCTCCGACCAGCGTGGCTCGTGGACTTTGGGAGCCGTGGTCTTCAGGGAGAAAGCGGCCGCTACAGACACTCAGGGCCGCTGTGAGTGTTCACCCGATGCCAGAACTCCATCATCCGGCGAGTGGGCCTGAAGCATCGGGCTGCCGTAGCGGCGACTGCAGACGCCTCAACAGGCCCGACTATGGGTGAACAGGGGTCGGGACTGGACTTTTGCTGCCTTCCCCCACAGTGGAATCATTGTGGGGGGATGTTTTTATGTTTACTGTTAAATTCTTTGATGTTGTGTCTTATCTTTATTTATGTGCTGCGATGGCAAGTCAAATTTCACTACACCAATTGGTGTATGTGATAATAAATGTCCTTAGTCCTTTTGTCCCTTTGTCCTTTGCACTAAATGTTATTCCCTTATCATGTATCTATACATGTGTAGCGGCACCTAGTGGTGAAGCTCTGTATTCAGAACCCTCATCATTGGTTGGGAGTGTCACGTGACTGGGGGTTCGTTTGTGGGCTTTTCAGTATGTTCAGTAGCTAGTGCTCCTCATGTGACAGAAGCTTAGATTGTTTATTCATGACCAAGTACACGTGTAGTTTGAGTGTTGTTTCGCAAATAAAGAACATTTTGCTCTACCTGCCTGGTCTCACTACATTGGTGACCCCGTTGTTATGAACGCCGACGAGAACCTCGACGCCAACCCGGCCCAGCAAAATGCAGTTTCGCTAAAACTCCCCATTTTCTAGGCGGTCCAACCTCATGTGTGGTTCCAGCACATTGAGGCCCAAATTCAAATTGTCGCTGATTCGACGACATATTTCTACGTGGTCGGCACGCTGAACCAAGAAACCACCGCCTGGTTGCTTCCTTACCTTCAACATCCTCCTGCCGACCACAAGTACGAGGAGCTCAAGGCTCAGCTTTCGGGCTCAGCCACCGCGATCGAGCCTCCAGGATCCTATACATGGACGGACTCGGTGACCGCAAGCCGTCTGTACTGATGAGCGAAATACTCTCGCTGATGGATGGTCACCAGCCTTGTCTTCTCTTTGAGCAAGCGTTCCTCGAGGAGATGCCAGATGACATCCGCCTGCTCCTCGCCGGTAGCGACTTCACCGACCCCCTGCATCTTACTGAGTGAGCGGACGGCTGCGGCTTGCCAAGCAACATGACGGCGCTTCCATCAGCCGGGTATCTACAGCTCCACGATGGCCTCGACGGCCTGTTCCACATTCTACGGACAACACTACGCCACGGCTGGCCACTGCGGATTCCAGTAAGCGCCTGTGGTGCGGAGGCCTGCAGATACTGTTCTCCCTGCTCGCATCTGGGAAATGCTTCAGCCGATCGTCAGTAGAGGCTATCGCAGTCGGCCAGAAACATCTCCTCTACATCTGGGACCGTCGTTCCGGGCTCCGATTCCATGTCGACACGGGGGCAGAGATCAGCATACTGCCCCCGTCCGGGGTCGACACCCGTTCCAGTAAGCGAGGCCCCACCCTGACCGCCATCAACGGCAGCCTCATCCGGACATGGGATTCATACTGTTCCTCTTGTTTTCATCTCCCGCCACTTCACGTGACCGTTCACCATCTCCCAACCACAGTTAGGCACCTACTGCTGGTCGATGTGAAGGGCCAACATCTCGTTCCCTCCAGCCCGCATCGTCACGGCCTGCGTTCCCCTCCAACCCACACCTCGACTCGGTGTCAGACGCGGACAACACTTACGCTCAAATTCTGGCCGATTTCCCTGAAATCCTGACTCCCCAGTTTAAATCAGCCAGCCTTAAACACGATGTCATTCACCACATCCCACCACGGGCCCACCGCTCCACGCATGCTCACACAGGCTCCCACCTGACAAGCTGCGGCTTGCCAAGTAGGAATTCCAGCGCATGGAGGAGATGGGTATTGTGCAGTGCTCCGACAGCCCATGGGCCTCCCCACTCCAAATGGTCCCCAAGTCGTCAGGCGGGTGGAGACCATGCAGGGACTACCGCTGCCTCAACAACTTGTCGTCCCTCAGCACAGTTTCAACCACATCCACGTCGACCTCGTGGGTCCCCTATCGCCGCCCCGAGGTGTCACCCACCTGCTCACCATTGTGGACCGTTTCACGCAGTGGCCTGAGGCCATTCCGCTCCCTGACACCTCTGCCGTGACTTAGAAAACATAGAAAATAGGTGCAGGAGGAGGCCATTCGGCCCTTCGGGCCAGCACCACCATTCATTGTGCTCGAGCTTTCACTAGCCACTGGGTGGCTCATTTTGGTGTTCCCACTGACATCTCCTTGGACCAGGGTGCCCAATCTTTCCTCTGTACTGTGGTCGGCCATTGTTCAGCTGCTCGGCGCTCAGCTGTACCACACTATGGTGTATCATCCTCAGGCTAACGGCCTGGTAGAGTGTTTCCACCGGCACCTGAAGTCCTCCTTGAAGGGTCTTGATTGGTAGGATGAATTGCCGTGGGTTTTGCTGGGGATCCGCACGGCCCCTAAGGAAGATTTGGCCACGTCATCCGCTGAGTTTGTTTATGGCTCCCCGCTCAAAGTACCCAGCGATTTTATTCCAGCGGCACGTTGGAATAACATCACACAATTAGAAAACAAGGTAGGGAAGAGATGATGCATAGTGTTCAGTTGCCGAGATAAAAATAGGTTTGAGTAGGACTATTCAAGAATCTGATAGTTGTAGCAAAATAGCTCTTACTGAACCTGATGGTTTGCGACTTCAGGCTTCTGTAAGGGGAGAATGAAAAGAAGGGCAGACAAAAGAAGTCGAAGATAGTAAAAAAATGAAGGCAAATAACATGGCAAAGCTCAGTGGGAAGCTATATGATTAAGAAGCATTGAAAAAAACCACAGAAGGCTAAAAAAACAATGGGGAGAAACGATGAAACATCAAGGTCGGCTTGCCAATAAAATAAATGAGGATACCAAATATGTGTACTGATTAAGAGTACAAGTGAGGCACCAATAGACATTGGACCACTGGAAAATGATGCTGGAGAAGTAGTAATTGGGAACAAAGAAATGACGGATCAATTCAATAGTTTTTTTTGCATCAGTGGAAGATACCAAATAGGTGCCAGAATTTCAAGCGAGTCAGGGGGACAGAAGTGAATGCAGTTGCTATTACTGAGAAGAAGGTGCTTGGGAAGCTTAAAGGTCTGAAGGTGGATAAGTCACTTGGACCAGATGGACTACACCCAGGGTTCTGAAAGAGGTAGCTGTGAAGATTGTGAAGGCATTAGTAGTGACCTTAGAATCACTGGAGTCAGGAATGGTTCCAGAAATGTGAAAATCTCAAATATAACTCTACTGGTTAAGAAGGGAGCAAAGCATAAGAAAGGGAATGATAGTCTGACTTCTGTTGTTGGTAAAGGTTTACGGTCCATTATTAAGAAAGTTTTAGGGTACTTGGAAGCACAAAATAAAATGGGCTGAAGACAGCATGGTTTTGTTCAGAAGAGATCTTGCTTGACAAATCTCTTGGAATTTATTGAGAATGTAAAGGGGTTGTCCCACTGCGGCAACCTAATCTGCAAGTTTAGAAGAGTTTGCCCTCAACTAAAAACTCGCAGCATGGTCGACACGTGGTCCTAGGAGGTCCTCTGAGGTCACTGGAACTCTCATTCATGAAGTTCCCACATACTCGCGGCCTCAGCTAGGTCGCGGAAAAATGTCAGCATGTCGAAAATATTTCCACAAGTAGAATTTGGTCGGCATGGTTCTTTTTAACTCGTAGTGCAGTGGAGTGGGGTCTCTATTTAGTTACAGGCAGTCGAGGGCAGCCATAGGCAATCTCCTTCACTGACCAGGCATTTTAATTGGCTCATTGGAGTTTTCAGTCGAGGGCAAACTCCTCTAAACTTGCAGATTAGGTTGCTGCAGTGGGACAGCCCCTTTACCGTACACTGTGCGGCCGTCTTTTACCTTCCTTTTCATCGTGGGTGTGAATTTCAGACAGCGCTCCCCCGCTTTCCCTGGCCCCCACCTTTGCGATGTTTTTTTGTGTGTGTGTGTGTGTGTGTGTGTGTGTGTGTGTGTGTGTGTGTGTGTGTGTGTGTGTGTGTGTGTGTGTGTGTGTGTGTGTGTGTGTGTGTGTGTGTGTGTGTGTGTGTGGTGGTCGGTCGATCCAGCTCGCGGTTTCATCGCTGACGGTCGATTCATCTTGAGGTTTTTCAGGTGAGTGCTCTCGAGCTTGAAGGTCAAAGACACTCTTCTGAACTCACGGATAAGGTCGCTGCAGTGGGACAGCCCCTTAACAAGCAGGATAGACTAAGGAGGGTTATTGGATGTTGCTTACTTGAATTTTCAGTAGGCCTTTGATAAGGTGCCCCACATGAGGCTGCAAAACAAGATTGGAGCCCATGGTATTTGAGGCAAGGTACTAACACGGATAGAAGATTGAATGACTGGAAGTCAAGGAGTGTAAATAAAGGGGACGTTTTCAGGTTGTGTGTTGGTGACTGGTGGTGCTCTGCAGGGGTTGGTGTTGGGTCCACTTCCCTTCATGTTATATGTTAATTATCTGGATGATGAAATTGATGGCTTTGTGGCCACATTTGTGGATTATACAAAGATAGGTGAAGTGCAGTTAGTGTTGAAGGAACAGGGAGGCTACAGAAGGATTTGGTCAGGTTGGGAGAGTGGGCAAAGAAGTCCAAATGGAATACAGCATAGCAAAATTCATGGTCATGCACTTTGGTAGGAGGAATGAAAGAGAAGAGCATTTTCTAAATGGGGAGAGGATTCAGAAATCAAAGATGCAAAGGGATTGGGTGTGCTGGTGCAGGATCCAGAAAGGTTAATTTACAGGTTGAGTCAGCGGTAAGGAATGCAAACATTCATTTGGAAGGGACTGGAATATGAAAGCAAGGATGTCATGCTGAGGCTTAGCGAGATCTTGTGAGGCCACATTTATTGTGAGCAGTTTTGAGCCCCATATTTGAGGAAGGTTGTGCTGGCTTTGAGAGGGTCCAGGGAAGGTTTACAAGAATGATTCCAGGTATGATTGAGTAAATATCTGAGGAGTGTTTGAAGACTCTGAGCCTGTACTTGCTGGAGTTTAAAAGGATGCAGAGGAATTTCATTACGGAGGAATCTCCTACCAGATAATGAAAGGCCTAGATAGAGATGATGTGGAAATAATGTTTTCAGTAATGGAAGAGTCTAGAATCAGAAGGGATAGTCTCAGAATAAAAGGACATATCTTCAGAAAGGAGATGAGGAGGAATTTATTTAGAGGGTGATGAAACTGTGGAATTAATTGCTACAGATGGCTGTGGAGGCCACGACATTGGGTAGTTTAAAGGTGGAGATTGCTAGATTCTTGATTGGATATGGTGTCAAAGGGTACAGGGAGAAGGCAGTGAAATAAGCCATGTTTGAATGGCAGAGTAGACTTGATGGGTCAAATGGCCTTATTTTGCTCCTATGTCTTATGGTCTTATTTACTTTCTGCCTGACCAGAGTAGCGGAATGATGGCTCGATCCGGATGGTGGATATCCTTGATGATGGATGCTTCCTTCTTGAGGCAGCTCCTCAGGTAGATGCTTTTGATGATGGAAAGGCTGTGCCTGTGATGAACCATCATATGTCCAGTTCTATCTGTAGCGTTTTGCATTCCTGTGTGCTGGAATTGCTGTACCAGTCCATGATGCAACAATAACTAATTTTCAATACAACATGGTCTCCACCTACACTCATATCTATAGTTTTGTTGAAACATTTGTTCTTTTTTATAAAGCATTAATTAATGAAGAGTATTTCACTTCCCTATGGCTACATTTTGTTCCTTAACAAATAACTAAACCAATCCAGATTCTTATCAAATCATTAGCAGTAACTGGAATGATTTTGATAAAGTACAAGACTCAAAAATGTGTTAATCTCAGCAGGCAAGAACATAATAATCAATATAGCACTTACACTAATGGTGGATTTTACAGTTTCAAGTATATAAATAGTTGTTTAACCATTCCTGCTTTTGGTTTGTTCATTGATTACCCCTGAACAGTGAGAAAATCAGATTCACCAGTACCATCAGCTCATTGATTCCTTGTTGTGGCCATTAATGTTTTTTGTATAATTATGGCCTCAAGAACTCACCTAACCTACAAGTGGAAATTTTTACTCTATAGCAACCCAAACAAATCCTCTGTAATTTTGAAGACATCTATCAGGTTATCCATGTTCTACAGAAATGTTACCTGACCTGCTAAGTTACCCCAGCGCTTTGTGTCTTTTTTTGTAAACCAGCACCTGCAGTTCCTTGTATCTACTAAATCACCCAATATTTCTTCAGTTCCCAAAAAGTGGCCCCCAGCCAGCAAGCATGCATGAGAACCAGGGAATCTGCCATTGTGCAAATCAGGTGGGCCATGGATTATGGAAGAGGAAAAGAGTTGAGGGAACCAGGTGGGGAAGGAATGGAGGAATGCCCATAGTTGGGATAGGGGACATGATAGAGAAGGAGCAGTGTCAGAGAACGACCACCATGAGGAGAAGGGTTCAATGGGTTGGAAGTAGTTAAGTGTTGAGGTGTGTAGGGCTAGTTAGTGAGACAGGCAATTAGTTTGCTTTTAAGCAGGGGTTGGTTATTCATTCGGCATCCAAGACAAAGTTTGACATAATGGTGGCTGATGGTACAGGTGAGATTAGATCAATGATAGGAGAACCTAGCAACATTGACAGTGATGGAAGACTGGGGCAGAGGTGGCAGTGTATACTACGGGTGTCATCATATTTGGCCAACATGCAGAACCAATAAATAATTGGGAGACATTGCAATAAGGGCTAACCTCCATCACCACTCGCCACCCCCCATCAGTCTGAAGAAGGGTTTTGGCCCGAAACGTTGCCTATTTCCTTCGTTCCATAGATGCTGCTGCACCCGCTGAGTTTCTCCAGCATTTTTGTGTAAGGGAGATGGAGTACAACAATAAGGAAATCATATTACAATCTGTTCTGTATTTTGGCGAGACCACATCTGGAGTACAGCACAGGAATAGCGACCTCAATAAAAGATTAATCTAGTTGCCCTGGAGGCAATTTACAGAAGTTTTGCTGGATTAATTCCTAGAATGAAAGAGTTGGATTACAAGGAGAGATTAAATGATTGGATATACACAATAGAATGTTGAAAAATTGAAAGATATAGGTTTATTGAAAAATACGAAATTACAATTAAGTAGGTGAGGTGCTGTTGGGAGAGAGTAAGACTAGAGGCATAGCTTTCGGATAAGTGGATTTCCACAAGACTGATATGAAGGGGAATTATCTCCCTGAAAGAGATAAGACTAACTCTGCTTCCGCGAGTTATCAGTACTGAGTTATAAATGTATCTGTTACAGACAGAGAGAGGGAGAGTGAAGTGAAGTTAAGTGAAAGGTTACAGGGATCAAGTTGGAAAGTAGAGTTAATAAGAAGATGAGATCAGCCGAGATCTTATTCAGTGGTGAAACAGTCTTGAGGACTCATATGCTCCACTCATGCTATTACTTAGTTTCAATGTTGTTATAATCACATTAATGACAAGGGGACATCACTGCCATGGAGGGAGAGTCAGGCGACTGATTAAGGAGGTCATAATGGCAGTACTTAGTGAAGATATCTGGAGGTAATTGGCCAATATGGCCATAAGGATTGGATTTAGGAATAATAAAGGGCTAATTTTGCTGGGGTTCTATTCCGGGACTCCCAATAGTCAGAATCTGATATGTGAGCAAAACATAAAATGCCAGAGGAACTCAGAGGGTTTGTGATATATGTTAACAACTTACAGCAGATGTGGATGCAAGAGGAGTGATGAGTAAATTTACGAAGAGCAAGGAAATTGTGCAAGGAGTGATGAGTGGCATTACGAAGAGCAAGGAAAATTGTTTGAAGATTCAACTGGACATTGATATCATAGAATGTTGAGTGGAGCATAGCCAGAGGGAATTTAATCCTAACAATTGTGAGGTGATGTATTTTGAGTAGTCAAATGGTGGTAAGGCCACCTGCAGTAAGTGGCAGGGTGTCAAGAAACATTGATGAATAGAGGACCTTGAGGTTCAAGTCCATAGTTCCCCGAAAATGGTAGATAGACAGGTAAGAAAAGTATAACCATATAACCATATAACAATTACAGCATGGAAACAGGCCATCTCGGCCCTACAAGTCCATGCCGAACACATTTTATTTCCCCTTAGTCCCACCTGCCTGCACTCATACCATAACCCTCCATTCCCTTCTCATCCATATGCCTATCCAATTTATTTTTATATGATACCAATGAACCTGCCTCCACCACTTCCACTGGGAGCTCATTCCACACCGCCACCACTCTCTGCGTAAAGAAGTTCCCCCTCATATTACCCCTAAACTTCTGTCCCTTAATTCTGAAGTCATGTCCTCTTACAGTATACAGTATGCTTTCCTTCATCGGTCAGAGCATGGAATATAAGAGTCAGGTTGTTATGTTGCAAAAAACTGGTTAAACTGCAGGGAGCAATGTATCCAGTTCTGGTATCCACACTATAGGGAAAGTATTGTTGTGCTGGTGAGAATACAGAAGGGATTCATCAGGATAATGCCTGGATTGAAGGACTAGATTTTGGGGAGAGATTGGATATGTGTGTTAGCTTTTCTGAGAGTAAAGAAGACTGAGGGATTACCTGACATAGGTACATAAAATTAGAAGATGCATGAATAGTGTGGACATTCAAAATATTTTTCCATTCTAGAATGAGACGATAAATGTTTAAGGTGGAAAGAAGGAGTTATAAAGGGGATTGAGGAGAAAGTTCTTCACATAGAATGGGTGATGTTTGAAACTCGTTGCTGGAGGAGGAGGGGAGAATCATATACCATAATTATGTTTAAGAGGCATTTAGACAAGCACTTCAGTTGGCAAGACATGGAAACATAAAGGCAAGATGGGATTTGTGTATGCAGGCAAATAGGATTTGTGTACTTTGGACTTTAGAGATACAAGATTACAAGTAAACAGTGATCACCCCCCATACACTAATACTATTCTATACACTAGGGACAATTTACAATGTTTACTAAAGTCCATTAACCTACAAACCTGTATGTCTTTGGGGTGTGGAAGGAAACCAGAGTACCCAGAGGAAACCCACACGGTCACAGGGAGAACGTATAAACTCTGTACAGACAGATGCATAGTCAGGAAAATATTGTCACTAGGAAGCATTTTGGTACACTAATGGTATAAATAAAACTGCAAATTTGTGTTTTTCTTTTAACCAAATGATTAAAGTGGGACAGGGGAGGCCCGGGGAGCCGTTGGTGCGAAGAGGAGTTGCCTGGAGCTGTGAGTATAAAAACAGCGCGGGGCTTGCTTCTACAGAGGCCTGGGGAGCCGGGGAGGAGTTACCTGGAGCTGTGAGTATAAAAACAGCGCGGGGCTTGCTTCTACAGAGGCCCGGGGAGCCGTTGGTGCGAGGAGGAGTTGCCTGGAGCTGTGAGTATAAAAACAGCGCGGGGCTTGCTTCTACAGAGGCCCGGGGAGCCGTTGGTGCGAGGAGGAGTTACCTGGAGCTGTGAGTATAAAAACAGCGCGGGGCTTGCTTCTACAGAGGCCTGGGGAGCCGTTGGTGCGAGGAGGAGTTACCTGGAGCTGTGAGTATAAAAACAGCGCGGGGCTTGCTTCTACAGAGGCCCGGGGAGCCGTTGGTGCGAGGAGGAGTTACCTGGAGCTGTGAGTTACCCAAATCTGCAACGTTCCATCTCACTTCCAAAGAAGGATTCTGGTGGAAGCCTCTGATTGGTGGAAGAGGACCAGAGGAAGCAGCTGATTGGCTTGTATCCCGGGTAAGGCTTTATTGTATTTGGATAAGGGGGAGAATGAGGACCAGGGCAGTTTACTGTTCTGGATGTCAGATGTGGGAAGTCATGGAGTCGGAGTGCTCTCCAGACGTCCACACCTGCGCCAGGTGCGTCGAGATGGGGCACCTAAGGGACCGTGTTAGGAACCTGGAGCAGCCACTCGATGACCTCTGTCTGCTCAGGGAGAGCGAGGAGGTTATAGAAAGGAATTACAGGGAGGTGGTCACTCCAAGACCACGGGAGACAGAAAACTGGGTCACAGTTAGGAAGGGCAATGGGCAGAGGCAGGGACTGGTGAGTACCCCGGTGGCTGGACACCTTGAAAATAAGTACTCATGCTTGAGTAAGGGTGGGGGAGACAGCCTACCTGGGGGCAGCGACAGCGGCCGGGCCTCTGGCACAAAGACCGGTCCGGTTGCTCAGAAGGGTAAGGAAAAGAAGAGGAGGGCAATTGTAATAGGGGACTCTATAGTCAGGGGTCGGATAGGCGATTCTGTGGACGCAGACAGGAGACCCGGATGGTAGTTTGCCTCCCTGGTGCCAGGGTCAGGGATGTGTCTGAACGTGTCCAAGAAATCCTGAAATGGGAGGGAGAGGAGCCTGAGGTTGTGGTACATATAGGTACCAACGACATAGGTAGAAAAAGAGAAGAGGTCCTGAAAGAAGAATTTAGGGAGTTAGGTAGAGAGTTAAGGAGAAGGACTGCAAAGGTAACAATCTCAGGATTACTGCCTGTGCCACGCGACAGTGAGAGTAGAAATGGAGTGAGGTGGAGAATAAATGCGTGGATGAGGGACTGGTGCAGTGGGTATGGATTCAAGTTTCTGGATCATTGGGACCTCTTTTGGGGAAGGTGCAACCTGTACAGAAAGGACGGGTTGCAGTTGAACTCGAGGGGGACCAATATCCTGGCGGGGAGATTTGCAAAGGCTACTGGGAAGACTTTAAACTAGTATGGTTGGGGGGAGGGACTCGAATTGGGAAAGCTAGCAGTCAGTGTGTGAGGCAGGAGGCAGAGAATGGTAGTACTCTGACCCAAAATGTAGGGGAGAGAGAAGAAAAAGAAAATAAACAGAGAATAAGAGATGATGGGTTTCTTAAATGTGTATATTTTAATGCTAGGAGCATTGTAAAAAAGGTGGATGGACTTCAGATTCAGATTCAGATTCAGATTCAATTTTAATTGTCATTGTCAGTGTATACTACAGAGACAACGAAATGCATTTAGCATCTCCCTGGAAGAGCGGCATAGCAACGATTTGAATAAATAATAAAAAGTGTCCGGGGGGGGGGGGGGGGGGTGGTGATTGGCAGTCACCGAGGTACGTTGTTGAGTAGAGTGACAGCCGCCAGAAAGAAGCTGTTCCTCGACCTGTTGGTTCGGCAACGGAGAGACCTGTAGTGCCTCCCGGATGGTAGGAGGGTAAACAGTCCATGGTTGGGGTGAGAGCAGTCCTTGGCGATGCTGAGCGCCCTCCGCAGACAGCGCTTGCTTTGGACAGACTCAATGGAGGGGAGCGAGGAACCGGTGATGCATTGGGCAATTTTCACCACCCTCTGCAATGCCTTCCGGTCGGAGACAGAGCAGTTGCCATACTGTGATGCAGTTGGTAAGGATGCTCTCGATGGTGCAGCGGTAGAAGTTCACCAAGATCTGAGGAGACAGATGGACCTTCTTCAGTCTCCTCAGGAAGAAGAGACGCTGATGAGCCTTCTTGATCAGAGTAGAGGTATTGTGGGTCCAAGAGAGGTCATCGGAGATGTTGACTCCCAGGAACCTGAAACTAGAAACACGTTCCACCTCCGTCCCGTTAATGTGGATGGGGGTGTGCGTGCTGCCTCTGGACTTCCTGAAGTCTACAATGAGCTCCTTGGTCTTCTTGGAGTTAAGGGCCAGGTTGTTGTCAGCGCACCATGCTGCTAAGTGCTGGACCTCCTCCCTGTAGGCCAGCTCATCGTTGTTGCTGATGAGGCCAATCACCGTTGTATCATCTGCATACTTGATGATGGTGTTAGTACCATGTACAGGTGTGCAGTCATAGGTGAAGAGGGAGTAGAGGAGGGGGCTCAGCACACAGCCCTGTGGAATGCCGGTGTTCAGGGTGAGGGTTGAGGAGGTGTGGTTGTCTAAGCTCACAGACTGGGGTCTGTTGGTTAGAAAGTCCAGTATCCAGTTGCAGAGGGAGGGGTCGATGCCCAGGTTACCGAGTTTGGTGATCAGTTTTGATGGTATAATGGTGTTGAATGCTGAGCTGTAATCGATGAACAGCATTCTTACGTAAGTGTCTCTGTTGTCGAGGTGGGAGAGGGCGGAGTGAAGTGCCGTTGAGATGGCATCCTCCGTACTCCTGTTCATGTGGTAGGCAAACTGATAGGGATCCAGTGTGGGGGGTAGGCAGCTTTTGAGGTGTGCCAGGACCAGCCTCTCGAAGCACTTGGTGATGATGGGGGTAAGTGCAACTGGGCTTGAGGCTTGCCGCAGTGGAGTGTTTTGGCACTGGCACGATGGAGGTGGTTTTAAGGCAAGTGGGGACAACTGCTTGGGCAAGTGACAGGTTGAAGATGTCAGTCCAGACGTCTGTCAGCTGCGCAGCACAGGCCCTGAGCACGCGCCCGGGGATGCCGTCAGGGCCAGCAGCCTTAGAGCCTGGATTGACACCTAGTAATGATGTTATGGCGATTAGTGAAATATGGTTGCAGGAGGGCTGTGATTCGAAACTGAATATTCCAGGATTTCGTTGCTTCAGGTGTGACAGAATTGGAGGGGCAAGAGGTGGAGGTGTTGCATTGCTTATCAGGGAAGATATTACAGCAGTGCTTTGGCAGGATAGATTAGAGGGCTCGTCTAGGGAGGCTATTTGGGTGGAACTGAGAAATGGGAAAGGGGTAGCAACACTTATAGGGGTGTATTATAGACTGCCAAATGGGGAGCGAGAATTGGAAGAGCAAATATGTAAGGAGATTGCAGATATTAGTAGTAAGCACAAGGTAGTGATTGTGGGAGATTTCAATTTTCCACACATAGACTGGGAAACACATTCTGTAAATGGGCTGGATGGGTTGGAGTTTGTAAAATGTGTGCAGGATAGTTTTTTGCAGCAATACATAGAAGTACCTACTAGAGAAGGGGCGGTGCTGGACCTCCTGTTAGGAAATGAGACGGGTCAGGTGGCAGAGGTATACGTTGGGGAACAGTTCGGGACCAGTGATCACAATACCATTAGTTTCAATATAATTATGGAGAGGGTCAGAACTGGACCTAGGGTTGAGATTTTTGATTGGAGAATGGCTAACTTTGAGGAGATGCGAAAGGATTTAAAAGGAGTAAATTGGGACAGTTTGTTTTATGGGAAATATGTGGAAGAGAAATGGAGGACATTTAAAGGTGAAATTTTAAGAGTACCGAATCTTTATGTCCCTGTTCGGTTGAAAGGAAATAGTAAAAATTGGAAAGAGCCATGGTTTTCAAGGGAAATTGGACATTGGTTCAGAAAAAGAGAGAGATCTACAATAATTATAGGCAGCATGGAGTAAATGAGGTGCTTGAGGAATATAAAGAATGTAACAAGAATCTTAAGAAAGAAATTAGAAAATCTAAAAGAAGATATGAGGTTGCTTTGGCAAGTAAGGTGAAAGTAAATCCAAAGGGTTTCTACAGCTATATTAATAGCAAAAGGATAACGAGGGATAAAGTTGACCCATTAGAGAGTCAGAGTGGACAGCTATCTGCAGAGCCAAAAGAGATGGGGGAGATATTGAACAATTTATTTTCTTCGGTATTCACCAAGGAGAAGGATATTGAATTAAGTGAGGTAAGGGAAACAAGTAGAGTAGCTATGGAAACTATGAGGATCAAAGAAGAGGAAGTACTGACACTTTTGAGAAATATAAAAGTGGATAAGTCTCCAGGTCCGGACAGGATATTCCCTAGGACATTGAGGGAAGTTAGTGTAGAAATAGCAGGGGCAATGACAGAAATATTTCAAATGTCATTAGAAACGGGAATAGTGCCGGAGGATTGGCGTACTGCGCATGTTGTTCCATTGTTTAAAAAGGGGTCTAAGAGTAAACCTAGCAATTATAGACCTGTTAGTTTGACGTCAGTGGTGGGCAAATTATGGAAAGGATACTTAGAGATAATATATATAAGCATCTGGATAAACAGGGTCTGATTAGGAACAGTCAACATGGATTTGTGCCTGGAAGGTCATGTTTGACTAATCTTCTTGAATTTTTTGAAGAGGTTACTCGGGAAATTGATGAGGGTAAAACAGTGGATGTTGTATATATGGACTTCAGTAAGGCCTTTGACAAGGTTCCTCACGGAAGGTTGGTTAAGAAGGTTCAATGGTTGGGGATTAATGGTGGAGTAACAAGATGGATTCAACAGTGGCTGAATGGGAGATGCCAGAGAGTAATGGTGGATGGTTGTTTGTCAGGTTGGAGGCCAGTGACTAGTGGCGTGCCACAGGGATCTGTGTTGGGTCCACTGTTGTTTGTCATGTACATCAATGATCTGGATGATGGTGGGGTAAATTGGATTAGTAAGTATGCAGATGATACTAAGATAGGTGGGGTTGTGGATAATGAAATAGATTTTCAAAGTCTACAGAGAGATTTATGCCAGTTGGAAGAGTGGGCTGAAAGATGGCAGATGGAGTTTAATGCTGATAAGTGTGAGGTGCTACATCTTGGCAGGACAAATCAAAATAGGACGTACATGGTAAATGGTGGGGAATTGAAGAATGCAGGTGAACAGAGGGATCTAGGAATAACTGTGCAGAGTTCCCTGAAAGTGGAATCTCATGTAGATAGGGTGGTAAATAAATCTTTTGGTGTGCTGGCCTTTATAAATCAGAGCATTGAGTATAGACGTTGGGATGTAATGTTAAAATTATACAAGACATTGGTGAGGCCAATTTTGGAGTATGGTGTACAATTTTGGTCGCCTAATTATAGGAAGGATGTCAACAATATAGAGAGAGTACAGAGGAGATTTACTAGAATGTTGCCTGGATTTCAGCAACTAAGTTACAGAGAAAGGTTGAACAAGTTAGGGCTTTATTCTTTGGAGCGCAGAAGGTTAAGGGGGGACTTGATAGAAGTCTTTAAAATAATGAGAGGGATAGACAGAGTTGACGTGGATAAGCTTTTCCCACTGAGAGTAGGGAAGATTCAAACAAGGGGACATGACTTGAGAATTAAGGGACAGATGTTTAGGGGTAACATGAGGGGGAACTTCTTTACTGGTAGCTGTGTGGAATGAGCTTCCAGTGAAGGTGGTGGAGGCAGGTTCGTTTTTATCATTTAAAAATAAATTGGATAGTTATATGGACGGGAAAGGAATGGAGGGTTATGGTCTGAGTGCAGGTGTATGGGACTAGGGGAGAATACGTGTTCGGCACGGACTAGAAGGGTCGAGATGGCCTGTTTCCGTGCTGTAATTGTTATATGGTTATATGGTTATAAATGTCGTGTTCTGCTGTGAATCCCTCCAATACCTAGCAGTTCGGAACAGTTGGAAAGATCGCATCAAGGTACAATGATTGATAACACTTTCACTCCGAGGCTGATTAAATTAAGAATTATTTAAACCCATCAATATCTTTTCACAATAATAATTCCAATGCTCATTGAATCATTCCATCAATGTGCTGCTAATTAATTTCATTAATATGTAAATATTACACTTCATTTCCATTACCCTTTGAAATCTTACCAATAAACCTGCTTTCCATTATTTCTGCAGTTAAGTATTCTAGAATATTATGCTTTACATTCTGAAAATATTCCAGCCCTGAATATTTTATATTATGCATTCTTAACATTTTGATATGCGTAGTCACATTTTGTTTTTGTCATAGTAACTGATTTTATTTCCTCAATTTAAATAGTATTCAAAACAGAAAGAGATTTTTCCTAGATTCTTCCCACTTCTAATTGAGCTGAGAATGTGCCAAAAAGCATGAAACTTTGAATTGATCTCAGAAAGGGAATGCAATAAAACAATGTAGCTTCTTCAGAAATGCCCTCATTTATTTGCAGCTACAGCGAGGCAACATTGTTAAAAACCTTTTTATTTGGAAATATTGTAGAATGCAATAATTGCTCTGAGTACTACGTTTGTTTAGGCATCTTTAACCCTTATTTATGGTGTTATAGAATGGGGCAATGTACGGGTAAGGTGGTGTGGTCGTCATTACTGGGCCAGTGCTCTGAAATTGAACCATTGTTCCAAGTTTGGGCACAAATTTGGCGCGACTCACGTTGCAGTGGCCCCTACAGCCTGTCTGTCATGTTTTTTTTTGTCTAGTTAAATGTAGTTGTTGGGTTTTTTTTATACTGTCTTTAACTGTGTTTATGCGGGGGGTGGGGGAAACTTTTAAAATATCTTCCTTGCCAGGGAGACCCGACCTTTTCCCTGTCGGGTCTCCGTTGTGGTTGGGGCCTAGCACGTGGAGCTGCCTCCAACCGGAACGACCTGGGGGCTCCAGTCGCGGAGCCTGCGGAGCTGCGGACTACTTACCATCGTGGGGCTGGCCGGCCTCGGAGTGTGGGGAGCGGTGGTGGTTCGCTGCTGCGGGTCTGGGTGGAGACCGCTTTCCGTAGCTCCCGCAACGCAACTTCTCCAGCCCGTGTCGCGGGGTTGGAACGACCCGGAGCGGGGCCGTGCATCGCCCGGCGCGGCTTTAATGGCCGCGGGACATTCGAACGCCCCAGCCGGGGGTTCCAACTTCATGACATTTAGACCTGGAGCGGGGCCGGGGCCGGCGCGGCCTAAAATGGCCGTGGGACTTACCATCACCCGCCTGGGGCTTCACACCGGCAGAAAAATGGAGAGCAGGGGAGAGAAAAGACTTTGCCTTCCATCACAGTGAGGAGGAGGTTCACTGTGATGGATGTTTGTGTGAATTAAATTGGTTGTGTGTCTAGAAGGAATCGTTTTTGTTTGTATGGCTGTAGAAACAGAGTTTTGTTTGAGCCTCACTGAGGTTCAAATGACAATAAATATTGTATTGTATTGTATTGTATTGTATTGTAACTTTTCAACTTAAGCAATTGGAAAATCCAACTTCATGCAATTAAGTGAACCCAGAAAATAAAACTAACGTCAGCATTACTAACCATGAAAATATGAAATTGTATTTAAAATATCTGTCTGTCTCATGGTTGTCCTTCAGGGACAGAAACCTAACAGCTTTCCTTGGAATGGCTTTGTAATTCCAGACTCATCAATGTTCTTGACTTTTGACTATGTCGGCATAGTGGAGCAGCATTAGAGCTGCTGCCTTACAGCGAGAGAGAGTTCAATTCTGACAACAGGTGCTGTCTGTACGGAATTTGTACGTTCTTGCTGTGACTGTGTGGGTTTTTTTCTAGGTGTTCCGGTTTTCTCCCACATTCCAAAGTCATGCAGGTTTGTAGGTTACCCTTGGTATGTAGTATTCAAAATTGGGATAATGTGGAAATAATGTACAGGTGATCGTTGGTCAGTGCAGACATGGTGGGCCAAAGGGCCTGTTTCCACACTGTACAGTATCTCTCAACTAAACCAACAGTTCAAGACAGTTAAGGATGTCAGTGATGTCATATCATGTGAATGAATGAATTAGAAATGTTTTTTTAAAGCCTGGATTTCTTGATAATCCAAAAGGGAATGGTGGTAGATAATTTAGAGCAGGACCCAGTTTCACACAGAAGATGTCTTATTCACCTTGTCCTTGCTAATAACCTACTTGGGAATCTGCTGCTTAAATATTGTCTTCAACAATCCCAGCCAGCCAACACTACAGGAACATTCAGTCAGTCTAGTTGTCAGTTATTAACACCTCTAAGACACATCAATCTCACTCTCCTGACCTGGCCCTGATTTGCCTCTTGATATGTCAAAGGACGTATTTAACCTGACCCTCTTTGGTTTCAAAGGAAAAAGCTTTTCTTCCTGACAATATAGCAGACTCTCACTTCCTCCACAGTATTGAAGATTGCTTCAAAGGAGCTGCTTGGAACCCCGAGTCAACGTACGCTGTCGCGAGGGCATTTACAGGATCAGCCTCAGATCGGAGATTTGCAAGAATGAGGTGAATGAGACATCATGTCTGTGAAACTGAATCCTGCCCCAAATTATCTACTACTCTTCCTTCCCTTTTGGAATTTAAGCTTTTCCCTCCATTGATGAATTAAATTTCTTTTTGGCATAGTTAATAACAAATTTATGTTTATTAGAATTTATAGATAATCGTTAAACTCAGTAGTCGTACCCAGAATTGGTTAAACTGAATTGAAAACCAATGACACTGCATTAAACATTCATCTGATAATGTAAACTCCATGCAATTAAAAACACACTATTGCCATTGTGCTGGTCTTATTATTATTCTGAGTACAGAGCCCTGCATATTTGATAATCAGTTACGCCATAAAACTACACATTGGCAAGATGCGACAACTTAACACCAGAATAATTGCAAATGAGCAAACAGACAGTTGGATTGCATAAAACTATTTTCTGCATTTCACAGCACATGACTTTTCAAACCCATAGCAATTTCACACTGCTATTTAGCAGGAAAGATAGGGAGGTAGCATAAAATTGGGATCAATTGAAAAGGTGGATGCAAAGCAGTGATGCTCCAGTGTATTGTGTTTCAATGCGCTGCCATGTTATTCTTCCATTATTCTAAAAACACAGAAATATGAATTTTAAATGCAGAAATGATGACAGGAGGAACATTGAATCAAAGGTACAGCACCCTGAGCGGAAAGCAAAATATTGGTTCCTATTATTTCGCATAATTACATTATGTCTGTGCATAATTACATTATGGCTGTACATTAAGTACATTAATTTCAGTCCTTGAATCAACTAATAGCAAGTATATGCTTGGAAATCAGTGTCGTAAGCGTTAAGATCTTCTCTGGTAGGCATGTGCTCAGTATTTTAACTGTGGAATTAACTCATTTATTCTAGTAGGTTAATTAATATCTCCATTAAAATATTAGAGAGATGAATATTACACAATTACATTAAGTTTTCATTTACTGATATTGACAGCAGCAATTTCTGGGTTGTTTCCCCTAAATTCATTCTCCAGCAGTAAAGCATTGACCTGTTTGACCCATGGATAAAATATAGTCTGAAATAAACAGATTAATTTTTCACATGATCAAGTTTTGACTCAACCTTTATTTTATCACAGCGGAATTCCCATTTCAGTAATTATGTAGCTTAACCCAGGAATTCAACATCAGAATTCTGCAAGGGTGGTTTGGAGGGTAAAATATACTGGGCAGTAAAATCAAGTCTCCTATAAACATATAAATCAGCAACCTAATTTATTCTTTCAATAGGTTTTGTGCAGTGATTCATTACTGATGGTGCATGCAAAGATAATTGCACCCAATATCTGTTCGGGTTTGACCATGTGTATAAGGACAAAAGGTGGTCTTTCCCAATACAAAATAATAGGAATTGTGTTACTGGAGCAGTGTAAATCAGCATCACAGACTGCAACAATGCTCCTTATGAAAATGCACTAATTATTTAATGGAAACAGCTGATCAATAAAGTAGATCGATAAAGTACTGTTTGACATCTGTGGTGCTGCTATGCATTGGGTGATGTTCCAAACATTATAAAATATTGGAGCAAAGATATATTATTTGATGAGTGTGAAAGTTGCGCGACAAATCCAATTATTAAACTGTACTTAAGATGTCTGAAAAACCACTGATCTGAGGGTGGTTTGGACGATTTTAAAAGTAGCATGTATGGGTCTAAGACTAGTTTGTGGCCCCTTAAATTCATCTGCTATAAGTGTGCAGAAAATATAGCACAGGAGCTGAAGCCTTATGCCCTTGTCCCACTTAGGAAACCTGAACGGAAACCTCTGGAGACTTTGCACCCCACCCAAGGTTTCCATGCACTTCCTGGAGGTTCCCGGAGGTTGTTTTCAGGTTGTTTGCTTCCACTACCTGCAACCTCCGGCAACCACTTGCAACCTCCGGGAACCGCACGGAAACCTTGGGCGGGGCGCAAAGTCTCCAGAGGTTTCCGTTCAGGTTTCTTAAGTGGGACAGGGGCGCATTAGAGTCCTCAAGAATCATAGTCATTCAGCAGCGGAACAGGCCCTTCAGCTCAACTCATCCATGCTGACCGAACTAATCCCATTATATCCCCTCATACTAACAAAAGATAAATGCTAGCAGGAACAGTGCTCATCCCAATACCACAAGCTTCCCAAAGGTACCTGTTAATCTGTGATCATCCTTTCCACCCATTCTATTCCCAGTAACCTTTCTTCCCATGACCAGATATCATTCCTCTTGTTGCTAGCCAAGAATTAATTACCATATTGAATCAATTCTGTATCACAGATGGCTATGGAGGCCATCAATGAATATTCCTAAGGCATAGATTGACAGATTCTTGATCAGTAAGGGTGTCAGGAGTTATGGAGAGAGGGCGATAGAATGGGGTTGAGAGGGAAAGATAGAGCAGCGATGATCGAATGGCGGAGTAGAGCTGATGGGCCAAATGACCTAATTATGCTCCCATACCCTTTGAAAAACATGCCAAAGTGACAGTTAAAACGTCATGAAATAACCTTCTGAAAAATTGATCTTGGCAGATTTCCTTGATCCAGAATTTTCCTTTACACCTTGTGTCAAGGTCATTGCACTTTCTATCAAATAGTTTTATTGGACATGAAATCTAGTGATCCATTCCAGCCAAATTTCATGTAGGACAGCTTTAAAAGTGAAACGGTGCAGCTAATAGTCCTGTGCTCTCACTGTTGCACTCTCCCATTCCATGTGGAAACATGTCAACAGGTCAAGCAGTGGACCATCGTACTACTTGAACCTGCTCCACCATTCAATGCAATCATGGCTAATCTTCTTCCTCAATACCACCCTCTCCCTATATCCCTTGATATATGTTGTATCTAAAATCTATCTGCTTCTAAAACATACTCAGCAATTCCCTGTGCCCCATCTAGATTCACAACCATTACAGCCCCTCCCACTACTCCTGTCCCCTTCCACCTATATTACATTCTCTGGCCACAATTTCCATCCTTTCTATCCTTATCTCACATTTTAGTATTTTCGTCTCTGCCCAACCACCTACTTATATCTACTTATCATAAAACCTCTTACCTATAACCGTCTACCACTCGCCAGGTTTTGTCCTGTCTTCCAGATTCTACCCCCCCCCCCCCCCACCCTTGCACCACAATTGGTCTAAAGAAGAGTCCCCACCCAAAATATCACCTATTAATGTTCTCCGGAGATGCTGCCTGACCCGCTGATTTACTCCAGCATTCTGTGTCCTTTATTGTAAATCCCCAGAATCAGAATCACACTTTATTCGCCAAGTATGTTTTGCAACATACGAGGAATTTCATTGGCCTGGTCAGTCATACAATTAAAAGCAACAGATCACTCAAAAACACATTTTAACATGAACATCCACCACAGTGACTCCTACACATTCCTCACTGTGATGGAAGGTGAAATAAAGTTCAAGTTTCTTCCCTTAGTTCTTCCTCGGTCGTGGGCCTCGAGCCCCCATTGACAGGACGATATTGACACCCGTAGCCAGTGGCGTTCAGGCCCTCCGGGTCGAGGCGATCTGCTCCTGCATCGAGGGGATGTCAGCTCCCCCGCGCTGGACGATCGAACCTCACGTCGGTGCTGGTGAACCTTCCGCGATGTTGGAGCTCCCGACTAGCCTCACCCGAGACTGCGAGCCCTTGATGGTGATTCTGCAGTGGGAGCGATCCCAGGCAAGGGATCCGCTTCGATGTTAAGTCCGCGCCCCGCGGCGGGGTTCATGACAGTCTGAGGAAGCCTCCAGCTCCATCGATGGTAGGCCGCAGAGCCTGGAGAATGTGATCCGAAATCAATCACATCTCCGGAAAGGTTAAACCTGAAAAAAAGTTTCCCCTGATCTCCTCCCCCTTCCCCCCCACATAAAACAAACCGAAGAACATTAAAACAAACTTTTAACAAACTACAAAACAACAAAAAGAAAGAAAATACGAACAGACTGCCAGCAGGGCAGCCATCTCCCCGGCGCCCCTGGTGGTATTTCCTATAAAGGACCTGAATCTGGTGAAATTTGCCTCCATCCCTTGGAGAGCAGACCAAGATTGTGCCTGATACTCCAGGTATAGTCTCACCAAACTAGACATGAGTGTAGTAAGATACTACAATGCAGTGTGGTTATAAAATAACGAAACACTCTATAATGTGAGGTAACCAGCATAATACCCATATTTGAGTGACATATCCTACATTTATGCACCCATACTGTCTTATCAGCTCACTATTAATTCCTAGTAGGTTAAAACTAACTTAGACATAACATCCTTATCAAAATCCAACAGACATTACATCCCGAAAAAAGTAACAGAAAATTAAGCTTATAACTGTCGATAGAAGATTAAATGCTTTCTTGTGATTCTAAAATATTTTGAATAAATCAGGAACATGGTGCTAAATTTGATAAGGAGGCACTTCATTGTATTTTATATTGTCCTCACGCCATTCTGCCTGCCTTGATCAGCTAAAAGAGGCTTAATTCTTGAAGAAAAATACAAGGAGTAAATTATCATCAGAATTATGTTTACCTTTGTTATTGAAAATAAAATCATTTAATCACATTCAACAGATGTTTCCTTTATTTTACACTAATACAAATGAGCACAACAGCATCTCATTATGCAGCTTGCCATTGTTCATTTTGTAATGTACTTACTGATCAGCACTCCCTAACAGGAGCAAAAACAGAAAGGTCAAAATATACATATGCAGGCAATTTGATTTAGTCTAGACTGGGGATTGCTTTGTTTCACTTCTCATTTCAGGTTTGAACTACACTTGTTCCTTTCGTCATGTGTGGCTGTCATCTTCTACATGTAACTGCACCAACAATTTTATTTGACACTGAGAAATGTTAAACCGTCAGTCAAAATGTTCATCACAGATTACTTGAATGACAGTACATTTTTAATAAGCTGATAGGAAAAGACCTGCGACTGCTTTTCCATTCATCTTTTAAATTGATTTCATCCACCTTCCCTTTTTTTGAGCCGGGGAAACATCCTCCTCCTCTTCAGCCTTATGCTTAAATATACTCTCAGGGTGATAACCATTGCTTCCCATCTCTCCACCATTGCCTCCATCTCTCAGCCATTGCTCTCATCATCTGACTCAGGAATCCATTCATCATGATTGAGTTTAAAATCCATGGATTGAGTCTAAATGACAAACTGTGCAATTCCCCTTTCTGATCAGGCTCCAATTCTAAACTAGTTTACATCTAAGGTTCCATTTTGACCCGGATTCCTCTTGCGTTTCAAAAGGAAATGGAAAATATTAAAAGAATCTATTCATAGAAAGAGATTCAATGTTACGACCCAACCCAATGTAGCAATGTTACAAAATTTTGAGACTTAAAAAATCAAGTCTGCAATTTTTCCCATCAGATAAAGCATAAAAAGAAGTTTAATTTGACACCTAATTCACTTTCATATCTCAAGTAATAAAAAAGTTATGGCCATTTTCATACTCGGAAATTAGCATCTTGTTCCCTATTGATTTTCTATGGACATAACAAAAAAGCTGTGATCGTGTGCAGTCAAAAGCCCATAACCTTCTTAAAAATTAGGAGAACTGAATGAAATTTTCAGTTATCATAGATTGAACCATTCTGAAACAAATATAAAATAATCTAACTTGGATGACCGGAAATTAAAGCATATAATTAGTTAGTTACCCAAGTGTAGTAAATTTCAAACTTCAATTACTAGATCTAAACATCTATCCATTTCTTAATAAATGATTAACATTTTTAAATAGCCTAAGTGTCCAAATAATATTCACAAATAATTCACAATAAAACATGATTTTTAAATCTCATTTACATCAATTTATAGGCCAAATGGAAGTTCAATTGCCGTAAATTAAAGTCCATTTTAAATCAGCTTTCTAGTGGGTTCCTGTGAACGCGCTGGTTTAGAACGTTCACATTGCGCTGGATTTGTGCCCTCAAATGCCCAGAAAAATACTGCGGGATATAAAGAGCCCAAAATGAACTACTCGCTATAGTAAACTTTGTATAAAGGGGTCTTAAGAAGCCCCTTTTAATGTAAAAATCAGGTACATACCTTTAATTGTTTGCTTTATAAAACCCTGAGGCTGCGAGAGGTCGCAGGTTGAGAGAGTGATTTTAAAACTATTATAACTATTATTCGAGGCCTATAAAACTAATAATACCTTTTGCGACGGGATCTTTCAGCGATTTTTCATTAATGATTTGCTAGGCTGAACATCTTCGATTGGAACATCCTAGTAAAAATCGCGTTTTAAACCCGCCCCCTCTAAACAGCGCCAAAATCGCGCACACGGGCTGGGACAGATTCTCAGCGACGATTCAGGTAGGTTTTGCAACATACCTACCCAATGGTCAACGACATTGAATTCTCCAATTTCAGGTAACCTCTAACTAACCCAACCCAACCTGCTCCCCCCTCCCACCCCCCCACCCCCTCCCCATCCCTGTGCCCCACCTGGACTAACAACCTGTTTCTTCCCTCCACCCCTGTCCTCCCCCTAACCCCCGCTACTTTTCTCTCTCTGGCATCACAATGCACAACTTCTCAAACCTGTCTCATACCTTCCATCCTTATTTCTGGCCTTTGTTCCAAAATCTGCCTATCAAAAAAACACCTTCTCCTGTGTGAACCTATTACCTGCCACTTTTGTCCTGCCTCGCCCCCTTTTCCATATATATCTTCTCCTCCTCTATAATCAATCTGAAGTAGGGTCTCGACCCAAAACGTTCTCCAGAGATACAGCCTGACTGCTGACTAGTGTGTTTCCAGCAGTGTGTGTCCAACACATCACAATTCCCATTTCACCACAATCTTGCAATTGTCCCAGAATATTTGTAAGTAGCTCCTCAACCCTTCTGTAAGCAAAATGCATTGAAGAAAAATTAAATATGGTTACCATATTTCCAGATTTCCAGCATGGCCTTGGGCTGACTTTGCTCTCAGTGAATATAAGGGGTTATACCCAAGTTAACTTGACAAAAGCTCAACCACATCTGCATTGGATCCCAGTGCTGGTCCAAGGGATAGTTCTAGCTGAAGGCATACCTTCTGAAGCCGGCTTTATATGGGACAAGCAGTGGCCCAAATTTTAAATGTGCACAGGAAGCTTAAACCCGATAATTCCTGGGTACTGGTGTAGTTTCAAGCTGCTCTAATGCACTCCTCAAATTTATGATGAGAACCACACAAAAAAACATTTGACCGCACATTCCTTCATCAGCTCTGATCTCTGATACTGGAAACGTGTAAATGGTGAAATCCATAACTTTACTTGTGGAAACATGATCCAAACATAACAACTAAGTTTTCTGTACCCAACTGAGAGGATTGTTTCTCCACCGCAGACAGCTTATTGGACATAAACCTTACTGTTTTTTTCAGAACCATCTTCCATTTGTTGGGACGAGGCAAGATTAACTCTATGTCTACTGAGTATGGACATATCCCTCAGCCAACTGGAGCAATTCTTTGACATGCACCTAATCCTTTTATTGATCTTCGGACACTCCCACATCACAACCTTTTGTAGCAATTTCCGTAGTCGAGCTGAAAAGATTGCTGGATTTGCGAAGAATTTATTATAAAAATTCAACAGTCCCATTTTTACTTCAGTTACATTATTGGAGCAGGTGTATTGAAAATGGCTTTTAACTTTCCATGAATCAAGTGTGGTCCATTAACATTCAGATAGCATCCCATGTTTATGATTCACTGACTATCATCTTGCATTTTCTGGTCTGCTCAACATCTTCCTCAAGATTCTACAAGTGTTTGTGTCATCAGGCTCTAGTAACTATAATATTGTCTGTGCACTGCCACAGTGGAAATGCCCTGCAATAATCCTCCTGTGGTTCACTGGAAGCAGGTGAGAAAACAAGACTGCAAAGGATAATCCATTGTACATGAAGAAGCCCTTGAATGTGTGGACAATCAATAATGTCAGGATGATTCTCTAATACTTTCTGTTCACATGCACAACTCATATCCAATGCAGTAAAATACTGCATTCCAGACAAAACTGCAACAAGTCTTCTATTTGAGGAACCTGATTGTACTGATCCAGGGGTGAGACTAGATTAAAAGTCAATTTGTAATCTGATTGGGAAACAATTGGAAAGTTTTTGTTGGGATGCAGTCCTCTACACATTTCTATATGAAGTCTGTACCGACTGTAGCGTGTTCATTCAGGTCCATTGCTGAGTCCCTGAACATTGCCCAGTCTACAGACTCCATTATACATTAAGCCAGTCTACATTAAGTATTGGCCTTGCCTTGAAGAATTGTTTTGGACTTTGAGTCAACATTAATTTTTTCTTGGTTTCCTTCACTGTGCTCTGTTCATCTTTGAAAACCTTTTTGTGTCTTCCTGATTCCTCTTGCACTGTTCCTGCCTCACACATCTTAACATGACAAATGTTCCTCAATTCTTTCAGTCAACAATCACCAATCTTACCATTGTTATGTCAGCCCTTTTCTCTTCAAAAAAATCTTTCCTTTAATGTCTTACTTTTATGTTTTTTCAACTTCGCTAAATATTTACTCCTACTCTGGTTATGTAGCCTTTTAAAGTGCACATGCAACACTTTTCTTGCCATAAACAGCACTCAAATTGTATATGTTTCCCTACTCAGTGGAAATTACCTTCAATTAACTGCATGCACGTTGTGACATGGAACAGCTGGTCACCCTTGCATGTGTGTTTTTAATCCCAGTTCCATTTTGGGACAATTTTACATGTGTTCTCAAAGGCTGGATATACTGTTGATAACATCTGCCTCTGAATAGGTCATCAGTTATTCCACACACAAGCTTATCTCTTAGCATTAGGGACAGCATGTTGTCATAATTACAGTTAGATGACAACTTCCTCGGTTCAGTTACACACTAAGCTATTGTTTTGTCGTGTTTTTGCATTCGTGAATCAGATTAAAGCTTTACATGATCTTTCTTGGCTTTGGGTCAAAGTGATTCTTTAACAAACCCACCAACTACTTAACTTTATTGGTATCAGATTTATTAGTATCAGATTTTTCTGAGCTGAGCATTTCCCTCATTAAAGTTTGGGGGGGGGGGGGGGGGATTTGTCACCACGTAATTAGGATAGACCTGAATTTACTTTCATCATTGTTATTGTCTGCAGCCCAGAAATCTAGTAATGTTTCACAATATTCTTTGCGTGTTGAGGTCTGAAAGTCAGATAAACTGATTGTGACTATTCTTGTGGCCTTTTCCTTCATTTTTTAAAATGCAGGTGTCAGACTTACTTTGTCTTTCCTGTTCTTTCTGTTTCTTTTCCGTCCTATCTGACTTTGAGAACAACTTTTCTTGTTGCTATGTTGACCCTAATCCAAACACATTCCTTACAGAGATCAACCAAAAGAAGAAGTGACTCGACCTGAAACGTCACCCATTCCTTTTCTCCATTGATGCTGCCTGTCCCATTGAGTTACTCCAGAATTTTGTGTCTATCTTCGGTGTAAACCTGCATCTGCAGTTCCTTCCTCAACCAAAATGGCATCTGCTGAAGACCAAAACAGTGGATACAAAATGAGCCCATTCAAGCACTATGGAGGAGAACAACCAAAAACCATGTCCATTCAACCCAAGTTTTGAGTTGAGTTTATTGTCATATGCACAAGTAACGTGAGGTACAGGTACAATGAAAAGTCTTGCTCGCAGCAGCATCACAGGCACCTAGTAAAACACACAAAAACAAATGTTACAGCAATTAGATTAGATTAGATTAGATCCTTCATATGACATTTGTCACACATGTCATTTCTAAAAGAAAGAAGACACGACAAGTGCATTGCAATGCATGAACCGTCGTGGACCATAGGGTTTTGTTGTTGCGATATGATTAATGTTGGGCAGGTTGGTTCAAGACCTTATAGTTATGGGAAAGTAGCTGCTTCTAAACATTGTGGAGTGGGATTGTGGGATTTCAGACATTTGTATCAGACTAATGGTAGCAATATATATAATTTCTGCCAAACAAAAATTATATATATATATCTTATATATATCTTATATATTTATATATCTTATGCAAAAGCTATTGAACAATATTGTAATTTAAACTAACCAAATGGTCTATTAAACAAAAGAATCTACAGAGGCAAGCAGCATTTCTCTGCAGTGTGGTTACCACAGTATAGTTAAACTGGTTCTGCCTAGTTCTACACAGAGACATTAAGGCTTAAGGACAATTCTTAAAGGGGGCACACATGTAACATTAGTTCTGCTACCAACAGTACTTATCTGTAAAATGTATGAATTAAGAAACTCCGTTATTGCAGTCTGCTTAATCCAAACTCTCACCATTGTTGAAAATCAAAATGAATCTGCTATCAACTTCATCAGTGCAGATGGAAACAATGCATTAATGTAAAATTGTTGATCATTTGAACACAGACTTTTAAACCAATGGGGAATTCTCTTGATACATAAAAGGACAAATATGTTGTAGAAAACAATAAATTGGAACTGGAATTGTTGTACTGTATCTAATTTTCAACCTCTTCCCTCCCCCACCACCTTATCAGTGCATATTTTCTATTGCTTGGCAACCAGACTGTGACTGTTCCAGCCATTGCAAAATATATTAATTATCAGTGGCTTGCAGTATGTCCTTGTATTATATACTGAAAAGGAAACAAAATGAAGAAGAACCACTTTTTGCAGCTTCTACACGACATTGTTTGTGTAAAAAAATTCATTCCCCTCAAAGCTTGGCAAATTGATGAAGAATGTTGAAGAGAATATGAGTTCCATATACATTACTTTGCAACTTGCCTGTGAAGTGACGAGATGAAATGAGCTGCAGTATTTTGCAGATTCTTTTATTCACTTTGTGAGCGGATGCTTGGACCAAATTTTAAATTGACTCATTGAAACGTCTGTGAATGTCTTATTCTTTCCGTCATTCATTTAATTTTGGAATCATATCAAACATAAAAGTCCAGAGTAATTGTTGCCTTCAGCAAATCAAGAGTATATTTCTAGCTTAATGCACATCTATCAATTACAGACTTGAAAATTGCAGTGCACCCAGCATCCACTGTTTCTTAAGGACAGAAAAATTCAGATTTTATTGCCCTTTGTTTGAAAAAGCACGTAGAAGTGTGAAAGCCTGAAGAGGCCCTTCGGCCCCTTTCTGTGCAGACCATCAAACACCCTTCCTGATTTACCTCCCGATCTTCTTGCACTAATTTTATAATGATAACGCCCTTCTTCAACATTCCTGTTTTGGAAAAAAATGTTATTGATTCTGCTCTTATGTTTTCTGTTTAATCAAATGCACTTTTCATTCATGCTCTAAAATGTGGTTGTGTTTAGCACTATGCAAATGAGTTTCCTTTCAAAAAAATGGTGAAATCATTCAAGAGCAAGTGTGCAACAGCCTTTAGATGCTTTACCTACAGAGAGAGGCTGAAACACAACCTGTGTGATTCCTGATGCAGTCTAGATTCACCCTGGCTGCCAACACCTTATTTTGCAACAACAGGGAAGGGCGTCTGTACTTGAAAGCACACTCCACATGGCAGCTGGACAGCAGCAGCAACACACTGTCTGTGATGGAGGGGAGAGAGGCTGCAGGGGGAAGGGGTGGGAGAACCTCCAGGATACAGAAGAGTCTATTCGAGTGCACCATTGAGAAATATGCCAGTTTAGAGCACATCCACAAGAAGGGGATTCAGTGCCAGCTTAAAAAGATTCTTGACAGGAGTAGATTGAGTTGTCTCCTCCAGGAATGAGAATCCTTGCACAGTAGAGCATTAACACAAGAATTTCAATAACCCTTTTTTGGAGTGAACAGGAAAACACCACCACCCCAACCTTCCACCCTCCACACCAAACCCTCGATCCACACCCACAAGCTTTGATCCATCAGCACAAACCCTTGACCCACGTCCTCAATCCTCCATCCACCACACCAGCACTAGATCCACCATCCCAACCATTGAACCATTATCCTAAAAGGCCTGTCCCACTGCGGGGACCCAATATGTGAGTTTAGAAGTGTTTAGGTGAGTTTTAAAACGTGTCATGGTCTTGTTGTATCGCTGAAGTAGAACACCTCACACGACAATCTTAGACTATGTAGAGAACCTCCCACGAATATGTAGAAGACCTCCTTCGACTATGTAGAAGACCTCCTTCGATCTCCTTCGACCTCCTTTGACTATGTTGAATACTAGCTTCAACTAGCTTCGGGAAAATTGGACACTGAATAGTGGAGAGTGAAGACGACCTCCTTCAACTACCTTCGACCAAACTAACATTATCTACGACTACCATTAATTACCTTTGACTACCTACAATTACCTTTGATTGCCTTTGATTACCTACGAATAACATGCCGACCTACTACGACCTACTTCGACTAAACTTACGAGTAAAAAAAAGATCTTTTTTTTCCCATGACAGCCAATTTTTATTCGCAGACAATTTCCAGCATTCTACAAAATACTCCTCGACCAAACTGAGGCCTCGAGTATGCGGCAACCTCTCTCGAGCATGAACGAGAGTTACATCGACCTCCTAGGACCATGTGTCGACCATGAGTCGAGTGCAAACTCTTTTAAACTCGCAAATTAGGTCTCCGCAGTGGGACAGGCCCTTAAATCTGGATCTATCACCTCAATCCCAGATCTATCACCTCAACCCTGGATCCACCATCCTAACCCTTGATCAGTCATCATAATCCTTGATCCACCTTCTCAACCCTGGATCCAAAACCTGAACCTTCAATCCACCAACCCAACCCTTGATCGACCACCCCAACCTTAGACCCACCACCTAAACCCTTGAGCCAACAGCTCAACTCTCGATTCACCACCCCAACTTTTGATCTACCATTCCAACAGTTGATACACCACATTAAACCCTTGATCCACTAACTCAACCCTTGAACCATCATCCCAACCCTTGACCGACCATCCCAATTGTTGATTCATGACCCCCGATCTTGAACTATGACCCCCAACCCTTGCTCCACTATCCACAACCCTCAATTTGCACCACAGCCCTCGATCCACCACCTCAACCTTCGATCTCTTACCCCAACCCTTGGTTCGTTACCCCTGACCCTCAATCCAACACATCCAAAACTCCATCAAACACTCCAACCCTCCATCCACTAACCACCTCTTCATCCACCACCCCAGCCTTGTTCCAGAACCCATACTCTTGATCCACATCCTCAGTCTCCTTCTACCACCCAACCCCAATACTGCCCCCAGAATTTAGCAACATAATCTACAGTACATTCTAAAGAGGGTGTAAAATATCTCATGGTATTAGATGAAGAAACCAGAGAAGCTGTTCGGCTTTCATAGCAGATGTAACTGTACAACAAAAGAACATGTGTGGCTGTGTCGAACATAATGTCAAATTAAACTGATTCCTTTTATGCACATGATCCATTTCCCTGCATTCCCTGCATATCTGTGTGCCTAAAAGCTTCTTAAACACCATTAGGTGTTAGGAAAATAGGCTGTTGCCGCATGGTTGTGGGGTGACGCGGGGTGACGCCTGTATTGTTGTGAGTTGTTTCCTCAAGTGTCGTAACATTTTTCTTGTCGTTGCTGGATTTTGAAATGATCAAAATCTTTCGGCGCCAGTGGGCTTGATTTGCTTGTCTTCTCCTGTCGTAGGTGCTGTCATAGGTTGTCACAGGTTATCGCCAGGATGACAGGCGACGTTGGTTGTTGCCGGGTGCTGACTTCGGTGAATTCTATTGGCGATTACCTAGGTCAACCCATGTCAACCGGTGACAGGTACCGGCTTGTCATATCTTGTTGCGGGTGGATGTAAGTTGACTTCGGTTGCCGTAGGTTGTCGCCTGTGTGGTCGAAGGTTGTCGTAGGTTGTCGTAGGTGTGGTTGTAGGTGGACATCCCGAGTCGCGAGGAATTGTGTCGCCGGTTGACGTAGCGGGACGCCGACTAGGTGGTAGCTTGTCGTAGACATTGTCGTAGGGTGGGTCCAGAGAAGCCGGTTTTGCGGCGTCCCGCTACGACTGTGACTGCCACCGACAGTCACCTAAAAATCGCCTAAGTGGGACAGGCCCTTAACTCTCTAAACAAATAAAAACTTGATCTTGGTGAAAAACACATTTCCTTTAAACTTTCCCCCTTCACATTAAAGATATGCCCTTTGTTTACACTTCCACCCTTGGAAAGCAGGTTCTGACTGACTTTCTATCTCTCATAAATGTATAAACTTCTATCAGATTTCTGCTCAGCCTTCGATGCTGCAGAGAAAACATTCCATGTTTGGCCAAATTTTGTTGACCAAGATTTATCTCTATATCAACTGCAGCAAAATAAGCCATTTATCTTAATTGTGGGTTCTTTCTGGGCACAAATTGGATACAAAGTTTATCTACATTTAAACAGTGACTACTTTTATTAATGCTGATATTGCTCCAGCAACGTTTTTATTAGTTATATTTATAATAAACATGCTTCCATGCTTGGATGAAATTTCTCTGAGAGCTATAGGATTTAATTTCCTGTGCATGGGATTTTTAATGCACTGTTAATGCTTTTTGTGGGCAGTTTCATGAGTGCTATTTTAAAGCAGTTATTGACTCAAATTAGTAAAATGAATTGTTAAAATATTGCAGACAGGAAATTAATAGGAATATTTAGTCATTTTACTATTTACCAAAATATATGCATTCCCTTTGTTCTATAAATGCTCATTATCTGATATTTTCTATTCTATTTTTAACTTTAATTCATCCATTTATCAATCTTTTATTGCAGCTAGCTATTATCCTGCTGACATCCCTTGTTTTTAATAAAACAAAATCAGTGTCACACATTCAACTTAAAGAGTGTCAAGGATAATTATTTAATTGAATACTGTTGAATAAAATTTGACAGCTCGCCTTAATGTGAGACAAGATCTAAAAATTAACATTTACCTTCTTCTCAAACTCCTTTCCAGCAAGATGTTTAAACAATGTCCTACATTACAAAATAATTAGAATCAAGTACCCTTGCTGCAAATACCACACTTGTGTATTTCAATGACTCTTGTGAACTGTTATTAGTCGGTAGGAATGGTATATATAATGTTGGTATAATTTCAATAGAATGAAAGACAATAACAATCTCTAAAATGTAAAAAAAAAGGCACAAATATGAAATTAATATTTGGGGAATAATGAAAATCCAGTGGAGTCTGGACAATAAAATAACAATCCCGAATAATAGCAGATTATCTATTTTTGGCATTTAAATCCCTATCTTTTCCCTTCCCCCAACTGCTTAAGGGTTATTCTGATAATCTTGCAAACCTTCGGAGTAATTTTGTTCCTCTTTGCAACCAGTGCTTAATGTTCTTATGGAGAGGAATATTTAAACCACCTGCCAAAACATAAAAAATGCCACAGTTCAAATTCATCGTTTGGGGAGATGATACAAAATAGACACTTTGAAAAAGGGGGAAAACGGTGACAACTTGAATTGCTGACCAACGAGGTAACAAAAGGGTGTTTGGATGTGACAATTGGCATCTCTTGTTGACCAGGTGTAGAAGAAGTATGTGGGAATCGGCAAAATAAGATTAGACGTATTACCTCTTGTCTAGGAATGTGTTGGTGGATGGTAAATGTAAACATGAAATAGTAGACGGAGATAAGGAAGGTTGTTTCTCGCAACAGCGTGTTACAATAGACCACCCGCAGCCTCTACCGCTAATAGCGTGGATACATTGCAGTAAATGGGGGGCTTATGATTGGCTCGGAGAGGAGGTAGTGGCGCGGTCCGCCTAAAAGGTGAGATAGAATAATGTCAAGATGCCTTTGTACTGTGTTTGACTTGTATTAAGCATCTGTTTTTGAATAAGATTGACATAAACCAAAAGTATGTTATGACTAATGAAATAATTGGTGCCCATGTAGTAGATAGTATATTTTCGTATAGTTGTATTTAACAAAAAACAGAAGTTGTTTACTGCACAGTATAACTGGCGGCTGATTCTGCTGTGAAGTCAGAAAACTGGTGAGCAGTTGACTGCCACCATCTCCATGATATCATGCAGGAAGCAAACCTTCAAAGCCTCCACTTTTCTTTTCTCTTTAATTTCCCTCTAAATGAATTTCTTCTACACTTGAACATTAACTGACCCACAAACGGCTTGAGTTCCCTCCAACACTGGAAGAGGAAGGGTACCTAACTGGCCAGCCGTGCTCACAGCTGAACCCACTTTCACTGGAAAAGGACAGCTGATAGAGTCAACCCTCAACACCTAAAAGCCATCCCATGAGATGATGTAAATTTAGGTATATCTTTCTCCATAGATCACGTTCTTGGCATTTGACCCAAGATTCAAAGGATTTGTTTACATGTTTTACACAAACTAGACCTGGCCTAAAGCTCCATGGCATTCCAGTGAAGATAGGGTCTAAAGAAGGGTCTCGACCTGAAACATCACCCATTCCATCTCTCCATACTGTCGATGCTGCCCGTCCGCTGAGTTACTCCAGCATTTTGTGTCTATCTTCAGTGTAAACCAGCATCTGCAGTTCTTTCCTACAGCATGTCAATGTTCTGCAGCTGACGTCAAGGATGACAGGAGCAGAGCAGGAGGACACATGTACTGAAACCCACATCCATCATGATTTCTTCATGTGGCTGAAGATGGATGGAAGTCCAAGAAGAGCTGAGGCACAACTATTGACCATTGACTGTCAGTTACCTAATTTTGTCCATTAAAAAGTAACTAAAAATTAAAACAATTTATCTAGTTTTTAAAATTAGTAAAGATTTAAAAAGTAAAAATTTTAATGCTAAAAAAACTCTCATAATAAATAATATGGATAAATGTAGTTTAAATTAATTCTTAAAAGAAAATTACTATGCAGTCATGTACTTAAGTTTTTATCCACAGGTAGTTCTCTTTGCATAAAGTGAATGGGCTCACTAGACTGTATGAGGGAGCAGATATCACATAAATGGCAAAATCAACAAACCAAGACAGAACGTAGATCATAGAACCATACAGCACAGAAGTAGGCCCTTCAACCCACAATGTCTGTTGTGAACGTGATGCTAAATTAAACTGATCTCATCTATCTGCATATAATCCATATCCCTCAATTCCCTGCATATTCATGTGCCTATCTACAATCCTCTTAAATGCCATATCGTATCTGCCATCATCACCACCTTTGGCAGCACATTCCAGGTACCCATCACTCTCTGTTTAAACAACTTGCCCCTCACATCTTTAAACATTGCCCATTTCATCTTAAGCTATGTCCTCTTGTGTTTGACATGTCCACCCTGGGAAAAAGGTGCTGACTGTCTACCCTATCTATGCGTCTCATGATTTTATATATTTACATCATCTCCCCTCAGCCTCCAACATTCCAGAGAAAACAATCCAAGTCTGTCCAACCTCTCCTTCTAATACTGGTCGTGTTCTGGTAAACAGACAGCATCCCTTTATAGGATCGAGAGGCAGAGAATAGTTGTCTCAAGAGCGGCACTCAACTCAGTGTATTCTCCAGACTTTCAACTTCAGCAGTTTCAGCACAGTTAGCTTGCTAAAAACTGTCCGTTTCAAGCAGATCTACCGATTTGTAAGCAGATGATTTGGGCCCAGTTTGATTTATCACATTTTGCTGGCCATTAGCCTTGTCAAACCCAAACAAATCACAATTTTGTCATGACCCATGCAATTGTAGATCATGAAATTGCTGAATTTAAGCTGTTAACATGAACAGATCTCATTGCAACCTTTTAGAACATGTAATTATGTTGTATGGATTAAGGTCTTAATGCCATTTAATGATTAGGTCCTGAAAACTTCGATTGTTTTGTATCTTTCCTGAGGAGAAATTTCAAAATTGTTTTTTGCTTCTCTTTTTTGTATGCTTTCCTATTGAATCAAATTATTTCCCTATTATTTTTCATTTTCATTAGAAAAGCAGGTAAGATATTCGAACTGAGGATGCTGAAGGACTAATTGCCTTGATGACATCCTATGCCATCATTAATTTGCAATAAAATGCAAAAAAGTACAATGGCACGGTGGCACCATGGTAGAGTTGCTGCCTTACAGCGCTAGAGACCCTTGTTCAATTCTCACTCCGGGTGCTGTCAGTACGGAGTTTGTACGATCTCCCTGTAACCGTGTGGGTTTTCTCCGGGTGCTCTGGTTTCCTCACACGCTCATAGATGTACAGGTTTGTAGGTCATTTGGCTTCAGTAAAGAATTATAAATTGTCCCTGTTGTGTAGGATAGTGTTATACGGAGTGAATGGTGGGCAGCACTGATTCTATGGGCCGAAGGGCTTGTTTCGTTACTGTATCTCAAACTAAACACAAAATCATGAGGAAGAATATCCAGTTCTGAGCATTCACTGTGTTGTAACCTGCTCCAGCAATTTCAGGGCAATATTTATTTGAGAAGTGCTAAATGAAAATGTTAATTAAGGTGAATGCTGTTGGATTGAATCAAATTAATAAACACTGTTAAATAACAATTAGATTATGAAGGGGTGAAGATCATCGTTCGTTGTCGAAGAAATGCCAGGACCTTGATGATATGAACTCATTACATTCTCCACCCAGTTGCCGAGCATCCAAAACATACTACTTTTGCCCATTTGCACTGAAATTCTTTACTCTAGGCTAGCTGTAAGGCCCAATGGCACACACAATGCAATTCTACTCTTTGATAAAAGGCTTCAATAAAATGGATACAAATATCAAAGCGCATCTTTCAGCACACCCATGGTACTCGCACCATCATCAAGTATGAGGATACACGGTGATTGGCCTAATCAGCAACCTCACCTGGCCGTTAACTCCAAGAAGACCAGGGCTGTGCTGAGACTTCAGGAAGTCAGGAGGTGGCACTCACCTTGAACCTATAACCTATGCCATCTTCCATTCCACCATACCTATGTCTCTCGTGATATTTTTATAGTTCTCTAAGGCCACCCCTCAGCTTCTTACGCTTGAGGGAAAAAAAGTCTCAGCCTTTCCAGTCTCTTCTCATAAGTTAAGTCCTCGAGCTGGGTAACATCCTGGTAAATCTTTTCTGTACTCTTTCAGCTTCATGACATCTGTCTCAAAACTGCGTGACTTCCATGGTGTTCGTTCCAACACAAAATGATAGATTTCCAGTTTTCTGACAAAACATATGTTTGAATGGACAAAGCTCTGATTGGCATCCAGTGTTGAGTGGTACACCTCAGGGCACGGTACTGGGCTCACATCTGTTTTTGCTTTACATTAATGACATCCATGAAAAAGTCACAAGCACGACCAGACTATTCGCTGATGATTGTTTGTTGTACCGTCCAATTGAGTCAGCTGATGATAAAGATGCCCTCCAAGAAGATTTCGATACTATGGTTGAGTGGTCACAACAATGGGGCATGCAGTTCAACCCTTCCAAATGTAAAACTATGCATGTCACCAGGAAGAGGAAACCAGGTGAAACATCATACAATATCCTTGGTGCCACCCTTGAAGAATCCAAACAGACCAAGTATCTTGGCATCAAATTACAGAACGATCTACTTTAGAATGGTCAGACTCATCATGCAACGGTGAAAGCAACTGGTGTCCTAAATTTTCTGAGATGCAACTTTCATCATTGTTCAACTTCTATCAAGGAGAAGTTATACTTCACCCTTGTTAGACCACATTTAGACCACACAGTTGCAGCATGAGATCCATGCACAAATAGAAACATTTCTCCCATCGAACGTGTTCAAAGACAGGCAGCTCGATTTGTTACTAATACCTATGAGAGAGAAGCGAGTGTTACCAAACTTCTGAATTCACTGGGGTGGAACCCTCTCCAAGACAGACGTAACGCTCACCGTTTGACCTGTTTTTACAAAATGTTAAAAGGTCAGCTCGGCATAGATTACCAAACCTACACCAAACCCAAACCTATTAGGAGCAGACGAAGGCATTCGATCTAATTTGAGGTACCATCTACCAATACAGATGTGTACAGCAATTCATTCTACCCCTGCACAATTAAAGCATGGAATAGTCTTCACCCTACCATAGTTACCCAATCAGATGCAACTACATTTAAGTTAGCTCTTCTTCGCCAAGAACTCTTTTTTACTTAAGTCCACCCTCCGCCACCTCCAGTTTAAATTCCATTTGGAATATTTTTGGAGGACCAGGAAACCAAGATCCAAGAACCAAGACCAGAATTGCATGCAAAAAACACGAAAAGAAAAGGCACAAAAGACTCTTTATCATGTTTATCTGAAAAATCACAATTTGTTATACATGTGGTGACAATTGTTAATTTAATTAATAGAATGACAATATAGCATGTGTGAAGTCCAACAAGAATGTTTAAGATGATTACCAAGTTAATCTACCTTTGACAATTTTGGTTGAGAGATGAATATTGGCCAAACAACCTCACTGATCTTTTTTGAACACTGCAGTGGAATCTCCATTGTTTGTTTGAACCATCTTAAGGACAGCACTTCCATTATGCAATATTTTTGCTGCGTACATGTCTCATCCTGGAAATGGGATTTCAAAGACCAAGGGCCCTGGTGCCATGACAACAACCTATCCCTTAATGTCAGCAAGGCAAAGCAGATTGTGATCAATTTCAGGAAGCAAAGTATAAATTGACAGCGCAGAAGTAGAGATGTTCCTAGGAGTATGTGGGTCACCAGCAACTTGTCCTTGTCCATATTGAAGCAATGGCCAAGAAAACACACCAACACCTCAACTTCCTTAGAGGGCTTAAGAAGTTTGGCATGTCCCAACAATGCTCACCAACCTTTGCAGATGCTCCGTGCAAAGCATTTTATCGGAATGCATCACAGGATGGTTTGGGAACAGCTACATCAAAACCACAAGACATTGGAATCAAATTGGGTACGCAGCCCAGACCATCACACACACCAACCTGCCTTCCATTGATGCCATCTACACTTCACGCTGCCTCGGCAAGGCCACCAGCATCATCAAGGATGAGTCTCACCCTGGTCACACCCTCTTCTCACATCTTCCACGAGGCAAGAGGTACAGAAGTGTGAAAATGCATACACCAGATTCAGGGACAATTTCTTCCCAGCTGTTATGAGGCAACTGAACCTTCCTGTCACTAATTAGAGAGAGGTCCTGACCTACCATCTATCTCATTGGAGACTGTCGGTCTATCATTAATCAGACTTTGCACGAAACGTTATTCCCTTTATCCTGCATCTGTACACTATGGACGGCTTGATTGTAATCATGTTTTCCGCTGACTGGATAGCATGCAACAAAATAAAATAACAAAGTAAAAATCTTTCACCATAGAAGAATGCGCAACCTCGACACAGTTTTGGAGGTCAGGATTGAACCCAGTTTGCTGGAGTTTAAGACAACATAGCTGTGCTATGAGCATGTGTTCCGTTAGACTAATTTAAAAATATATAGAAACCAATGTGCAAGAAGGTAATATTTAAAGTTTTCAAACAATTGGATATTGAAATTCTATTTCAATAAATAGGATTTTTTACTTATTTACTGATCCTAAATCAATTGAAACCATGATTGCTTCCTTTGTGTCACACACAATTCAGTACTTTGCCTTGAGGGACCCACATTCTGCTAATGGCAGCAACAAAGTGGTGCCTCATTCGTATTCTGCCAAAACCACCATCTCCACGGTAACAACTTCATTTGCTGCTTCACAATCTAACTGCTTCAATTTCTACACAACTATTCCTTTTCTACCTGGCATGTTTTGACAAAATGAAATATAAATACGCGAATAGAATGTTAGCGGCATGCTGTAATTGCAATTGGCTGTCTTCCAATAAATTAAATGTAAAAACACCATTGGTGTTATTGAAGGCTAGTTGAAATGTATACAGGAAATACAACAAAAATGCTAAGTATCAAACTATCTTTTAAAATCCAAATGTACTTCTGCATTTTCCAGTCTATCAATGTGGTTGCACTGTCCCAATGAATGTTTGTTTAAATGAAAGGATGATATTACTTGAGATTGCTGAAGCATGATCTAACTGCAGCTTTCTGCTCATGGCAGCACCATAACATTTACAATTGTAACAAAATCAATGGATTAAAATAATTTATGATGGGCTAATTTTTGATAAAGCGGGAGAACAATTAAATGTGAATGCTATAATATTACTACTTGAAATTGTGACTACTTCACAGCTTGAAATCTCACTGCACCTGTTTCCAATTTCTTAGCCTCTCTATTGCCAGGTAATACATATATTTTTTTGCTCCAGCAATTTTGTTGCCATAGCTATTATTGCCAACATACTCCATTTGAGTTATGTTTACTACAGGCTACAGCCCTAGCATATATTGGAAGAACTGTTTTAGCATTATAAGATTTTGTTACCTTCCCCCTTAGCCTCAGGGTCATTTCAATAATTAGCTCTTAATAAAGCAGCATTGAGTAAAATGCAACTGTTTGGGATAATATTTTCACAATTACAGTACAATTTATAATTTCTGGCATTGCACATTTATAGAATCAAACCAGTTTTTACCCCAAGCTTTTTCTGAATAGTTATTGAAGGAGTGCTCTCATGGTAAAATCCCATTGAGAGATCAAGTTCATTTGAGAAATAGATCTGATTAGCAAAGGGTCAAGGGGCAATGGATGGAAAGCAAACAGCAGGTGCGACATAATCACAGGACTATAGACTTTAGAGATACAGTGTGGGAACAGGCTCCGTGGCCCACCAAGTCCACGTCGACCAGTGACCACCCCACACACCAGCACTATCCCACACACAAGGGGTAACCCACAACTTTACCAGCCAATTAACCTACAGACCTGCACGTCTTTGGAATATGTGAGGAAACTGGAGCACCTGGAGATAACCCACTTGGTCACATGGAGAATGTACAAATTTCATACATACAGCACCTGCAGTCAGGATCGAACCTGGGTCTCTGGCACTATAAGGCAGCAACTCTACTGCTGCGCCACTGTACCGCCCTCTAATCCAGGCATCTGTGATATCTGATAATTGACAGGTTTGTTCCAGGCATTCTTGTGTTTTCAAGACTGGTACTGTATTGAGTCAATAATTTAAATAGATACAATTGTGGATTTGTGCAGCCCGCAGTACTCTGTGGCCTACTGTTGACATTTTTGACAGATACATGTATTTATAATTCTCATTGAAATGAATACGCAGGTTCGTACACACACAGTAGATCAGCTGGCAAGAATGTTTATCCCGAGTGACCCATGACCTGGGCATGCGCAGTTGTAATACCGAACTAGCTTATTACAATCAAGCTGTCCATGGTGTACACATACAGGATAAAAGGAAATACATTTAGTGCAAAACAAAGTCCGGTAAAAATAAATCATCACAATATATTTGGTCAGATCCTGCTAATTTTTAGCTACCACTCTGTAGGGGTCTCCTGGCTGGCTCTTGTACAGTATGTATGCAGGATAACATGTCTGGACTTTTGCAACAGTGCAAAAAAAGTTTAAGTGTGGAGGAATCAGATGGTGGCAATCCGAGCTCACCTCCTTCTGTTGGTTTTGACACTGGATGCACCTGCTGAACATACCGAGCCAAGGGCCAGATGCACATTGTATTCGGTTCCTCAGCCTAACGCCAGCCAAAGTTGGCACACTCACTGCAGCCCCATTAATTTGAAGAGTCTCTAACATTCATTAACAAGGTAAGTGAAGCTAAGTGATTTTTTTTCTTTCAGTCTTTAATTCATATTATTTTACATGAAGATAAATCATTTTTTGATTAAATATATTGTTTTATGTACTTATATAGTTATTTAAATATATTTATGTCACTATCAGAAGGCCATTTTGTTAGTCTGGGAGCTTCAGGACCCATGGTGTAAAGTCTACTTACAAAGGCTTTTTCAAAGGAGTGATCAAATCATCAGTGTTTGCTTTCTCTCAAAGCTTGAAGACCAAAATATTGCCTGTTGTGTTTCCTACATTACATCAGTCTACACTTCAAACATGCTGTTTGCTATTCCTGGATTTGCCATGAAGTTGTGAAAAGTGCTTTATGAATTCAAATCATTCTTTATAAGCAGAGGCACGCTATGAGCCCCAGGACAGCATGGACACAATGGGCCAAAGGGCCCATTTTGTGCTCTACAACTCTATGATTCAATGGCAACACGAAAAAAAACCAGCAGGCGGTGCTGCAGAATAATGTGCTGCTTTGCCATAATGTAAGGATCACTGGGATGGTACCATTATGAGCGTCTGTGTTGATGAATCAAATGAGTGATGGGGGAAAGGTAGGCAAGAGGTCCCTGTTATTCTGTTAACAGAGATGTATCAATGTATCAAGGATTAGGTCACACTTAACGGGTTAGATTGAGTGGATTTCAAAAGATTCCACTCCAGCCGTAATGAGGTAAGGGAAACACACCCAAATCCATTGGGTAAAGTGAATGGGCATGGTTCACCAGAACCACCTGGTGACTACTCAAAGAATAATTTTAAACATTGGCCAGATGGGCTGAAGAATGGATGATGGAATTTAATACAGAGAAATGTGAGGTGTTGCATTTTGGGAAGTCTAACATCAGCAGGACCTACACGGTGAATGGTAGGGCTCTGGGGAGTGTAGTAGAGCAGAGAGATCTCGGAGTGCAGGTGCATGGTTCCTTGAAGGTGGAGTCGCAGATTGATAAGGTGGTCAAAAGGCTTTTGGCACATTGGCCTTCATCAGTCAGAGTATTAAATATAGAAGTTGGGAGGTCATGTTGCCGTAGTATAGGACATTGGTGAGGCCGCATTTAGAGTATTGTGTTCAGTTCTGGGGACCATTTTATAGGAAAGATATTGTCAAGCTGGAAAGGATACAAAGAATATTTATGAGGACATTGCCAGGATTAGAGGGTATGAGCTATAGAATGAAGTTGATTAGGCCGGGACTCTATTCCTTGGAGTGTAGGAGGATGAGGTATAGAGGTGTATAAAATCATGAGAGGAATAGATCAGGTAGATGCACTGAATCTCTTGCCCAGAGTAGCTGAATTGAGGACCTGAGGAAATAGGTTTAAGGTGAAGGGAAAAGATTTAATAGGGATCTGGGGGTTAACTTTTTCACACAAAAGGCGGTGGTTGTATGGATCAAGCTGCCAGATGAAGTGCTTGAGGCTGGAACTATCCCATCGTTTATGAAACAGTTAGACAGGTACATGGATAGGTTTGGAGGGAAATGGACCAAACACGGGTAGGTGGGACCAGTCCATGTTGGCCGGTGTGGGCAAGTTGGGCCGAAGGGCCTGTTTCCATACTGTATCACTCTATGACTCTATAGAGTAAATATTGAAGATTGTAGATGGTGTGGCGGGTGAAAGGGTGGAAGGCAGAGGAGGTTACCCAAAATAATTTGATTCTCCTAATGCTTTGGAAGCAGTTTTCAAGAAAGGAAATTAAGTTTTTCAAATTGTAATTAGTTTATTTTAAAGCGTTACTGGAGTTCATCTTCTTTTCCTTTCCATCCTCAATCTGAGGCTTAGTGTTGCACTCCAGTAGCTTTGTAATGTAACAGCTTGCTGCCATAGACACTGAGTCTGAACACAATTAAACTTCAATTGCATACTTGAATTACAGCTAATGTTACATGACAAGATATTTAACTGTGGCAGCTGCAGATGTAAGAAGTGATATGGTTATATTTTGACACCTTTAAACAGGATTTTCTCATTGTTACAGTTTGGCACTCATTCCAATGCAATTTAAGATTAAATATCCAGAACCACTTAGTAATTATAATATTTAAAGCTTGAGATCTTGTAAACACAGTGTTTATTTGTATATTGTTATATATATATATATCTATATATATCTATATTACTAAAAGTCTGACCTTGACCGCTTTTGACTTACTGTGATGTGATTTCTGAGAGAACGCCGCCACTTACGCATAAATAAAGGTTTTACAGTCAGTTTTTATATTCCCTGAAAACTTTTTTGCATGCTCTTTTCCCCCCTCTTAATTAACCCCTTTGTTCTCCTATGTTGAGTTTTAAATTTCTCCCAGTCCTCTGGTTTGCTGCTTTGTTGGGCCAATTTATATGTCTCTTCCTTGGATTTAACGCTATCCTTGACTTCCCTTGTCAGCCACGGTTGAGCCGCCTTCCTAGTTTTATTTTTTTGCCAGACAGGGATGAACAATTTCTGGAGTTCGTCCATGCGGTCTTTAAATCTTTGCCATTGCATCTCCACTTTACCTTTACAACCCTTTACGTATAATTTGCCAGTCAATCCTAGCCGATTCACATCTCATACCTTCAAAGTATCCTTTATTCAAGTTCAAGATCCTAGTCTGAATTAACCATGTCACTGTCTATCTTAATGCAGAATTCCACCATATTATAGTCACTGTTGCCCAAGGGGCCTTGCACAATAAGATCATTAACTAATCCTTCCTCATTACACAATACCTAGTCTAGGATGGCCTGCCATCTAATCGGTTCCTCTACATATTGGTTTGAAAACCCTTCCCGTATACATTGCAGGAAATCCTCCTCCTCACCACTGTTACCAATTTGATTGGCCCAATCTAAGGGACCCTTCTTCAGACTGAATGTAGGGTGGGTGGAGGGGCTGTGAAGAGCTAGAAAAGACCAGGACAAATCAGGGCAGCCACAAATGACCACAGGCAGGGCAGTGCCTGGTAAATCCATCATTGGCTAGAGAAGATGTGATCACACCTTGATGCCAGACCGACTGAGTTACTCCAGCACTTTGTGTTTATCTTTGGTATAAACCAGAATCTGCAGTTCTTTGTTTCAACACAACTCTAATCCCACCTTGATCACGGGACATTACAGTCCACATCTTTTACTACCAGGGGCTTGCTATTTTTCTCTAATTATATTTGTACACAAATGTTTCGTTTTTTGAACAGTCTTCTTTATTTTAGAAATATTATGTGTTTGCTTTTGTGCACATTCATTTGTTTTTGTGCATTTGTCTGATTCTATGTGCCTGTGATGCTGCTGCAAGCAAGATATGTCATTGTATTTGTACGTCATTGTATAACAATAAACTCAACGAATGCCCTTCTTCAGCATCATAAGGAAATGTAGAAATTATGGGGTAAAATTAATCTGGCCACTGTAACATTAAGCAGCACAGTGGCACAGTGGTAGAGTCACTAGATACCCGGGTCTGATCCTAATTATGGGTGTTTATCTGTACGGAGTTTGTACATTCTCCCTGTGACTGCGTGGCTCTCTCCAGGTGCTCTGGTTTCCTCACACATTCCAAAGACATGCAAGCTTGTTGGTTAATAGGCTTCTGTAAATTGTCCCCAGTGTGTAGAGTAGTACTATTGTACGGGTGATTGCTGGCTGGCATGGATTCGATGGATGGAAGGGCCTGTTTCCATGCTGTATCTCTAAACTAAATTTATCTAATTTAAAATAACTACAAAGTAGAATTCCAAAGAGCAGCAAATCACACCACTTCTACGAAAAAAAAATGATTTCCTATTACTGCCACAAACTGGTTTACGCTCAGCAAATATATACACAACTAAAGAGCTTAGCATGGAACAGAGAAAACAAATTAAAAATCAAAGTACAACAAAATATACAAATGAAAATATCAATACCATAACTCCCATCAGGATTAAACACCCTTAACTGGAAAATGGATTTTGAATGTTTTTGGTGTGCTGAGAAATGGTTACATAGAGTGATGATACGACATTAGGTACCCTCCAAAAAAATTGGGAAATTAGTCAATGGAGTGTTTAAAACAGCATGAGGATCATTTACACCTGGAAATAAAAGCTAAAATGGATCTAAATGATTCTGAGCAGGACTTCTTTCAATGTCCTGCCTCCCCCGTCTCTACTGCACAGCAACCAGAGAAAGGTATCAGCTCTTAAAGGCACATTCCCCTTGACATCTAGATACCAGAAACATAATTACTTTAGCTTCCTGTCCCACTGGGCCTTCATTTGCGCGTAATTTACGCGACATCATTTAGTGTCACAACGCACAACGCGCGCATGGTGACACGCACATGATGCGCGCATGGTGCGCATTACGCGCGCTTGGTGCGTGATGACATAGGCAGTGACGCGTGGCCGTGAGCGGCGTCGCAGGAATTTGTGATGTACAAAATCTTTGCGTGCCATCTGCGTGACGCGCAAATGACGGGCAAGTGGGACAGACCCTTAAGAGAAGGCAGGCCTCAGGTGAGCGGGAAGTAACTTCAACTTTAAATCAAAGGGATATCCATGTCTTAGAAACATAGAAACATAGAAAATAGTTGCAGGAGTAGGCCATTCGGCCCTTCGAGCCTGCACCGCCATTCAATATGATCATGGCTGATCATCCAACTCAGTATCCTGTGCCTGCCTTCTCTCCATACCCCCTGATCCCTTTAGCCACAAGGGCCACATCTAATTCCCTCTTAAATATAGCCAATGAACTGGCCTCAACTACCTTCTGTGGCAGAGAATTCCAGAGACTCACCACTCTGTGTGAAAAATGTTTTTCTCATCTCGGTCCTAAAAGATTTCCCTCTTATCCTTAAACTGTGACCCCTTGTTCTGGACTTCCCCAACATTGGGAACAATCTTTCCGCATCTAGCCTGTCCAACCCCTTAAGAATTTTGTAAGTTTCTATAAGATCCCCCCTCAATCTTCAAAATTCTAGCGAGTAACAAGTGTCTTGGTCCTGTGTGCCCGGGATCCAGTTGATCTGTCGGGCCTACCAACAGGCTAGAGATGGTTAGAGTAGTTTCCTCTTGGGGCGAGAATCATTACACAATGCTGTAAGTCAGAAAAATATTAACCTTCCTTAAGAAAGAACAGACTGATCTGCAGACTACTGATGATACCTGCAGAGTGCAGATCATTCATGGGAAACTCATGAATGTTTTTGATAAGGTGCTACTTATCATGATTTTGCAGAAGTACATTTAAATAAATGGGATGGGGATTTATAGTCAGTGTATCCAGACCTATAAAACATGATGTTATGGATTTTCATATACTCTTTGGGATTTTTCACCTCATTATTTGTTGTAATATGTTTCAAGCATGGAGGGGCCACACAGTGGTACTGCGGTAGAGTTGCTGCCTTACAGCGCCAGGTACCCGGGTTTGATCTGACTAATTTGACTAGTGTGCAATCGGTACGGAGTCTGTTCATTCCCCCTGTGGCCATGAGGGTCTTCTCAGGTGCACCGGTTTCCTCTCACATTCCAAAGTCGTGCAGGTTTGTAGGTTAATTGGCTTCTGTAAATTGTACCGATTGTGCAGGATAAACTTGTGCGCAGGTGATCGTTGGTCCGCGCGGACTTGATGGGCTGAAAGGCCTGTTTCCATGCTATATCTCTAAACTAAACTATAGGATTACTTGATGTGTATTGGGAATTATGGTTTTGCAAGATCAGGTTCGGGGGAACAGGCTGTTTAGGAGATGTGCCTCTCTATCCATGGGTTTCATAGCTCTCTAGTAACTGCTCATCCGGGAGGGAGGGCTGGGAATGCTGTATATGGACCACCACCTCTGATTCTCTTTGCTGCTCTTCAAAAATTACTGTCATTGGATTGCACATTGTGCAGAGTGAAGGCCCTGCAAATGCTTGGCTTGTACTGCAGGGGTGCCCATGAGTGTATGAAGCAACAAAATCTGATCTTAAGGAGATCAATACCATTTGTCACTAACATCCTGATGGTTGCATGTAGCAGTCATGGTTGGAGAGCAGCGGCGAGGTTGTGTATGCAGACTAAGAGGTTCAAGGTAATCCTGGTCTATTAGATCCATCCGTGTGGGCAGTGCCGATCACTGAAAATGTTCAGCAGTATAGACTGCCTCAGAATGATGTAGTCAGGTATAATTCCTGGTGTTATGGTATCCATTGTGAGGAAATTCTTCGGGTCATCCGCAAGAAGCACTGCATTGAGGGAGTGGAATCCTGTTAAGATAGCAACAAAATGTGTAGGAAGGAACTGCAGATGCTGGTTCAAACCGAAGATAGGCACAAAATGCTGGAGTAACTCAGTGGGACAGGCAGCATCTCTGGATAAAACGAATGGGTGATGTTTCAGGTCGAGACCCTTCTTCAGACTGAGTTTGGGGAGAGGGAGATACAGTGGTAATGATGTGTAAGGTGTGAAAATGAGACAAAAGGGACTGAGATCAAGGAAAATGTAGAATAGATCATTGTTAGTAGGTAACAACAAAGCAAACAGAGATAAAATGTAAACATGGACAGTCAGACTGGTCTGAGAACTGGGAAGGGGGAAGGATGGCAAGAGAGGGAAAGCAAGGGTTACTTGAAGTTAGCGAAGTCAATCTTCATACCACTGGAGTGTAAGGTGCCCAAGCGAAATATGAAGAACAGCACCTACATTTTTCACACCTTACACTTCCATATCCCTCGAACTCTCTCTCCCCTGACTCAGTCTGAAGAAGGGTCTCGACCCAAAACCTCGCTCATTCCTTCTATCCAGAAATGCTGCTTGTCCAACTGAGTTACTCCAGCATTTTGTGTCTATCTTCATAGCAACAAAGTTCTGGATTGTTTGTGGGAGACTTTATGGACACATAAATGCAGCCAATGGCTGTCTGCACTCATGAGGAAACTTGAACTGCTGGAAAATCTCAATGCTTGAGATGCAGTCTGTGTATCACTGAAATCAAAGCATATGGCGTTATTGCATCCCAAATACTGATCTGTAGAGCACTGCAGAATGCCCATCCTCTAGAGGAAGCATTTTATCCAGATGTCAGCCTTTGTTAAGAGAGGTGCCTGGTGCCCATTCTGATAAAGCGGCGAGCAGCAAATTGGGAAATGAGGCAGAGATCAGAATTGGAAGTATCTGATGATGAAGAACTTGAGAGTCAATGTGATTTTGATTTCCAGAGAAAGAATATTCAAGGCACAAGGGCATGGTCAGAGGTCTTCCAACAAAATGTCACATCACTCAGTGTTGTTTGTTTGAGATACCCTCGGGAAGACATTGTTCCTGGGAGAAGTCCTGAAAGAATGTGATGTCTCTGAAGACTGTGAATGAGGGCTCTTCATTGATGACCATGTCTTTGTCATCTTTTGTGAGGCCACAGACTCACCCTATGGGGCTGAGACACCTGTAGAATGTGTATTTCAGAGCATGAATGCTGGAGAGAATACTCTCCATTTGTGTAAACTTATTTTTCCATAGCTTGGAATGCGTCTGAGCAGCCTGCAAATCTCTCCTGAAGGATCAGTCAGACCTCCTGTTATCAGCATCAAGCCATTTTAAATGATGTAAAGGCAGCAAACTACCACAATGTCCTCCTAGTTTTACCTTTGGACTACTTAGACTTTTTCTTTGACACTTATAGTTTGAGCTGCTGTTTATGTTGTGGTGCAGGACCAGGAATTGCATTGACCAATGGTATAATAAAGGTTCAGTTGATGTCGTGGAAAGCTAAGACTTACTGACATGTTCCTGGTTTCATTTGTATATATTTTATATTTTTATTTTGAACATGCAAAACAAAACAAGGTAAAAATAAAGCAAAATAACAGTAAAATGAAATGAACAATAAACCTATGCACAACTCATTGAATTTCGCATAAACATCACAATTAAATTATACGTTTCAAAAAGGAGTAGGAGGAAGTATACACTTATTTATTCCTACCCCTTCTCCTCTACTCATCAATTAATTCACAAACATTATCTCATCAACACACACACACACATATATATATATATATATATATATATATATATATATATATATATATATATATATATATATATATATATATATATATATATATATACATATATATATATATATATATATATATATATATATATATATACACACACACATGCACAAACATATACATACATATATCCATACATAAGCCACATACATATATATACACACATAGATATGCACGCACGCAAACATACATATATACAGTTTATAAACAATTATCCAAATTCAATGTACAACGTGAATATCACACTGTGTCATTTTGATGCATATCCTAGATTTATGATGAATATCATAGATTTAACCTGAACATATTCACTAATGTAACCTACTGTGCGATTAATACCTGAGACTGGACATGGCACAATAAATTCTTGGCTCCAATTCCGCCTTCATCTCAGCCTCCTCTCTCTTTTCATAGCTTTAAATTGATCTAATGCTATTCAACTTGAATTTATTCCCAACTACAATATTCTCACTACCATGGTATCAAAAGTTAATAAAATATACTGTAATCTCAAGTTTTTGATGCAATTGTAAATTATTCATCTTCTGGCATTATTACCTATCAATGTTTCCCTGACATACTTTCAACAGTAGATTGGTAAAGAAACTGAGATGGGAACAAAATAGATTAAAAGGTAAGTATTCAACATTCTGCAAATATACTTTTCTTCTTGAATCCTGTTAGTTGATGCTGGTATTTAACCTTGTACACCTTTGATACTTTGTCAAGCTTATTTTTTTTCATGCAAGTAAATCTGGAAATTAAATCTGGAATGACTGTGGATTCATAGTTATACAGCATGGAGATAGACCCTTTAGACCAACCCATTCATGCTGACCAAAATGCCCCATGTAAGTCCCATTTGCCTGTTTGGCTTACATCCCCCCCCCCCTCCCTTCCACTTTCCATAGAGACCACTCCACCGCAACTCCTTTCTTCACTGATCCTTTACCATGCACATCACCCCCTCCCCATGTACTTTCCCCTGCAACTGCAGGAAATGTAACGCCTGTCCCTTTACTTCTTCCCACAATTTCATCCAGGGACTCCAGCATTCTTTCCAGATGAACCAGATATTCACATGCACCTCCTCTAACCTTATCTACTGCACCTGGTGTTCCCAACATTGCTTCCTGTGCATCGGCAAGACCAAATGTAGACTTGGCGACTCTTTCGCCAAACATTGCTCTCGGTTCTCCAATACTTATTGGATTTCCCGGTTGCTGATCATCTTAACTTTTCCCATTCCTAAATTGACCTTTCTGTCCTACGCCTCCTGCATGGCCAGGGTGAGGTCACTCATGAACTGGAGGAATAACACCTCATATTCCAATTGGGTACCTTACAACCCAATGATATGAATCATTGAATTCTCCAATTTTAGGTAACTACAAACCACCTCCTCCCTCCACCCCCATTTCATTCTCACCCTTCTTTCTCCATCCCTCTTTCTCCCCCCTCTCTCACCTGTGCTTCATTTGGACTCACATCTATTTCTCCCCATCCTACCTCACTAGCCTGTGACATTAGGAGATTGCTACCCTGAGGTCCTCCTTTTAAACTTTTTCCTAACTCCCCATATTCAGACTTCATCCCATTTCCTACATATTTCCTACCATTTCCTACCTACCGAAGGGCCGAATGGCCTATTCCTGTACCTATTTTCTATGTTTCTATATCATTTGTGCCAATGTGCACAACTATTTCTGGCTGCTCCCCCTCCCCTTCCCCTTTGAGAATGTTCTGCAGCCACCCCAAGATAGCCTGGAGTCGAATTTGCATCCACACAACCTTGTTTGTCCCCCTAACTAATATGTCTCCTATCACAATCTCTCTGCCTCACTTCACCATTCCCTGCTGCCTATGAAAAGGATATGGAAAACAAGGAACTGTAGAAGTTTGTTTACAAAACTAAAGCACAAAGTACTGAAATAACTCTGATCAAGCACAGGTACAGAATTCTGAAAACACATAGCTCCAGATTCAGGGATGCTTTCTTCCCAATTGTTATCAGGTCCCCCCTCATCAGCTAGAGTGCTCTCATCATCTCCCATCTACCACTTTGAAGACTTTTCAACTATCTTTAATCAGACTTTATCTTGCACTAGATATTGTACCCTTTATCTGTGCACTGTGGGCGGTTTGATTTTAATCATGTATAGTCATTTATTTGACTGAATCACACACAAACAAAAGTTTTTTTGACTGTACCTTTGTACACATGACACCAATAAACAAAACTAAAAACTAACTCAGCGGGCAGCCAGCATCACATGCATGAGTAAAGTCTCCGGTATGAGGAGGGTTCCCACCCAAAACATCACCCATTTACAGTATGTCCTCCAGAGATGTTGCCTATTGCACTGAGTTACTCCAACACTTTGTGCTTTTCTTTACAAAAAAGGATATAGCTGTTTTCAAGGGGGAATGATCAGAGAATGTTCTTGCACTCTCTGCCTACTCCCTTTCCTTTCCTGTTGGTCACCCATCTACTTTCTGATCACATTTTCACAAGCCTTATTATGTGTTGCAGATCGGTAGTTATTAGAAGCCTGCTGGTGACAAAAGTTTAGTTTAGCTTAGACGTACAGCATGGAGACAGGCCCTTCGGCCACCGAGTCCAGCCCGACCTGCGATCCCCATTCATTAGCACTATCCTATACACGAGGGACAATTTACAATTTTTACCGGAGCCAATTAACCTGCAGACCTGTGCGTCTTTGGAATATGGGAGGAAACCGGAGCACCCGGGGAAAGCCCATGCGGTCAGGGGGAGAACGTACAAACTCCGTAAGGACAGCACCCGTAGTCAGGATCGAACCTGGATCTCTGGCGTTTTAAGGCAGCAGCTCTATCATTTTGCCTCCCTGGCGCCCAAAAGTTGGAGGAATGATGAGCACATTTGTTTGGATAGCGATCTTGGCAGCAATTCTTTACCAGTAATCAGCAAATTACTAATGTGTTTAGTTAGGCATTATTACCCAGAAAGCCTCTAAAAATAAACAGAATGCTTATTTTTGTTTTCACGAATGTTAGCCTAGAAATTTAGATTTAAGAAAACACACTGAGGAATAACAAAGTCAAGCAGAGCCAAATTCAGATAGAATGAGCAGACAACAGGCAGCAGAAATGTGAATGTGATCGAAAGGAACTACGATTGATAAATAGACAAAGAGAAAGATTCATAAAGAATGAAAGTAGGAACAATGGAGAACGAAAATACTAGACGGCCGAAAATGGATCTTGTTGTGCCCGTCAAAGAGCTTCTGAAAGGCATCTGACCTGTTTATCTAAAATGGGTATCATGTTCCTTACTTATAAAGATGAGTGTCTGCCATCTGTTTTAGGCCCTCTTTGGGCATTGGACATTCTCCAGATTTGTCAGCAGCCACCACTGAATAGTAGGATTTTACAAAAATAAATGAGTAGCTGCCAGGATTGGCAATAACACCCTAATCCATCCAAATCGACCCAACACCTTATCCCTTCCTTCCACCATTTGTTTGTCACTCACTCTTCTTTGGACTCGCGTTCAGTTGCCACGTGATAAAAGAGCAAATTTGTTTTAATGGAAAGAAATTGCCACAGGTAGTCATCAGATACAGGGATTGACCAAGTAATGTAAATAAGGCTCACAGACACCTCAGTCACCGACTTTTAGTCTTAGTTTAGAGATACAGCACGGAAACAGGCCCTTCGGCCCACCGAGTCCACACCGACCAACGATCCCTGCACAATAACACTATACTACACACACTAGGGACAATTTATGCTTATAGCAAATCAATCAACCTAGATTTTTTTGTAGTGTGGGAGAAAACCATAGATCTCAGAGAAAATCCACGTGATCACAGGGAGAACGTACAAACTCCATACAGACAGCACCCGTAGTCGGGATCGAACCAGAGTCTCTGGCTCTGTAAGCGCTGTAAGGCAGCAACTCTACCGCTGCGTCACCGTGCCACTTACTGAGAGATGCCATTCATGCTATTGCGCCATCATAGACCAGTGACAAGGTCGCAGACTCCAGACTCAGGCAGAGCAACTTAATTTGGATAATTCAAAATAAGATTTATTATAATAATTTTTGCTTGAAATATTTTAAATTCAGGCACTTAATCAAAATTATTGAGACTGTAAACAAAGAAAAAGTCAGACTTACACTCACCCCCATTTACATTTTCAATCAAGGGCACTAGTCCTTTCATTACATATGCCAGCCGGCCTTGGCATAAAGCAGTGAAATGTGCAGCAATCTCCCACAAAGTTTACTATAACCGCTTCTGCCAATGGACAGAACAATATTAGGCTACCTATACAGCAGTAGAGGATGAGTGTAGAACTAACATCAAATCATAAACTACTTCTCATCGGATTGTCTGTCTCAGGCAGCTGCTCTGTGATGACAGTTCATGGTGAATCAGTTAATCACCACACATTGCTTCGCTGTTTACCACTGTGTTTATGGTGATCCCTTAATCAGCAAGGAGGAATTAATTACTCCAATCAAGTGGATTCATTAAGGATCTTTGACAGACAAGAGCAGGGACTGAAAATGTAAAAACCTGAGAAGTCAATATCAGCAATACAATTGGCAATCACTTGCTCTCTCTCTGTCATTGTCTGGTTGAGAGCCACATCGCAAGTGCACAACTTGGCCAACTCTCAAGGTGAAAATATAAGCCAGGGGCGCCGCCTGATTGGCAGCCCCGCCAACAGTCTGTTTGTTTTTTTTGTCGTTTAAAAATGTTTTAGTGCATGTTAAAAGTCTGTGTAAATGTTCTCCGGTTTGTTTTATGTGAGGGGAAGGGGTAAGGGGAAACGTTTTTTTCAGTTTCTTACCTTGCCGGAGATGCGATTAATTTTCGGATCGCATCCTCTGGTCACTCTGCGGCCTACCAACGATGGAGCTGGAGGCCTCCTCGGACTGACCTTGGGCCCCACCTCGGGGCGTCGACTTACATCGGATCGCTCCAACCATGGCCTGCGGACTTTACACCGGGGGCATCGGAGTCGATCCCTTGCCTGGGATCGCTCCAACCATGGCCTGCGGACTTTACACCGGGGGCTCGCACTCGGGAGAGGCCGTGGATGTTGGGAGCTCCAACGTCGTGGAAGGTTCGACCCGCCTCGATGCGGGGTTCGATCGTCCAGTGCGAGGGAGCTGACATCCCCCCGATGCAGGAGCTGATTGCCTTGAAGCGGAGGGCCCGCCACCGGCTACGGGAGTCAAGATCATCGCTTCAATGGAGGGCTCGTGGCCCCCGACCGCAGGAGAGCAAAGGGAAGAGATTGAACTTTTTTTCATCTTCCATCATAATGAGGAATGTGGAGGAGTCACTGTGATGGATATTTATGTTAAAATGTGTTTTGTATGTTCCGTTGCTTTTTATTTGTATGACTGACTTGGCAAATGAAATTCCTCGTATGTTGCAAAACATACTTGGCTAATAAAGATTTATTGTGATTGTGATTGTGATTGTGATGATGGATCAGAACTTACTTGATGGACATACTTATGGACTTACTTATCAAATAAGACACTTACTTAATGGACCAGCAAGGTAAGAGACTCTGAGCTGCTCAGCGGCCTGGGAAATCTATGCTATTGCACAGACAACCAAGACAAACTCACAGTCTTGCACAGAGTTGGTGGCTTTAGAGAAAGAGCCAATGGCAATGGCAGCATTGCTGATAATGTATACAACAATATATTTTTATGTATTCATGCACCTGTGCAGATGCACATGCATATCAGTGACTGCGTTTTGACAATGTCCGCATTAGTACAGAGCAAAGGAATGAAGAAGAAAGCAGCTGGGCAGGTAGCACATCCCAGGAAGCCGTTCTGCATACACTTGCAGCATTGGCAACAGAAATGTACAGATGTATTATTTGTTTGTGACTGAAGAAATGTGCAAAGTGAATGTGATATCCAATTTAATGTATCATTTCAGTAATACTGCTGGGAATTACAGGAGAAAACACAATTGCTTATAGAAGCGATTGCTTGAATTGTCTGTTCAAATCATGGATGCATACCCAACCTTCACTGTGATTTAAGGTTGAAATCTCCACTCTTTGGACTTTAGAGATAGAGTGTGGAAACAGTCGTTCAGCCTCCTGAGTCCATGCCGATCTGCGATCACCATGTACACTAACACTAACCTACACACACAAGGGACAATTTTACAACTTACCAAAGCGAATTAACCTACAAACCTGTACATCTTTGGAGTGTGGTGGAAACCAGTGCACCCAGGAAAAAACCCACGTGGTCACAGGTGGAATGTAAAAAATCCATACAGACAGCAGCCGTAGTCAGGACTGATCCCAGGTCTCTGGCGCTGTAAGGCAGCAACTCTACCTTTGCGCCATTGTGCTGTCCACTCAACAACTGTCTACATCGAAATTTCAATTGAATCTTCAGCGATGGCTCAGGTCCAAGGGAGGACCATTCAGCATGTGCATCCTTTTTGGGACCATGCAGAAATCTGCTTGCATTAGAAGGGGGCCAGGCGGAATTGACTGAGAATTCTTGTCGACTGAGCTAACTGATAGTGATGATGACCTTTTACACATTTGCTGGATGACTCAGATAATGCCTGCAACATTTTCATCCCCTTGATGAAGGAGAGTGGAAATGTGCCTTGGTAATTGGTGTACAGGGAATGAATCTACTAATTCTGCTGTGGATCTAGATTCAGGAACTTTCCATAATTCAGGAAACAATGAAGGTTAGACAGGAGGAGTTTGTATCTTTCTGCATTGAGCCATCTCTCAGAACCCTCCCCTATTACACTGCAGGCACTTATCATCTTAATTTGCATGTTTTGGGAGATTGCAATAAAAATATTTTGATTTGAAGTCATGAGCAAACAATAATTTCAAAGGCAATTAAATAACCTCACTAAGTAACCACTCTATTGCCTTCATTTAGGATTACTAAAATTACTACAGTGGCCTAGAGTCCTTTGCACCCTGTCAATTGGATGGACTGCAGATATCTACTTTGATGACTATGATGAGCTCTTGCCTCAGGAGGACTATTTGGAAACTGCAGCATCATTCAATGAGGAGCTGTGATCTGGCTGTGGAGTACAGATGAGGGCATTGCTTGATAACCAGTCGTGGGAGGAGGAATGCAGACCCCCTGTGAAGAGACAGCACATGCATGTACACTCCACAATTCAAATAAACCATTATGGGACTAGGGACGATGGGGCTGTGTATTTTTGCTGTGAAAACGTTTTTAAATGTTGCTCCTGTGCAAGAGATTCACCAGTTCAGACTGACCCAAATTTAATTTTCAAAGAGCAATCCGGTGGGAATTGAAAGAATCAGTTCATCTAATGGAAGGTGCAGTTGGGAGTGGGAGTTGGAACCCCCAACTCGACTTGTCATGTAAAATTGTTGGGCAATTATTTTATAGTTTTGTAGTATGAAGAGCACTGTGTTATTTGTGGTACTTTATCCACATTAAATTGATTAAAGGTTCAAGTTATTAGTTTTGACCCCAATGTTGAAGGGGGAGATGTGATGTATATGTAATATAAATGGCAGTGCCCCTTGAGGCCAAAAGCTGAAGCTGGCAAATGTGCCCGTGCCTTGTGACTGAGATCAGGTGACCTTCTAGAAGTTTCCGGGTTGGGCAGATTAAATCCTTCTTACAAGATGTCGGACGTGTATTCATTGTGCTAGTCACAACGGTCTTACAAAAGACATCACAGGAGTCAATGACTGTCAAAACTATTCAGGGCTAGAAGCTTCGCTGATATATTGGTGGCTTATTTTCAGAAGTATTTCTGATGCGTGTTTGCGTGTATTGTGAGCATGTGCATGACTGTGCATGTGTGGCCTTCTGTCTGTGTCTGTGCATGTGTTTATGTCAAATTGTTTTTATTTATTATTCTTTCAAGATACAAGATACATTTATTTGTTACATGTACCAATTAGTTCAGTGAAATGTGTGGTCACCATACAGCCATACAAATAATAAAGAACACAATTGTTTTTTAACACAGACATCCCCACACAGTGGGATCAAAGTTTCTCACTGTATGGGAAGATTGCAGTCATCCTCCTCCGTTGTCTTCCCGTGGTCGGGGGGCCCCTGCTGTCGCCGCTACGGGCGGCCCGATGTTGATGGAAGTCCGACGTTGGGGCTGGAGGACATCCTCCGCGGCTTGGACATCCGAAAACAGCCACCTTCTATCAGAGTCCGCGGCTCACGAAGCCCACAGGCCGCGCCGGGCGAAGATTCAACGCTGGCGGCCCTTGGCAAAGGGTCCCAGGTCTCCACGATGTTGAAGATACTGCCGACCACGCTGGAAGTTCTGCAGACCACAGCTCCGATGTTAAAGCAGCAGCCCCAACACTCCGGAGCTTCAACGGCGATCCAGGTAAGGCATCGCCACGCCCGTGATGTATCCAGCGCTGCACCGCCGGTGCTGGAGCTCTGGTCTGGTCCCCGGCAGGAAAGGCCGCTCCAATCCAGGTGGTAGGCTGTGAGGAGGGGGACGAGGACGCGACTCGGAGAATAGTCGCATCCTCGCCAGGAAGTGACTGGGAAACAGTTTCCATCTTACCCCCTTACCCCCTTACCCTACCCCTCTCCCCCACATAGAAAAGCTAAAGAAACTAAAGAAACATACTTTTAAAGCTAACTAAAAATAAAAAAACAAACAGACTGTAGGCAGAGGCTGCCTTCAGTGTGGCGCCTCTAGTGGATGAGATTCAATTCGTTCAAGATTCGAATGCTCCTTCTTCTTCTTCTATGTAGTTTTTTTTTGGCGGTTGGCAAACAACTTTTTAGTGCATTACCGCCACCAACTGGTATGGAGTGTGGATCAAATAACATTAAAACTTATACACTAATAACCTATATCTTTCCAAACAAATTGGTTACCCTGAGAAAAAGCAATAGGATTTGATAGCACTTATATGAATTATTTTGTAAAATATCTATTAAATCAAATTGTACTTTTTCTTTTCTGAATCGTTCACTCATTTGTCTTCTTTCTTCCTCATACCTCTCACAATGTACAATGACATGCTCTATTGTCTCTTCTAGCCCACAGTATTCACATCTGCCTGTATTATGCTTGCCTATTATAAAAAGTGTACTGTTCAGACCAGTGTGTCCAAATCTGATTCTTGAAAGTACTGAATCCTCTTTTCTGTTTTTTCCTGCACATCTCATTTCTCCCACTTTCCTCTGGACTCTGTAGAACCACCATCCTTTCCACTCTTCCTCCCATTGCTTTTGCCATCTTTCCTTCAGTCTTTGCTTAATAATTTCTTTGATTTCAGTTTTACCTATGTTAATAATTAAATCTATCTTACTTCTTTTTGTTACCTCTTTTGCTACTTTATCTGCCATTTCGTTTCCTCTAATGCCAATGTGTGCTGGTACCCTTAAAAATATGACTGTAAGCCCCATCATTTGAATTCTGAATAGTGTTTGTTGTATTTCAATCAAAATGTCTGGTCTACTTTCTGAATGGCTGTGCTGTAAACTCTTTATTGCTAAACTTGAATCTGAACAAATAACTGTCCTAGTATCCTTGACCCACTGTACCACTAACAATATTGCAATCATTTCACCTGTGTATACTGAGACCTCATTATTGATCCTCTTCCCTACTTTGATGTGAAATTCTGGTACAATAAATGCTACTCCTACTTTATCTACTGAATCTTTTGATGCATCTGTATAAATTTGGACAATGCTGTAGTATCTGTCAATGTATTCCTGTATGATGAATGAATTATACATACGTTGTTTATCCTTGTTTTTCTGTTCTAATATTGTAAAATCTACTGTTGCATCTGGAAGTATCCAAGGTGGAATTGAAGGTAATGGAACCATTGGAACCACATTTAATTGTGCTATGCTGATTTGTAATGCTCTCTGGGTCACTGTCCATCCAAAACTTTTTGTTTCCCTTCTCTCCTTTTCCGAACATGGTTTGACAGTAACTTGTGCTGGGTGTTCTTGACTGTGGCCCTGTAGGTTAATCCAGTAATTCAATGAAAGCTGTATCCTTCTCATCTCTAGAGGCATCTCCCCCATTTCAACCTGTAATGCTGCTGTTGGAGTTGTTTTTATTGCACCTGTACATATTCTCAATGCCTGAAGATTCGAAAGCTGCTGGCAAGTCCAGTATTTATTGTCCAACCCTGATTATTTAGTTTAGCTTATTAGTGTCACATGTACATAGATACAGCATGAGGCTTGTTGGGCAATCACATCATACCTGAGTATAGCATCTGGAAGAGCACGCAGAGGCGCCATGTTCCCGTGGCATCTTGCGACTTCAAAATCTCTGAAGAGTCCTATTTTGGCTGAACATATGCGATTATTTGCATTCTCACTGGAAGGCCTGGTGTCTCAAGGCTACTTGATTGATGAGGTAGGGATGGGCCTGGCCAGTGCAACAACATCAACTCCTACCATTGACACTCCATACGGATGTTGCAGGCTGCACTCAATTCACTCTCTCACCGGCTGCTGTAGGACTTCCAGCAGCCACCTCCGTCAACACCACAACTTGCGATCACCGCAAACGCGCTGCCTGTCATCTCCAGTCACCGCACTACTGTTTATTTATGCTGAGGCTCCCTGCCTGCTTCCCAACCCTGAACGTAACTACTTGACAAGGTTGGTTATTGATTATCTTTAATGGACCATCATTTAAAATGTGCCTCTCCTAGATCCTCTTCTATTAAGGCAGAAGTCTTTTTGCCAGTTAATTGGCTCGAAGAACCGAATGGCCTACTCCTGCACCTATTTTCTATGTTTCTATGTTACAATTTTGAATGGTCTTTGCGGTCTTGCAGATTCGCAAGAAAGTTACTGAACCCCAAACGATAATTACGGGAATGGCTGGCATAAGCATGTGTTGTGTTCCCTTGAGTTTTGAAGGTTGAGGCACAGTCTAATCAAAGAGATCTGATGTCAGGGGTTATGGGGTTTGAGAGGAAAAGATAGATCAGCCATGATTGAATGACAGAGTAGACTTGATGGGCCGAATTGCATTATTCTGCTCCTATAACTTGTGAATTTATGAGATCAACATGATAAAGGGACTCAGTGGGAGAAGTAAAGAATACCCTTTTCCACTGGGGTGAAGAAACCCCAAATAAAAATCTTAAAGTTAGTGCTCAACTATTTAGAATTGCATTGCAGAAAAACTTTACTTCATGAATGAGCAAGAAAATCGGGAACTCTCACCCTAAAGGGGAGAGGCTTGAACTTTTTCTTCACCTTTCATTACAGTGAGGAATGTGGAGGAGTCACTGTGGTGGATGTTTATGTTAAAATGTATTTTGGGTGTTCCATTGCTTTTTATTTGTATGATTGACTTGGCAAATGAGATTCCTTGTACATTGCAAAACATACTTGGCTAATGAAGTATGATTGTGATTGTGATTTATGAGAAACCTTTTTATGAGAAACCTTTCAGGACTGGGGGTGACGGGCTTTTATAGAATTAAGGAATGTGGGAGAAAGGTGAGTAGATGGCATTCAGGTACTGAAGATTGTAATAGGCTTGGGGGGCTGGACGGATTCTCTGGCTGTTATATCCTTAAGTGCTCATCTTTATGCTAGTTCTAAATGGTTATAAATTTATGTCCAAAATGATAGCCGCAGCAGGACTTGACATGGTTATTTCTGAGGAGTTCATTTTTTTATAAGCAATTTTTCTTACTTCTTCTCACTGTCATGGGTATCATGGGCATTGCATTCTCTGTAACTTCGGAAGGTATTTTTTTCGCAATACAATTTATTATAGCATGAAAGAAAACCTCATCCAAATTTATTTTATGCTTTTTTTCCACATTCTAGAATTTGTTGACAAGTTTCTTGGAAAATCTCAGCATAAGTTATCATTGGCAAAAGTATTGTGAATTATTTTTCATAATTTCTGTGCAAATGGAGCCTTTGAAATACTGCAGCTTTGTTTTTTTGCCTTGATGCATGAATTAGCTATATTTTAGCATCTGTTTGGGTGTGTTCACCACACAATCATAAAGCCTTCTGATACAGTAATGAAAATACAAGCTTAAAAATATGGGGTGTTTAATAATAGCATATACATGGAATTGTGTGCATTTACATGTTCACAAATAGCAGATGCTACTAACTATACCTTGTGCAATGTTGATACATTTTATGAATGTAACCTATAAAAAATAATTTTCTGTCTCTAGCATGAATATATCTATTTCATAAAGCATTTCATGTAATAGATATATTCATGCTAGAGACAGAAAATTAATATATCTATTTCATAAAGCATTTCATGTAATCATAATTTCATGGTGCTGTGGCTGGTATCAAAACATATTTTGCAGACAAACAATTATATTTCAAGAGGAGAAATGATTAAGAATATTTGACTTTGTTGCTATGACAGCTAGCATTTTTCATCACACAGAGTGTAATTAACTACAATTTCAATAAAGTAAAATCAAGAAAAATGATAACAAACAACAGAACCATGGTGATATTGTCATTGCAACAATGTTTCCATGGTAACAGTGATAATAACCTCAGTGATAAATGTTTTCTCCTGCTTTCCCATTTTGTATGGTTATAACATAGAGGGCTAGTTTTACTGCAGCATTTTATAGTTTATTATGCTGTCAGAATTGTTTATGAGATGTTGTTGTGGAGGAAATTACTTCTTTCCATTGCTTAATAAAAATGCTGAAATATATTTTTATGTGTTTGGTGAAACAAATAGCTAGTTCAAATATTTAGTTTTTTTAAATTAGGAAGAAAATATTTTCTGCCCTCAATAAGAAATAAGCTGTAAGCCGTCTGTATTTTTAATATTGAAAGGTCATATGAATGTCACTCTATTCCTATCTCTCCGTTTTCCTCTCCTCCTAAAAAAAATCACATGGAATTTTCAAATAGATAACAAGAGAAATGTAGACATGTTTTAATGGTCAAATAATAAACAAGACTATTGTTCAGTTTTCATTGATGATATTACAGTTTTTGTTAAAGAGTAAATTTTGTTAATCACATCACATATTATGGAGTAGTTGCTTCAGCCCTTAAATCATACATAAGCTGACAACATTAGATAACATTAACCAGTAATTCACACAAAGCAAATGTCAAAGTATTGTGCAGAAAATCTTAGGAGGAAATGAGAAAGGAAGCAAACTAATGAGCAAAGGTAATGGCATGTCAGCTAATATGCAATATTTGAGTTGGTTAATCAGTTTTTTGTAAGCACTTATAAATCTCCATAAGCCAAATGCCTGATTTATCTTTAATTTTTACTACCTATTAAAAATAATCACTAGCCAAGGAAACCTTTATGTCACGCTAGTTACACTAACTTTACAGGCAAAAAACCCCTGCAAAATGAGTCATCATAATAACATGTCACCATTATAATATACAGCACTGCATTATTTAATTTGAAAATGATTCCAATATTAGTACAGGTGCACAACCTTTTATCCGAAATTCCAAATAACGAAAAGCTCCGAATAGCGGACATTTTTTCGGTCCTTGAAGAAAGGTTCTTGAAGACGTTCACCGAGGGCGGCCCGCAGAGGTGACAGCGGAACCTCCGGTCGGTCCTCGAAGAAAGGGGAACTAAATCCCCATTCATAAAAGAGAAGGTGAGGGTATATTGTGCGGGAGGGTTAATAATTGACAATCTGCTGCTGCTTGCCCGCTGAGTTAAAAAGTTCCCACGGTAGACTCACGATACACAGTGTATCGTGAGTCTTGCGTGGGAACTTTTTAACTCAGCGGACAGGCAGCAGCAGATTGTCGCTCTCTTCAGTTTCACCCCACCTACACCCCTGTGCTTCCTGGCCATGTGTGTGACCCCTTCCCTCCCCTCTCCAGCTCCCCGCTCATTGCACCGGCGCAGGGGCTTTGCACTGTCTTCACGTCAGAGTTGCCAGCAGGTCAGTGCCAGTCACCGGGGACGTCAGGACCAACGGGACACCGACCCCCAGGCCCACTGCAAGCACGGAGATCCCAGAGACCCACAGCCAGCAGCAGCCCAGCCCCGTTCCAACTCCAGAGGAACACGCTCCCCATAGGGACAGAAGCTGATGGTGTGCAAGGTACGTCTTGTTCTTGGGGTTGCGGATGAGGGGGCGCAGCTCGGGCTGTGACGTCTCCGGTCACCCCCCTGTACAGGAGCTGAGACTGGGAAATGTAACGCCCTTGCAGGTGAGCAGGAGAATGGGGTTGTTTGCAGTTGCAGAGGGAGGGGGCAAGGGCGGTACAGTTCCCAGTCTCAGCTCCTGTCCAGAGGGGTGGCCGGAGACGTCAGGACCAACGGGACACCGACTGCAAGCACGGAGATCCCAGAGACTCACAGCCAGCAGCAACTCTAGACCAACCCCGCTCCAACTCCAGAGGAACCTGGGTTGCAGATGAAGGGGCGCAGCTCGGGCTGTGGGCGAACTGCCACGTGTCGCTGTAGCGGCCCATCGGGGAGCGGGTTCCTGTTGGTCCTGACGTCTCCGGCCACCCCCCTGGACTGGAGCTGAGAGACGTCAGGACCACCAGAAGCCGCTCCCCGATGGGCTGCTACGGCGACAAGTGGCAGTTTGCCCACAGCCCGAGCTGCACCCCCTCATCGGAACACCGACCCCCAGGCCCACTGCAAGCACGGAGATCCCAGATCGGCAACTCCAGCCCAGCCCCGCTCCAACTCCAGAGGAACACGCTCCCCGTAGGGGCAGAAGCTGATGGTGTGCAAGGTGCGTCTTGTTCTTGGGTGGCGCAGCTCGGGCTGTGGGCGAACTGCCACTTGTCGCCGTAGCGGCCCATCGCGGAGCGGATTCCTCTGGAGTTGAAGGGACAGGGAGACACAGCGGCTTTTGAGAATGGTGGGCAATCACTTCCAAAGTTCTGCCCACACAGTCAGTACACCTCTCCTACACTTGTCTCCCGCACTAAGATCATCTCGCAGAGAATGATCCCAGCCTAACCCTCCCTATTCTGCAAGAAAAAACTACATTGAAGACTCAAACTCGTGATCGAGTAACTGCCGGGATCTAGGCGCAAACTCGCGACCTTGCGGATATGAGCTGAGCACTCTACCACTGAGCCAGCCGTTAGAATCTACGCTAAAAGTCTTCCATTCCGAAAGCCGAAAAATTCCGAATTACGAAAAGTGTCTGGTCCCAAGGCTTTCGGATAAAAGGTTGTGCACCTGTACTTAACCTAATCAATAACATAATCCTGACAAATTTAAAAACTCACAAACTAGCCTGAAAATAACTGATGTAATTAGATTACTCATTAGCTCATCGAACATTGATAGCAATTAAATGCAAATAGAAAACTTAATTATCAACATAAAATTAGCTATTTTTAAATATATTTTACACCACACTACTCAGCTCTAATTATAAATTCCCAAAAAATTGTAGGACCACATAAATGTAAGGTTGCAGCAGTTGCAAACTGTTTATTGAGCATATATTTCTCATACTGTGTCAGGTGATAGTAAAACATGAAAAGTAATGTGTGTTGTACTTTGATTCTGATCCCTTAGTCCATGTGGTGTCAACTCAGGTTAATAAGTTATGCTGTGTATTTGATTTTCTATTAAGACACAAACCTACTAAACTACTTGAAATAGTTACTTTCCATTGACTCCCTGATAAGGAGGCACCATTTGAAATTTGGTTTCAGGATGCCACCAGCACAATTATCATTTATAAACCATGACAAGTTACCAGTGGAAAGTATGCTAGGTCCTCTTCCTGAACTATTACAACATGATTATTTTGATACCCTGTCAAAGTCATTATCCAGGGCCAAAAATACTGGAGTGAGATCAGAATCAGAAGTTGACCAGAGTGATAAAGAATATCATGTTTACTTCTCTAAAGTACTCCAATTAATCATTTGAATTATAACAATCTGACAATGATCACATTTGACAGCTTGAACATGCAGCCAGATGTTGTTAAAAATTATTTAGTATTATTAGGCAGTTGCTATTATAGGGACAATCATAATGGCAAACACTAAATATACATGGGTATATCACACACACACACACACACACACACACACACACACACACACACACACACACACACACACACACACACACACACACACACACACACACACACACACACACACACACACACACACACACACACACACACACACACACACACACACACACACACTCACTCAATATATGACCCAAACTAATGATCTGGTGTAATTTTATGCATTTTAAGAACTATATTAATTTACCATTAATGATCAATTCATCTGTTGCTGAAATCTGTTCAATGCCTTTGTTACCTCCAGACTTTACGACCATAATGAGGATGCGACTAGTTCCCAGGATGCGGGAACTCCTGACGACCATGAAGGCGAAGCCCCGGCAACCATCCGCGAACATGTGGCAACCATGTGGCGACTGCATAGTCTCCTGCAGTCGCCTAAAAAGTCCCCTAAATGGGACAAGCACATTAGTTTGTTTAATTGACCATAAATGTGCTTGTTGATTTAGATTGGCCCTCGGTAAACAATCTTTTGAGTTTAAAATTCTCACCCTTTTTTCAAATTCCCTCACTGGACAATCTAGCACCACGTCCCAAAAATAATGGTGAAGCTATCCAAAATCATTTGGGGGAAGACAATAATTCCCTGCACTGACAGGGTAGAAATCCAGACAGCTGGAATAACTACAGTATCAGGGACACGCGTTTGGTATCCACCATAGCAACTGGGGAATTTAGATATAGTTAAACATAGAAACATAGAAACACAGAAATTAGGTGCAGGAGTAGGCCATTCGGCCCTTCGACTTAATTAAATAAAGTCTGTGTCAAATTGTTTGTATTAACAATGTTTTCCAGGAAACGACCAGAATGCCTTGGAAACCAATTTGGTTCACCAAACTTCAAAGAGAAGGAAATCACCCCCCCTTGCATAATTTGAACTTGGAAATTACATTTCAAACTATTCTGTTATATCAAGCAGTTCCATTAAAACAAAATGAGACTTAAAACAGATGGCATTCAAAGGTACATCCAGGCAGTCAACCTTGAAAAAACCCTTCACAAATATCTTGCTTCCTTGAACTGAGCTTTTCCACAAAACAGTCAAGCCTGAAATAGTCTCTGAATTTTTGTAACAGAGGAATGGCACTTCGAAGTCTAATCTAACAACATGGAGACTTAAGCTTCTATCTCATCATGCCAGCTGAATGTTAAAGTAATTAAATCTGTTTGATATTTTTAAGTTACTAACATTGGTAGCAACAGTGACATGATTGGGCTGTTGTAAAATCTCAGCTGGTTCACATGCCATTCAGGATAATGGGTTAGGAGGAAGAGATAGATCAGCCATGATTGAATGGTGGGGTAAACTTGATGGGCCGAATAACTTAATTCTACTCCTATCAGTTATAACATTTTGATCTTATGACCTTTCATCTGGACTGAAAGATTAGAGGGAAGATGGCCACTGCAAAGAGGTGAATGGGAGGGGTAGGCCAAGAGCTGGCAAGCAATAAGAAGATCCAGGTGGGGATGGGTTAATTGACAGAAGAAATTGGGCAAATTTGGATTGTTTTCTCTATCATGCCAGAGGTTGAGGGGAACCCTGATAGAAGTATTAAGGTAGACAGTCACAATCTTTTTCCCTGGGTGGAAATGTCAAAGACTAGAGAGCATAGCTTTAAGGTGAGAAGGGCAAAGTTTAAAGGATATATGCGGGGCATGTTTTTTACACTGAGAGTGGTGGGTGCCTGAAATACTCTGCCAGGGGTGGTGGTGGAGGCAGATAGGGTAGTGGTGTTTAAGTGGCTGTTGGATAGGCACATGGTTATGCTGGGAATGGAGGGGTATGGATCATGTGTGGGCATGATATTCTTTGTCATTCTGGTCAACTTCTGATTCTGATCTCACTCCAGTATTTTTGGCCCTGGATATTGGCTTTGACAGGGTATCAAAATAAACAGATTTATTTATCCAGACATTATGTTTAACACAAACATAGTGTGCTGAAGGGTCTGCTCCTGTGCTGTACTGTGCTGCACTGTGCGGCATGTTGCATGACAGACAGAGTCAGGCAGGGGAGGGAAGGGTGGAGGTAGTAACAGAGGCTGGGAAGGTAATAAGTGGAGTCAACAAATGGCTGCAGAATATGGAATCTGATTTGAAAGAGCAGAACTAAATATGGTGGGGGTGATGGACAAATGGGAATAATAAGACAAAGAGAGGGGATAGGGGAGCCACTGGGAGGTGTGTGTGGGTGGTGGGAAGATAGGGTGAGTGGGGGAAGGAAAAGAAACCGGGTGGTATGGGGTGGGGTGGTTGGAAAGAGTTTTACTTGTTCTTTGAAGTGACTGAGCAAACTACTCAGTTCAAGGGACAATGAAGATGAACAGTTTATCCTGGCCTTGGGGGGATCGTATACATTACTGGAATGAGCAACAACAATTGTTTCTCAGAGCAACATCTTTCGTGGAAACATAGAAAATGGGAGAAATAGGCCATTCGGCCCTTTGACCTGGTTCACCATTCAGCAGAGCCATGGCTGAGCCTTTCTCTCTCCCTGCACTATATTCCTAAGTTCTCTCCATCTGCCTTGATTCTTTTTTGCAACCGTAATGTTTATCTCCCTCCTTCGTACATATATTCAATAGCTTGTCCTCTACAGCCACCTGTGCTAAAAAAAATCCACATCCACCATCCTCTGGGTGAAGAAATTCCCCATCTCAGCCATGCATTTGTTGAGACTCTGAACCGGGCACAGATAGGGGAGGCATTGAGAAGATGTGGTGACAACCAGAACGCATAGGTTTATGGTAAATGGTGAGCTGTCTGAGGGGTTTGTGATGACTGGTATTCCCACAACATGTATTGAGATGAGCACTTTAAACACAAGGACAATGGGATAATATAGATTGGTAGTTGGTGACCAGAATGGACAGGGTGGTCCTGCTATATTATTGTCTGATCCTTATTCACAAAAGTGCTGGGTTATATAATAGATTTTCTAAACAATATCCAACTTGATTGCATAGATTTGGAATTGGTTCACAATCACAATCTCAATAATACTTTATTACCCAAGTCGGTCGTACAAATAAAAAGCAATGGAACACACAATACAGATCTTACCATAAACATCCACCCCAGTGACTCCTCCACATTCCTCACTGTGATGGAAGACGAAAAATAATTTGTCTCTTCCCTTTGCTCTCCCGCGGTCGGGGCCTCGAGCCCCCCGTCGACGGGACGATCTTGACTCCCGTATCCGACGGCGTTTGTGCCCTCCGCATGGGGGTGATCAGCTCCTACATCGGGGGGGTAATCAGTTCCCACGCGCCGGCGATCGGACCCCGGGTCGGAGCTGGTCGAACTTTCCGCGACGTTGGAGCTCCCGACTAGGCCTCTCCCAAGAATGCGAGCTTGCGATGGTAAAGTCCACAGGCCGCAGTTGGAGCGATCCCAGGCAAGGAATCGACTCTGATGTTAAGTGCCTGCCTGCAGTGAGGCTCAAGGTCAATCCGAGGCCTCCAGCTCCATCGATCATAGGACACAGAGCGGCTGGAGATGTGATCCGGAAAATAATTGCATCTGCGGCAATGTAAGAAACTGAAAAAAAAAGTTTCCCCCTGCCCCCACCCTCACCCCCGACCCCCACATAAACAAACCGGACAAGATTTATACTAACTTTTAACACACACTAAAAATTAAAAAAAAGACGAAACAACAGGCAGACTGTTGGTGGGGTGCCAATCGTGTGGCGCCCCTGGTGGTGACTTGTCCTGCTCGTCTGCAAGCTTCACTCAATTTTCCCATTCTGAAGGACTTGCCATTCACCTGCATGCATTTCGTTGTCTCTGTACTGTACACTGACAATGACAATTAAAATTGAATCTGAATCATGGGATAGCTACATAATCACCAGAGTCACCAAACATGCTAACAAAAGGTAAAGCTTTTTCCATTCCACTGTAAGTTAATTTTTTACAGCATGAATCCTAATCACTACTAAATAACCTCTCTGCTACAGAAATGAATAAAAATCATGCAAGGAGTGGGTCATTGCTCGTGTAACCACGGTGATATGTTGATTATAGTGGGCACGGAAGCAGACAATCTGATTTTGAAGAGTATGCAGATCACATAAGACCAAAATGAGCCCGAAAAGAACCAAATAGACACTTTGCATTGAGAAATAGTGTATCTTGGTTGGAAGTGGTTTTCATGATGGAAAAAGTAAAGCCAAAGCTTGAAAATACATCTGATTGTTGCAAAGACGGTACAGCATACATGTAATTTCCTCTTGATCTTGTGAAGGCGTCCACACCATTACAAAACTTGCTGAAGAAGGATGAGGAATGGATGTGGATGAAGGAGCAATAAAGTGAATGAATTGAACATGGGATTTGATGCTTCAAGCTACGATATAAATGAAGTGATGGACCAAATGAAAGATATTGACAACAGAAGTCCATTGTGGGAATAAGGTGAATAATGTTTAGTGTTTGATAAAGTCCAGTGAAGTCTGATCAAAGATAGTTCAAGTGTCTCTAATGAAGTAGATAGTAGCTCAGGACTTCTCTCTAGTTGTTGGTGGGATGGGTCAGTTGTCTGAGCAGCTGGGAAGAATTTACAAAGAATGAGTTTAATAATGTCATGACTGAGTTGGAAGAATTTGGAGTAATTCTGTATTCAAAAATATTAAATTAGTTTTTCTTTCTTGGCAGATCTTTTAACCTAGTAACAGATCATAAACCACCACGAGCAATATATCTGTATAACTAAAAGTCTTCATCTTGTTTGTGCCCATGATGTGTCTATGTGTGTGTCAATCTGGTTAGTTCCTATCTTCTTCCAAATGCGACGCCAGAGCCTTCCCATTTTCACACACCCTACTCACATTTTTCCCCATCGTGGTGATAAACATTCTCCCGTCGCATTTCCACCTATATTTCCAAAGTTATTAATCGTTGAAATTATAAAAACAAGCCAATTTCTTCTGTGACATCACAATGCACTTGCTAGGCAAGATGGGCCACCAGATGGGAGGGAGGGGCACACTAGCACTCCAACCGACTCCACCTCCCTCCCTACTGTCCCATCTCCCCACCCCTTCCCCCCACCCCTCCTTCCTCCATATCCCACCCCACACCCCACCACCCTCTCCCCCCCCCACCCCCTCCCCCTACCCGCCCCCCTACACGCCCCCCTACACCCCCTCCTCTCACCCCCCCCCCTCCGCCCCCCTCCCCCCTTCCCTCCACCACACACCACTCTGGGATGTCATCAGATGAGGGAGACCTGATAGAGGTATACTGCACAAAATTATGAGATGCATAGACAGGGTAGACAGTCAGAGACTTTTTTTTCCAGAGTGGAAATGTCAAAGGCTAGAGAGCATAGCATTACATTTTATTTTTAGAGATACAGCACGGAAACAGGCCCTACAGCCTACTGACCACACAGACCAGCAATCCCCACACATTAACACTATCCCACGCTAGAGACAATTTTTACCTTTATAACAAACCAATTAACCTATAAACATGTACATTTGTGGAGCGTGGGAGAAACCAAAGATCTCAGAGAAATCCCACTCAAATCATGGGGAGAACGTACAAACCACACTCCAACGCCAAAGACGTACAGGTTTGTTGGTTAATTGGCTTGGTATGAGTGTAAACTGTCCCTAATGTATGTTGGATAGTGTTAATGGAGTGGCGGCGCGGCTCTGGCTGCAGCGGCTTACCGGCAGTCCCGTTGTTTTGTGTTTTTTATGTTGTTTATTTTGTTTGGTTAGTTTAGTTTTTTGGTTTTTAGCTTGTGTTTTGGGGGGGGGGGGGTTGAAACGGGGTTTGCAGTCTCTCCCTGCGGGGGAATATGACCTTTTTGTCGTATTCCCCTTCTCTGCCTCCGTCTGCGCTGAGGCCTAATGGAGCTGACGACCTCGAGCTTCCAGAGGCAGAGCCCGCCAGGACTCGCTCTGAGCTCGCTCCCATGAGGGTGGTCCGGCTCAGGGCTGGAAGAGGTTTGGACGCTCCCGTGAGGGCGGCCAGCCCGAGGGTGGAACGAGGCTCCCGTCGGAGCGGCCGAGCTCGGGGAGGTGCGGCGCTGGCAGCCCGAGGGAGGTTCGGCGCCCAAGTCGGGGCAGCCCAGCCTGGGGAAGAAGCGACGCCCAAGTCGGGGCGGCCCGGTCCGGGGGAGAAGCGATGCCCAAGTCGGGGCGGCCCGGTCCGGGGGAGGTTCGGCGCCCATGTCAGGGCGGCCCAGCCCGAGGCTGAAGACGGCGCAGTACTCACGTGAGGGTGGCTGGGACGGTGTTCTGGCGGTGGTGGCCTGAGTCTGAGGTTCGGCCGCGGGCCAGCGGCTGCGTCTGCAGAACTGGTGGGTGGCAGCTTCAACCACCCCGGGCCGCGGTGTTTGAGCCGCGGGACTGTTTTTAACATCGCCCGGGGGGGTATCGCCTCAGCGCAGAGGGAGAAGAGGAGGGAAGAGACTGCAGACCTAAGACTTTTGCCTCCATCACAGTGAGGAGGTGTTGGGTGGACTCACTGTGGTGGATGTTAATATGTGTTTATTGTTGTTTTATTGTATTGTATTATATGTATGACTGCTGCAATTTCGTTCAGACTTCGGTCTGAATGACAATAAAAGGCTATCTATCTATCTATCTATCTATCTATCTATCTATCTATCTATCTATCTATCTATCTATCTATCTAATGTGTGGAGCTCGATGGTCAGTGTGGACTCAGTTGGCCGAAGGACCTGCATCCGCATGGTATCTCTAAAACTAAAAGCTTAAACTTTAAAATTGACCAGGGAAGGAGGTATATGGATCACATGAGGTAGAGATTGGTTTAACTTGACATTATGTTCGGCATGAACATTGTGGTTTGGTGCCTCTTTCTGTGCTATAATATACCATGTCTACATTCAATTACAAATAGGTTGTTCACTGGTTGTGTTCAGGCAGTAATTTTGAACTAACACAATATTTGCCAAAGTTTAGAAACAATCTTCCAAAAACTCCTTTGCCATAAAATTTTTGTGATCCTGTCATGCCAGTTGAACCTCTGCATCACCTGGAAAGACTGATTTGGTCCTTGGATGGAGTCGAGGGGGGAGGTAAACGGAAAGGTGTTGCATTTCCTGTGGTTGCAGGGGAAAGTACCCAGGGAAGGGTGGTTTGGGTGGGAAGGGACAAATTGACCAGGGAGTTACGGAGGGAACGGTCTCTGTGGAAAGCAGAAAGGAGAGGGGATTGGAAGATGTGGCCAGATGTGATACTGTTGGAAGTGGCGAAAATGTCGGAGGATTATATGTTGTATGCGACGGCTGATGGGGTGGAAGATGAGGACAAGGGGTCTCTGTCTTTGTCACAAATAGGGGGAGTGGGGAGTAAGAGCAGAACTGCAGGATATCGAGGAGACCCTGGTGAAAGCCTCATCTATAATGGAAGAGGGAAACCCTCATTCCCTAAAGAATGAGTACATCTCCAATGCCCTAGTATGGAACACCTCATCCTGGGCGCCGATGTGGCATAGCGGAGGAATTGGGAGTGGTGGATAGAGACTTTACAGGAAGCAGGGTGGGAAGAAGTGTAGTCAAGATAGCTATGGGAGTCAGTGGATTTGTAGTAGATGTCGGTCAGTAGTCTGTTGCCTGCGATGGAGATAGAGAAATCTAGAAACGGTTGGGAGATGTTGGAAATGGTCCAGGGGAATTTGAGTGCCGGATGGAAATTAGTGGTGAAGTGGATGAAGTCAGTGAGTTCTGCATGGGTGCAAAAGGTAGCACTAATGCAGTCATCAACGTAGCGGAGGTAGAGTTTGCGGATAGGGCCAGTGTACGCCTAGAACAGGGATTGTTCGAAGTACCCTACAAAGAGGCAGGCTTAGCTGGAGCCCATGCATGTGCCCATAACTATGCCTTGGATTTGGAGGAAATGGGAGGAGTCAAAGGAGTTGTTCAGTGTAAGGTCCATCTCTGCTAGACAGAGGAGAGTTTTAGTAGACGGAAATTGGCTAGTTCTGTGGTCGAGGAAGAAACAGAGGGCTTTAAGACCGTCCTGGTGGAGCTGGATGGAGCTGTAGAGTGACTGGACATCCATAGTGAACATGAGGGAGTGGGGGCCTGTAAAACAGAAGTCATTAAGGAGACGAAGAGCGTGTGAGGTGGCTTGGAAAGGTGGGGAGGGATTGGACCGGGGGGCATAGGATGGAGTCAAAGCATGTGGAAATTAATTTGGTGGGACATGAACAAACAGAAATAATGTATCTGCCAGGTCAGTTATGTTTGTGGATTTTGGGGAGAAGATAAAATTGGGCCATGCGGGCTGGGGAATGATGAGATTGGAGGCTTTAGAGGGCAAGGAGCCTGAAGTAATGAAGTCAGTGATGGTGCTTGAGATTAAGGCCTGGTGCTCGTCTGTGCGGTCAAGGTCCAAGGATAAGTAAGAGGTGATGTCTGAGAGTTGACACCTGGCCTCAGACCGGTTAGAGGTCAGCGCGCCAGACTACCATGGCGCCTCCCTTGTCGGCAGGTTTGATTACCCAGTCGGGGTTGTCTACAATAAATAAATGGTTGCCTCTTTAAACATGTATCTCAATACACTTATAAAGGCATTGCAACAAACATGCTACAAATGAAATTCAAATTGGAATAAGATTTCAATTTGTATTAGAAAATTGAAGAATCAATGATTTGCTTGTATTCGTAATTCGTAAGTAACAAATAGGCCAAAATTATCCCAGAAACTAATTATCTGGAACTCTCAGTGCACACAAATTTGATTGAGTTTGTTGAAGAGGTGACAAGAAAGATTGATGGAGGCAGGATGATACAGTGCATTCAGAAAGTATTCAGACCCCTTCACTTTTTCCACATTACTACCTGGATTAGAGGGTATTAACGATAAGGAGAGGTTGCACTGAGGAGGCGCGGAGACTAAGGAAAGACTGAAAAGAAGCATATAAAATAGTAAGATTTAACGAGAACTTACCAGTTTGAAGTTTGATCTTGATTTTATGAGGAGTTACGATGAGCGATTACGTGAAGGTCTGTCAGTCCGCATGCGCGTCAATCTTCAAAGCAGCTAGGATGTTATCGAGGGGAGCGTCCATTGATGGCAACGTAGATGCAGCCCAAATGTCCATGTACCGGGGCCTGGGTGGTATGGAATTAAAAATGCCCTTCATGAACCTAGTTATTAAAGGGTGCGTCTCTACCGACCAGTGCCCAGACCCCAGCATTAAATAGGAAGATAGTGCGCTTCTGGCACTATTGATGGCACTGTAGCTTAATTTTTGGTCATAGAACAGGGCAGATAGGAACTCCAGGACATCCGTGATGCGTGCTGTATCATACGAGATGTTTGAGACAGAACAGAACATCTCCCACTTCTTGATGTGAGAGACGTACTGTTTTTGTGTACTGTCCCTCCAGGCCGCTGTTATCAATTCCCCGGTTCATTTAGACAGTCCAAGCCCCAGGTATGCTCTCCTCAGAATCAGCAAACTAATAAATTGATTCGGTCATGAAGTGGATGGTTGCTCCCCGTTACTGGGTGAATGAGTAGTTCCCTGCTCTTGGGGACAGCCATGAAAGGCTGTGTAATAATTCCCAGGACTTGTGGAAACCAAGACTATGTAGGCCAGTCAGGCACTACCAAAATGCCTGTGGCGTTGTCTTGCTTGATTTTTGCCAAGCATCGGCCGATGAGGCAAAATAGTGGAAATGCATACAGAAAAATTCCTCCCCAATGTAGAGAAAATGCATCTACTGTCACTGCCCCTGGGTCTGGCTCCCAGAACACATATTTGTGTAACTGGTGATTTAATCTGGAATGCGAACAAATCAATATCTGGGATGCCATACCAGGTGATTATGTCGTTAAATACTGCATGATTCAACATCCATTCTGTGTTGTCCTTGAATATCCGAGATCTGGTGTCCGCCACCGTTTTGTATCTACCTGGTAGGTAGATAGCTGAGACCCAAATGTCCCTTGCCAGTGTCAAATAAGATTTGCCAATCTATCACAAGATACAGATTTAACACAACCCATGTGATTGACATACGCCACCGTGGTTGTGTTGTCAAAGTTGAACATGCACATGTTGAATAGTGCTGCAATAAGCCTTAAGCCCATAGAGTGTCCCCAACAACTCTAAGTAGTTAATACCATGTTGCTGAAGAATTAAGGACTCCTGCTCATTCCAGCTACCACCGCAGCTGGAGATGGTATCAGTTGCTCACCATCCTAGGCCGCTTGCATTGGTTTGTAAGACGACCGATGGAGTAACCAGCAAAAAGTTCCTGGAGCTATGACGTATATTCATCATCCACCATTGTAATTCAGCAATGGCCTCGGCTGGCAATCGCATTGGTCTACCAAATTGGCCAGCGTGGGATCTGAGTGCCTGTTCCTTTGCACGTTGTAAATTTTGATAGTGCAAAGGCCCATAACACACAGCTGGAAATGCAGCCACTAGTTCGCCAATTACACTAGCTGTTTGTCTAATTGATGGCTTTTATTTAACAATAAGGTTGTTAACTCTAATTGTTTGCCCCTAGGCAGAGTCACTGACATGTGAATTGAGTTAATTGTAAACCCCAGGTAATCAATTACCCTGGTAGGTGTCAATTTGGACTTAACTGGATGGATGAGAAAACCCAATCTTTCAAACATGAGTTTGGTGGGTGAGACAGATGATTCTGCTGATTCCTTGGTGACCCCGAAGATTAGAATGTCATCCAAATATGCCATGACTATGTGATTCTGAGCTCGTAGTAGCCCCAGAATTGGTTTCAGTAGATTGGTAAATAGTCTGGGAACTGGTCAAAGCATTAGGCAATGCTTTGAACTGCCATAATTGACCCATCCAGTTAAATTTCAAATATCTCCTGTGTTCCCTGTGAATAGGTCGATGCATGCCATAAAACCAGTTTTAGAAACCAGTTGGATGGCAGTGCAAAGTTATCCATTTTGAAATGTTTATACTGCACAAAAGTGTTGAGTTCAGTTAAGTCTATTCCGCTTGGCGAATATATTGGATACAAATTGGTGAGGATCCGGATGTGACCTCTCAATGACCTCTTTAGTGGATAGAATTTGGATTTCAGCTTGTATATCCAAACTTTCCTGGTGTGAGAAAACATATGTGCGGTTTGGTGAATGTTGTGTGGGTGGTAATGAGTCAATAATGAACTCAATTTTGAGCCCTCGTATACTGTGCGGTATAAACGGATCCGCTGTGACCCAACTCCATTCATTCATGAAATGTTGCAATCTCCCCTCAACCGGTGCGTGAGACATGTGTAAGGTGTTCCACAAGGAACTAGGTAGACCTACCTAGGTAGACCTACCAGTAGTTACTGGTGGTATGGTGCTGGTTTTCGTTCGTGAAAACCAGCACCATACCTCTGCGCCTCCTTGCCGTGGGCCGGCTGGGGCCCACCCCAAAATAAGACCTTGATGCCTCCAGTTCAGATCTTCCACCAGTTCCGGGGCCCCTAGTCACCCTAGGCAGGTATCGCCTGGTGCTGTAGGGTTCGGAGGGGTGAGCCCGATATGATGAGCCCCTGGGTGTGGTTTGGGCTCTACTCATGAGGTGGATGGTCTTCGCCTCATCGTCCAGCTCCCAGACCTGCCTTGGCAGATCTTCCCCAAATAGATAATTGGCCGGCTGGACGTTGCTGGCCTTGCACAGCACAGTAAACTTGGGGTTTAGTGCCGGCGGATTGTGTTCTTGCGTAGGCAATTTATTTCGAAGTGAGCATTACACAGTGACACCATTGCGTCCTGTTGAGAGTCGGTCAGTAGTTCCCCATCTACAGAACTAGCAAAGGCATGGTGCCCCTGCGGGACCACCACGGTGCTTTCCAGGTCTGCTGCTGCTGGCTCCACCGCCAGCGACAAAGTCGGTGACACAGACAGTTGCCCTCTACCCACATTACCGCAGTCTTCGGTAGCCGGCTTCCCCGCAGAAAGTCTCCTCACCTTAGACATAGCTGGGTCCAACTTGTTGAAAAACAAGACTCACTGAACCCGCCAATACGACCACAGAGTAGTTTTAGAAAACACTAACCTGCAGTTTTTAAAACTTACCGCTGGAAGGACGCAGCGTGCCTGTCAGTCAGTCGTTGGCGCATGCTTCAGACATAATGACGCGCATGCAGACTGACGGCCCTTCACGTACGCACTCACGTGACTCCGAAGTAAAATTATGTGCACCATCGATAGTGCAGGCAGTCAAAGACTTAAAGGGCATAGCTTTATGGTAAAAGGAGCAAAATTTTAAGATGTGCATGCAGAGCCGGATTTACATATAGGCTTTGTAGGGAGTGGTGGGGGGCGGGGGGGGGGGGGGGGGGGGGGGGGGGGGGGGGGGGGGGGGGGGGGGGGGGGGGGGGGGGGGGGGGGGGGGGGGGGGGAGGGGGAAACCATTTTTCCCAGTCCCTACCTGGGCAAGGATGCGTTCTTCCTCCGAGCTGCATCTTTACCCCCTCCTCGCGGCCTACCGTGCGGCCCTTCCTGCCGGGACTGGCCAGAGCTTCGAGCTGCAGCTTCAGCACTGAGGTACCATTGCGAAGTGTGGCGATGCCTTACCCGAGTTGCTGTGTGGAGCTGTGGTTGCAGACCTTCCAGCCGCAGCGGCGCTGACTTTAAACACCGTGGAGCCTGGGCTCTCTCGCCAAGATCGGAAGTGTTGGAATTCCGTCTAGCGTGGCCTGTGTACTTCGGGAGCCACGGTCTCTGGTAGCAAACGGCCGTTTCGGAACCAAGCCGCTGAGAGCGTTCTTCCGACGCCAGAGTTCCAAGAGGGCCTGAAACATCGGGCCGCCGTTTCGCGACTGCGGAGACCTCAATAGGCCCCAACCACGGATGAACATGGAGGAAGTGGACTGAACTTTGGTGCCTTCCCTCACAGTGGGAACGTTGATCCCACTGTGGGGGGATGTTTTTTATGTTTAATGTTAAATTCTATAATGTTGTGTTTATTTTATTTGTGTGCTTCAATGGCAATTCAAATTTAACAAAACCAATTGGTGTATGTGACAATAAATGTCCTTTGTCCTTTGTCCTTTGTTATTCAGGCCTCTATACAAATCGGCCTTGTCTTGCCTGCCGATATCAGGGCTTAAATCATGGCAGCGGCCACACCCCAATCGATAACAATCAAGAAACATCCACTCTCAAGATAATCAAATTCATTATTTCTTTGCACAATCATGTCATAAGGACATCTAAATCATCTATATTTTGTGTTATTGACTATCCATGATCAATATTTTCATACTAAATATCCACTACAGTTTTAGTCAGATGTATTGTGCAAAAAATAATGATTTAATTATCTTGAGAGTGGATGTTTCTGGATTAATTTATGGGAATTAAACATTAAATTTGGGTGACCAATTGGTATATGTGACAATGTTAGCCTTTTCTTAAGAAATGGATAGATGTTTAGATCTAGTAATTGAATTTAGATGAATTTAATTGATTAGATGAAACTGATGAAAATTATTTTTTTGTTGGGTATTTACTATTTGTTTTATCGTTTAAAAAGCATACTTGTTTTGTAAACGGTTTTTGGAAACAGATTTGATTCAGATTTGATTCAGATTTTGCAATATAATTGTCAATAAGGAACAATTCTTTAAGAAATATTTCCCAACTATTATACAGAATTTTTTTTTTCTTCACTCAAGTGGATCCCATTTTGTGAGAACGCCCCTTCATGTTTTCCTTTCTAAGAACTGGTGAAGATTAATTTCAGATTCTAATCTGAGCATGAGTTAAAGATTTGAAAGTGGTGCAAGCAAGCGCAAGAGAAAGAGACTTGAAAATGATATGGTAAAGAAGTTAAGACCAATCGCTGCTTTCTTGGATCATCCACTGACAGAGGCAACAAGTGCCAGCGGTGAAGCAGACACGTTGATACTAACACAAGGAAATCAGTTTGGTGGAGCTATCCAGCCAACTACTAGCATTCAACCAGAAGAAAACCTCCCTGAAACAGAAACAGCGAAGCAGGACGTGGAACAGCGAGCTGAATATGAGAAAACAGCCATGATGCCGGCACAAAATAAATATATAGAACTAATTCAGGAGTCACTTAATGGACAGGGAGAGGCTAAAGAGTGACAAGAAAATAATGTGGATAGTCAGAACTTTCAGCTCACACCTGGTAAGGTAGGCCAAGTCCAAGGTATTCCAGACTCAGATGTAGATGATGGCACTAGATCTATTGTAACAGACATTGGTTTGTGGACAGAATTATCACATGAGGACGTATCCTATTGGTTAGAAAGGGGCCCCTCTCAAGTTCAGCATCGTTGTGGACCATTTTCAAATTCCAAGTGAGTGGATAAAAAGCAGGTACACAAAAATGCTGGCGAAACTCAGCGGGTGCAGCAGCATCTATGGAGCGAAGGAAATAGGCAACATTTTGGGCCGAAGAAAGGTTTCGGCCCGAAACGTTGCCTATTTCCTTCGCTCCATAGATGCTGCTGCACTCACTGAGTTTCTCCAGCATTTTTGTGTACCTTCGATTTTCCAGCATCTGCTGTTCCTTCTTAAACACATGTATAAAAAGCAGCCTAGGTTTTGCACAAAAGCTCTTTTTTATTCAACAAAAGTCAATGGAGAAACATATAGCCGAGAGTGGCTTGTGTATTCTCCCTCAAAAGGCCAGATATATTCTTTTGTTTGTAAACTCTTTCCAAACATTGCATCTTCTGCTACATCTTTAGCTTCAGAAGGGTTTGATGATTGCAAAACCCCTGTCTTATCCAAACTCATGAAAACTCAGAGAAGCACAGGAATGCCATGTTGACCTACTTAACAAGAAAGCGAGGGCAAACGTTAATTTCAACGTGGGGGTGGGGGATTGGGAGGGGCCTCACAAGTGGAATAGCCTAAAGCCTCTCTTCATCTAAATCCGGCACTGTGTACCTGGCACGTTTTCTACACGGAGAGTAGTGGGTGCCTGGAACGCGCTGCCAGTGGATGATGGTGGAGGCAGATTTGATAGTGGCATTTAAGAGGCTTTTCGATAGGCACATGGATATGCAGAACATGAAGAGATATGGATCATATGCAGGCAGATTGTAAAGGGCTTGGACACGCTAGAGGCAGGAAACATGTTCCCGATGTTGGGGGAGTCCAGAACCAGGGGCCACAGTTTAAGAATAAGGAGTAAGCCATTTAGAACGGAGATGAGGAAACATTTTTTCTCACAGAGAGTGGTGAGTCTGTGGAATTCTCTGCCTCAGAGGGCGGTGGAGGCCGGTTCTCTGGATGCTTTCAAAAGAGAGCTAGATAGGGCTCTTAAAAATAGCGGAGTCAGGGGATATGGGGAGAAGGCAGGAACGGGGTACTGATTGGGGATGATCAGCCATGATCACATTGAATGGCGGTGCTGGCTCGAAGGGCCAAATGGCCGAATCCTGCGCCTATTGTCTATTGTCTATTGCAAGGGAAATAGTTTAAACTCGAATCATGTTGAGCATCAACATTGTGCGCTAAAGTGCCTGTTCCTGTGCTGGAAGACAAAAATGGTGGAGAAACTCAGCGGGTGAGGCAGCATCTATGGAGCGAAGGAATAGGTGACATTTTGGGTTGAGACCCTTCTTCAGACTGATGTGGAGCGGGGGTGTGGGGGGGGAGCGGGAAGAAGTTGGGCGTAGCGATCGCCAAGCCTACCCTTGGTTCCACCGACATAGAGCAGCTGACACCTAGAGCAGCGGATGCAATAGATGAGGTTGGAGGAGGTGCTAGTGAACCTCTGCCTCACCTAGATAAGACTGCTTAGATCCTTGGATGGAGTCAAGGAGGGAGGTAAAGTGACAAGTGTAGCATTTCCTGCGGTTGCAAGGGAAAGTACCAGGAGAGGTGGTGGTTTGGATGGGAAGGGATGAATTGACCAAGGAGTTATGGAGGGAGCAGTCTCTGCGGAAATACGAAAGGAGAGGAAATGGGAAGGTGTGGCCAGTGATGGGATCATGTTGGAGGCAGCAAAAATGTTGGAGGATAATCTGTTGTATGTGACGGCTGGTGGGGTGGAAGGTGAGGACAAGGGGGACTCTGTCCTTGTTATGAGTGGGGGGATGGGGTGAGAGCAGATCTTCGGGACAAGTTAGGTGTTCCAAACCAGGGCATCAGGGTCCTCATTCTTTAAAGAATTGGGGTTCCCCTCTTCGACTATAGATGAGGCTCTCACCAGGGTCTCTTCTATGCCCGGTAGCTCCCCTCTCCACAACTGAAACTGTTTCACTCTCCAAAGATGCTGCCAGACCTGCTGAGTTTTCCCAGTGTTTTTATGTCAGATTTTTAGCTTTTTAAATTTGTAATACTCTCTCAGGTCTAGATGGAATTATGTGACTGGCACAGTGGAACTTAAAAAGATTTTGTCCATATATCTGAATTTCTGTATACAGAATTTCTTGCTGAAAATGGTGTGCACTGGAAGGTAATCCCCATGGAATTCTGTACAAATTGGAAATTGAGTGAAGTAATGCAAAATGGGACATTGTAAGAAGAGTTAGAAAGAGGACAGAATAATGTTGCGGAGTGTAACATTGCCTTATAACGTGAGAGAAATGTTGCAAGGCATTATTTAAAGTGCAATTGACCTTCCCTAATCTGTTTATCCCATGCCTTCACATGGTCCGCCCTGTTTCAACGAATGCAATCAATCTGGCGTGCACAATCAAACAAGGTCAAACAGAACAAGTTGTCCTTTAACTTTAGGCTGTGCACGCCATACGCAAGAAGAAGAAAGAAGTTGGGTAGGTCTGAATGTTATTCACTACCTGCCAACTTACACTTCTTCAGGATCAGAGAGGACAACGGAGCACCCAAAGTAAAAATTGCATTCACAGGGTGGAATATCCACATAGACAGTACTGAAGGTCAGGACTGAACCTGGGTCACTGGCGCTGTGAGGCAACAACTGTGTCAATAGCATTATATGCCAATGGTTGATGGCCACATCAATTGCTATTTTTGAATTATGGGTTTTGTTAAAGCAGATCAATGTTCTTATCACTTTGCAGTCTACATATGTAGTCATATCATTTACAATGTCACTGCAAGCAATTTAAATAATGATGTAATAAAATCTCAAATCAAAATGTTAGGAATGGAGGCAGCAAATTCACTGTGCCATTTTCACAATCAAAAGATAAGGGAAGCAAAACCATTTGGGAAAGGAATATTACACGAGAAAATATAAAGTAAAATAACCTTCTGAAAGTCAAGAGCAGTCCACATACTGATTTATTGCCACTAAGTCATTTAAGTAGCACTGTGGGCCACCTAATACAATTTGTCAAAGTCCCATAAAGATCATGATCTTCAATTGTAAAGTTCACAGAAAAGAGCATTTGGATTTCACTGATGCTGTGCTGTGTCATTTTCAATGAGGCAAATAGAAACATAGAAAATATGCGTAGGAATAGGCCATTCGGCTCTTCGAGCCAGCTGATCATCCAAAATCAGTACCCCGTTCCTGCTTTCTCCCCATATATTTTGATTCTGTTAGCCCTAAGAGGTCTCTAAGATGCTGGCACTTAGACTTGCAGCTGAGAACTGGCGGCCAGCATTTATAAGGACATACCACACTACAAGCAGTACTCCTCCAGGAGCAGTTGGTACTTAATGTAGCGATGTTACAAAACCCTACCATCAGTGGCGCTCCAGATATGCCTACTGCCTGTACACGCGATTCCGGAGCCTTTGGGGGGGGGCGGGGGCGGGATTAAAATGCAGCTTTGTATTGGTTGTCGGAGAAGGATTTGCTCGGACTGCTAGCTGATGAAGAAAATTCATTCTGCGCTTCTGTTCATGTTTTTTTTTTAAAGTTGCTAGTCGATTGCATCACTGTATTGAAGTTAAACGCGACCTAATTCCTTCAACATCACGGATCGCAAGTGCAGGACAAAAACAAAAGGTATGTAATTTATTTAACATCTTATCTTGCTTTTTGGTGTGGTTTCATTTTAATCTGATGATGCAAAAAATGTTATTTAGGCCCCAATATGATATCGGCCGTGTCTTGCAAAGATCGGGGCTTAAATCATGGCAGCGGCCACATTCCAATCTATCACAATCCAGAAACATCCATTCTCAAGATAATCACTTTTTTTTTTTGCACAATCATGTCATAAGAACATCTAAACCATCTATATTTTTGTGTTATTGTCTATCTATGATCAATATTTTCATACTAAATATCCACAGTGCAGTTTTAGTCAGATGTATAGTTTGAAAATATTGATAATGGATAGGCAATTACACAAAATATAGATAATTTAGATGTTCTTATGACATGATTTTTGCAAAAAATAATGATTTTGATTATCTTGAGAGTGGATGTTTCAGGATTTTGAACAAATGTCTGTGTAAAATGACCCTTGCCTGCTGCAATTTATAAACCAACAGAGTAATATTTATGGGAATTAAACATTCAATTCCTTCCATTTGGCATAGAAATTCATGACAAAGTGAGATTTAAAATCATGTTAAATTGTGAATTCTTGTGTGAATGGGATCAGTTTGTTATTTGGATACTTTCGCTATTTAAAATAATATTTTTAGCCTTTTCTTAAGAATGGAATAGATGTTTAGATCTAGTAATTGAATTTAGTTGAATTTAATTGATTTCATGGTATGATGAATATGATTTTTTTGTTGGGTATTTACTATTTGTTTTAATGTTTAACTTGTGTTAGACATTTTGTTGAACAAAATTATTTCTACTTTTTTTTCTAAAATTGCAAATAATAACTTGTTTCTGTTAATGCTGTTCAGTGTTTTTTTTTCCTTTACATTTTAAATAGATGCCTGAAGAAGAAATGCAAAATTGTCAATCCAAATGCCCAGCCTGGCATAGCTAGAGCTCACCTTGAAGTGAATTTCTCTGTCATGCCCGAGTCTAAGAGGGATCTTAAAAATGGACACAACTTGTGCTTGTATACCTCGTTTGGAAAACATCCGCCTGGTGCTCAAGATCCTGAATCCTTGACATCAGCCGAAAGCCAAGTGTCCATATTTCAAGACACCGAGGACATGGGCAATGACAGTCACAGTCTGCATCCTCCACTGAATCTAGCAACGCCAACGGCAGCTGCTGCCTCTCCTGACCAATGCCATCAACATCTAGTGTTTCAACAAGATGTAGCAGAGAACTTCTAAGTCTTTCACCAAGGAAACAAAAAATGAAGAAAAGACTAAAATTTCCGTCCACATCCAAGGTCGCTCTTGCACTAAAGTATCGCACAAAGATCAATGAACAGGGCTCAGTTGAAAACTCCCAAATGTGTAGTTAATCAAGCCTTAAAAAGAAAGCAAAACCGAATAGATTTAAAGGGCAGAAAGTTTCAGGAACTCAAAACCAAATTACGTGGGAATACTTTGGCACAAGAGCTTGCTGAAACGAAGGCAGAGTTTTTGTGACTTAAAAAAGCACACAGACAATTGCTCAAGTTTCGTGGCAGTAAGAAAAAGAGGAAAACTGTTTCAATTCACCAGTACAGGAAAGTTCATGAAAAACTAAAGGACAGGGAAGAGGATGTGAGACGCCTCGAATTTGACAATCTTGTTCTCAAAGAAACAATTGAAATTCTGGAGTATGTTTGAATTCTAGCTGCATGTGTGTTTAACTATATTCGCTCTTTACGGGGAAGGATGTAGATTGGTTATTGCATGTGAACCAATCACAGTAGAAATAGCATCACTAACCCCACCTTACTGTATGATTTATACTAACACACACTGCCTATACTGGTCAGTCTTGGAAGCGGTAACGATGAACTAACAACTAACAACCTGCTGTACCGCCATACTATTCGTACTGATTAAAGATGATCTTGAAATCCAGATTGTACAGTTTGCTTATTTACAGACATGAAAAAAAAGTTTAGTCCATGAATACCCATATTAAGACTTTGGGGAAACGTAATGAAGGCTCAATGCTCTGCCTTGGCTGTTTGCATTTGGAAAACTTAATGGAATCTTCTCTCCACGGAGTCGAGTGACCTCCCAAGGAGGTGTAGCAGAGTTCTGCAGCAGCAACAACCCAGATTTCATCCCAAAGTTAGAAAGTTGAAAATAAGCATGACCCTTACCCTGTATTAGCAAAGTACCCCAGATACACATATGAACTTGTAGTTATTATTATTATTATTATTATTATTATTATTATTATTATTATTATTATTAACATTATTATTATTATTAACATTATACTTATGGGCGCCTTTCAAAGAGTCTCAAGGACGCCTTACAAAATTTAATAAGCAGATTACAAAACATATAAGCAGAATAAAACAAAAAGTTGTTGGTATAAGGTCACACATCTCAGTGAGCACAAAGAATGCAGTTTGAGTGTTGGTCCTTTAAAATAGTAAGATTAAACGAGAACTTACCAGTTTGAAGTTTGATCTGTATTTTATGAGGAGTTACGATGAGGGATTACGTGAAGAAGCCCGCCCCAGGACGCATTGCGGCATAACTTCAAAGCAGCGGTGTGGAATCACAGACAGACACGTATTTGAAGTAACATAGTAAAGAATAAAGAGACATCAATTATCAGTTTGATCCATGTAATGAGGGGGTGGGAGCGGAGGGCACGTAATCCCTCATCGTAACTCCTCATAAAATACAGATCAAACTTCAAACTGGTAAGTTCTCGTTTAATCTTACTATTTTACTTCGGAGTCACGTGAGTGACTACGTGAAAATTTTAAAGCTCTGTGATTTCAGACCGTATAACAGTTATTACTTCACTCACTGCCGAAGTCCTTGAGGGAGGAAGCGTGTTATCATAATCAAACCAATGATTAGAAAAAAACCCATACAATAACACTGAAGAATTTTAAATGCTCCCTTGGCTAATTTGAAGATTTGCAGATTGGAATCTTCCTGCAAATAAAAACAGGTTTTGTCAACAGTTTATAAATTATTATTTCTCTGAACGTTTTACCCCCACTATTCTGCTGTAGCCAGGATGTCGGGTTTACGTGTACAAGGCACGTCCATTCTTTGCCCGTTATTGGAAGTCTGTGGGATGACAAACTTTATACATGTTATACATGTTAGTTTATCCCAGGAGCTTTAAACTGCTTGAGCCATTTCAACAAAAAAGGCTTGTTACCCGAGCCACAAGGTGTTTGTGACCAACCCACAAGGCTTTTCATCTCCCTCGCATAATCCTATGTAAGGTAATAGGGTCTTGGTCCACCATATACCGTGTTTCTGGCGGGTAGCCGGTTTTATGACGGATAAGGTATTCCTGGTCTGGTTTGACCATTCCCTGAACAAATGATAGAGATCTGGTCTGAAGCTGTGAGCATGGTGTCCAGTTGAAAATAGGAGTAGTGACTGGACACTCTGTGCTGCTCCATGTGCCTTTAACATATGTTTTAGTGCATAGAAGGTTCAGGTTTAGGACTCTGGCTGGTGGGATCCCCTGAAGTGTGGTTAACCACTGTGACATCCATTATATAGGCTACCTAGTCTAGGGGTTTAGAGTTTTAATACCATTCAAATTAACACCAGCCAGTGGACCCCATGGCCTGTTGTCCTGTAGCTGTTTTGAAAAAAGAACAGGCAGGGCAATTCTAGCTGTGTTGAGCGGCACTGTAGCCGAATCCTTCATCATGATGAAAGGTTCTCCAGGAATTCCAGTTCGTAGTACCTGTATCGGATGAGTAGGTTCTCCCTGTATGTGCAGTACTCTCTTGATGCTGGACAAGTGTTGTAGTCCAGTGGATGTTCAAAAGGATGCTCACATGGTGTTGATTATTCAGTATAAACAATCCCAGTCCCAGAGGCTTGCGCAGAATCTGCAGCTCAGGAGCTTATTCTCATGGCACAGTTAATTGTGCCCGGCTCCGATATTAATAATTCTGGGTACTGGAAAAAAACACCATCCAAGTTTCAACAGCCATGTCATGGCGTGAAGTGAAACAAGGGCTGCGTTAAGTCCGTCAGGTACTAGCAAATACCTGAAGCAGAATCCTTTTGTACAATCTCGATTGGTTGAGGCAGAAGGGAAAAATACATAAAATTAATTTCACCAATGCAGCGTGAACGCATTTGTCTATCCAATATTATAAATACATTCGTGAATGACAACATGACCTATAGGTCAGAAAGGAAAAGTTACTATATATGAGCTGACGATCTTTCTGCTGGAACCTATCTGTCCCAGAGAATTCCATTTTTTGTAATTGAGGACCCCTTGGAGGTTTCCCAAACGAACTGGCCCAGGGTCTGGGTTTCCCCCGCGCGACATACATAGGACATCCCCAAAACCTGGTGATATAGCGTTAATGCAAATAATCGATATCAGTTTCACATTCCATTTTAATTGTCATTGTCAGTGTACAGTACAGCGACAATGAAAGCATTAATATCTGTTGCATCACACTTAATAGTTTTGTTAACTTTATATGAAAACATCTAATTGATGTAGTCCTTAAATATTATGTGACCTGGTGTCTGTCACTGTATTTTCCTTACCGCCCAGGTTAAGTTGTTGATAGTCAAATACATCTATGGATATACCATTGCCAACCCCCTTGGTTTGACCAACTTCTCATATGATACCGACTTTATGCTGCCCATATGGTTAATATAGGCCACCTCCATAGTGTAGTCTATTTATACCCATACATGCAAGTGCTTTAAAAACTCATAAAATTCACCCGAACATTTTTAGATAATTAATGCCCAGTATAAGTGGTAAACCCCACAACTGTCTTTTGATATTACTTCAGTGGGTAACTTCATGAGATGCTCAATGACAACTATATGTTGTTTTGATACTAAACATCTGAATGATGTAGACAGAAATGGTGCAATTTTTTCCCCAATTACTCTGTTATTTGTCGAGTAGTGTGGTAGTTTGACCATTACTTGTGCTTGTTTGTGCCAATTCAACTATGTTGTCTCTTGGCATCCTATAGTTACGGGACTGAATTAATATGAAAGCCAAGATAGTCCAAGAAAGCGCTCTATATGATGGTAGGAACCAGACCCACCTACCTCCATGGTTATTGGCGGTTTTGTGTTTTCTGTTTTCTGAGTGCTTTTGTTCTGAGGATGTGCTGGCGACGTTGGGGGGGGCGCATTTCCAGGGGGTCCGCGGCCGGGCCCTGATCTAAAAGATCTTTGAGGATAGTGCGGGCCCCAAGCTTTCACCAGTCCCATATTCTAGACATCGACTGGTGGATGCCGTGAGGTGCTGCTGTTAGGGTATCGAAAGTCGTGGTTTGCTAGTCCCTTGGCCCCCTCATGATGCCGAAGGTTTTTGATACCTCTTCGATCTCCCTGAGCTTTTTGTTCAGATCTCTCCCAAATAGCAGTGAGTCTGCCTCCGCTGCTGGGGCTTTGCTCAAGCCTGGCTTTGAGATTGAGGGCAGGTGTTGTATTTCCCTTCAGAGATTATTTAGTTCGAATCGTGGTACACATTAATACCAGCACTTTCTGGTGGCATGTGTTGATCTCGTTATCTCACACGAACAAGCATAGGCTGAGCCTTCGGATCCGCTGTAGCTTGAGTTTTTTTATGCCCGCATAAGGGCCCCCACAACTTCCAGATTTTGCTGTTTTAGGCTTATTCCCCTTAAGGCCTCATAGTTCTCTGGTGCTGTATATTCTGGCTGGCTGCCATTGTTTTGGCTCCGGCGGTGCTCCAGCCCGTGGGGTTTGTTGCTACGAAGCGGTCCACTACCAAACGGTCCACAACACCCAACAGCTGTTCCTGCGCTCATGCAGAGTCCAGACCACGGCCATTCACCAAAGCCTCCGCTCCAGCGGGTATGAGGGTAGCAAAGGGCAGTGCTGTATGGAGGCCCCGCTCCAGGAGCTATTCCTGGTGGACCTTCCCGCTGCTAAGTGCTCAGGGTGTCTCTCTCTGGGAGAGAGCCCTGAAAAGCAGTCTCCTTCCAGGGCTCCCGCGGGCTCTGCCGACGCTGCCGCCGTCCGCCAGACCCGCAGTTGCAGCCTCCGAATCTCCGAATCCTGCAGCGGAGGTCCGGCCGCAGCGAGCAGCTCCAACACCGCTCCACATCCACGCCCGCTCTCAGGGACTCGGCCGGGTGTCGGGTTTGTCCGCGACGGTGAGTTTGTGCCCAACGAGTCGTCGAGCACCAGAGCATTTCCCCCCCGGTCTTCTGACGCTTGGTGCAGTTGGAGGCCGCTCTCTCTCTCGTTGCAGCCCCAACGCACAACGGAGCACCGACAAAGAAAAAAGGTCGGGTCTCACCGTGCAGGGAGGGGAACCCCAGATTGGAAAGTGTTACCGGCACCCACAGCTCCCCCTCCCCGGTGACCCTCCCCATGCGTCCTGGGGCCCCCACACACACACCCCAACAGAAAAAAGTTTGTTTTTGGTGTGTACAAAAACTGACACATGCAAATAAAACACCTTCTGATCAAAGTACATACTGCCATTGTGAACACAAACATCCTAGAATATTATCTTGACCAAACCAAGCTCTTGAGACCAAAAAATAAAAACATCGGTGAGGGCTGCAGAGGTCAGAACTGGCTGCTGACGAGAGTCCGCGCCGCCTACAGGCGTTAGGGTATAAGAGGAGGGAGACTTGGTTTATTGATTGATTGAACATCATATTAATGGTGCAAGGTAAAATTCCTGAAGCATCATTCAGTGAGGATGTATGTGAGGGCGCTGGGAAATAAAAAGGAAATGATCACCTTGTTGGGATTGTGCTGTAGGCGCAGAAATAGTCAATGGGAATTAGAGGTACAAATGTGGCAGAAGATTGTGGAGCAAGACGAATAGGGTTGTCGTGGCATAATGTGACTGCCATAATGCCAAGGGCTAAGATGGGGTGAAATTTGTCAAGTGTGCTCAGGAAAGTTTCCTCAGGTAAACATACAATGCTGAGTGAAAAACTTCACCTACTCTTGGGGAATTGGACAGTGCAAGTGAAGGAAGTGATAGCGAACCTTTCAGGACCAGCGATCACAGTTCTTTTAGCTCCAAAGTGGTTATGGATAAGGGCAGAGCTGGTTGACAAGTGAAAAATCAGGAGGGTAAAAAGAGGACATGAGATAGCTCTGGCGGAGAAGGTTAAGCAGAATCCAAAGAGATTTACAAGTATATTAAGGCAAAAAGGGTAAGTAAAGAGAGAATTTGATCCATCATAAACAAAGGCGGTCATCTATTTGTGGAGCAATAGGAAACGGCCTCAATTAATATTTTTTCTCTGTTTTCACCGCAGAGAAAGACATGAGGACAGGGAACTTGGAAGGTTAATGGAGATGTCTTGAGGACAATCTGTATTACGATCGAGGAGGTGCACAGATGTCCTAAGGACAATTGGGAAGGTAGAGAAGAAATTGCAGGAGTCATGATTGAGATGTACAAACCATCATTAGACATGGGTGAGGTGCCAGATGACTCAAGGGTGGCTAACGTTGTGCCTCTGTTTAAGATGGTTTGCACAGAAAAACCTGGAAACCCGTTATTTACTACAGCCAGCTATTTATTTGGAAATACAGGAGTAGATTAGGATAGTCAACATGGTTCTGTGCATTGGAGGTCATGTCTCGCAAAATGGATTGAGTTTTTTGAAGAAGTAATAAAGAAGTTTGATGAGGGCAGGGCCGTAGACATAATCTAATGGGTCTTTAGCAAGGTTTTCGATAAGTTACCGCATGGTAGGCAACTCTAGAACATTGGATCGCATGGGATCCAGGAGAGCTAACTGAATGGATACAGAATTGGCTTCGCAGTAAGAAGCAGATGGTGGTGGTGGAAGGTTGTTTTTTGATGGCCTGTGACTTGTGATTAACGTCAAGGATCAATCGCTGTATGATTTTACTGGGTTATATGCAAAACAAAGCATTTCACGGTACCTAGGTACATATTAAAGTATCATTGAATGAATTGGTTAATCCAATGTAGAGAGCCAACATTGTGAATCATTAATGCAGTACACAACATTTGAAAAAGTGCAAGTGAATCATTGCTTTACCTGGAAAGATGATTGGGTATCTGGATGTTTCCAAATACACAGGCCAAGATGTTAAAAAGTCCAAAGTGCCAAATATCAACTTGCTCCTGGTGGTGATGGGAGCCTTATGCACTCACCTATGCTCCTTCAATGTTGAGAAAGGCTAGGCAGACACGTCATTGGGGTTATCAAGTGGGCAACTACTTTCATCGACGTTTTGCTGATTGGACCCACGACGTCTCCAGTAGGCTTAGCCTTGCATTCTGGCGTCCCAAACCCACCCCCCTCTGCATCTGTCTAGTCGGTTATTTGGGAGACCAAATGGGGTTTTTCCTCTTCAGCCAGAGCCACTGGCTACTCCGTGACCCGTGATGTTTCTTTGATGGCCTGGCGTAGGGCTTGTCCGCTGATCCCCAGGTCCTTCATCAGTCTTACGGTTGATGTTGCCACGAATCCTCGACATCCAACTTCTACCGGGCAGATCTTAGCTCTCCAGCCCCGCTGTTCTGCCTCCGCTGCAAGCTCTGTATATCGCAGTTTCTTTCTTTTGAAGGCTTCCTGCACAGCATCCTCCCAAGGGACTGTGAGCTCCACAAAATACACCATGCGCTGAGAGTTCGACCAGAGCACAAGACCAGGCCTCAAGTTGGTGATGGCTATCTCTGATGGAACTGTAAGCCGTTGGTCCACATCCACCAGCATCTGCCAATCCCGGGCTGCCTCCAGCTGTCCAAACCTGGTCCTTGGTGGAATTTTCCATTGCCTTTGTTCCCCCTCACAAACAAAGGCAATTGGCTTAACTGGGTTGGTTGTTCTGGGTCGGCAGGGCATTGTTGGCTGTTCTCCTGCGTTCCAGAGTCGCTGCCAGGCATTTGAGCACTTGATTATGTCTCCAGGTGTACCATCCCTGGGAGAGGCTTACTTTACACCCAGTGAGGATGTGCCTAAGTGTGGCTGGTGTTAAACACAGGGGGCATGATGGATCTTCGCCCAGCCATTGGTTGAGATTTTTTGGGCTAGGAAGGACATCATAGGTTGCCCGAATGAGGAAACTTATCCTGCTCGCCTCCATCTCCCACCCACATGTCCTTCCAGCTGATCTTCCTCTTTTCCACACTCTCCCATTTCATCCACTGGCCCTGTTTAGCTTGCGACACAGCCTTGGCAAACCTACTCAACTCCTCCAGTCGGCGGACTTCGGCCGCGACCAACTTCCGGCGCTCCAGTGATGATGCCTTGTTCCAGCAAGGTCACTTTCCGCCAAGCCCCAAGCCACTTCTTCCATGTTGGATTTTCCCTATCATGTCGCCTTGGTGGAGAGCAGATTTTGCCTGCTGTGTCGCATTCTTAGCCATCCACTTCTTTCCTGTTGCCAGGGTTGGAGCAGCAGCTCGGATGACAGTGTCCCTTGATTCTGCCAGGGTCATCTCTAGTCTGACTTTAGTGCACTTGAACACCTCTGTGAGTCTAGAGAGAGGCAGCTGGAGTACCCCCTGACCGTACAGGCCTACGCTGCTCAGGCACCGAGGAACACCTAACCACTTTCTCACGAAAGAGCTGATTGTTATTTCCATCTTCTCGACACTTGTGAGGATGATGTCATACATGGTTAGTGGCCACATAAGGCGAGGTAGTAACCCAAATATTCGAGACATCCAGAGAACCCTGGGATGCCTGCTTTTTGGACTGTTGTATCCACAAGGTTGTTTCTCACTAAATAGCTGGTCATCTTCTGAGCTATGATGCTGAAGAAGATTTTACCCTCTACATTGAGGAGACTGAGAGGGCGGAATTGGCCCATGTCTGTGGATTCCATCTCTTTCGGAATCAGGATTCCTCCTGCCCTGCGCCATGCTTTGGGTATGACTCTCTTCTCCCAAACCACTCTCATTAGCCTCCACAGGAAGTGAAGAACATCAGGAGCACCCTTGTAGAGTCGATACGGAACCCCATTTGGCCCTGGGGCTGAAGATGCTCTTGCCCGCTTTACTGTCTGTTCCACCTCCCTCCACTTTGGAGGACTAGTGTCCATCGGGTGCTCTGATTGTTCAATTGGTGGACTGTCTGATAGAATAGCTATCTTCTGGTGTCTCTTATCATTGCTTTACCTGGAAAGATGCTTGGGTGTCTGGGTAGTGATATTCTCTTACGTTTTTCCTTTAGTGAGAGGCTAGGAGGTTATATTATGGGCCCCAACTCTAATTCACAATTTTTAAGGTTTTAATAATCCTAAAGCACACACAATGCTTTGGCTCACATATCAGTGTTAAACAAATCATAAACCCCTGTGTCTATATAGTTAATCTACACTTTGCTTGCAGGATATTATATCAACAGCACAATAATTACAAACATAATTTAATCATACCCTTCTCCATCAACCATATTTTTGCAATCTACGCTGCAGAGTGCTTGACACAATTAATCAAGCCAAGGTCAAACTGGTTAACACACACATTTACTTTTTAGATTAATAGCTAGATGTATACATACAGCTTTATTTAAAATGGAAGTGCACTCGAGTCCTTTAAAAAACTTTGACGAATGGTCAACATTTTAGTTATTGGTTTAAATGGCATCTGATTCACTGCAAACAATCTACTATTAAAATAAAATATCTGATACAAATACTCATAAGTTTCTAAGTAACATTTAAAATAATATACTTAATGCCCAATCAAATCAAATATATGTTGCTACCATTTCCATGCATGCTCCTTTGTTTATAAATTTAGAAACAAAAGCATATAATGCTATTTTATCTGCCCAGAGTGCATTTATTTAAAATGAGTTAATACCCAAATCAACATTAAAGAAAATAAATTCAATCCCCAAATTTTTTATTTTCTTCAAAAGGCAATACAAAAGTTGCAGGCGTTATAAGGCCAAAAGAAACTCCCCCAACATAATCGAAATACCAAGCAGGTCAGGTGACGTTTGTGAAATGAGAAATGGAGTTAATGTTTCAGGTCGATGATGCTTGTTCTGATGAAAGTTCATTGGTACAGACTTGGAGCAGCACCCAGTGGATGACCTACATACTCATGGACTCAGGAAAATAAGGGTGAAAATGATGCCAGTAGAAAGAAGGAGCCAAAAAGGCTGATGCCAGAAGGATAGATAATATCGGCCGCTCCTTGACACATGAATTTAGAATCCTACTTCAGAAAAGTATTGTAATTGTGCCACCATAGTTCTCTCAATGATATCCTTCAGTTGGCTATCCGACTGTTGTTGCACATGTTGAGATGGTGTAGTCTGAAGTCGAGCCCTCATGGCCTCAAACTGTTTACCGTTGCTCTTTACTACAACAGCAACTACCATGTTTCTGAAGGAGTGAGGGAGGTTTCTCCAGCCTGCTTGTAGCCACTGAGAGAGCAAAGCAGAGGCAAAACACATGGGGTATGGGACCATTCATGGGAAATTAGTCAACAATCGCATGGACTTGTTTTTTTTTTTGTTTTTTTTGTTTATTTTATTAGAAGTTAATACAGTACAAAACAGTACAGTGGAACCTAATTTTAGGTGCCAACTATGTCATACCATAATCCATTCTATGTACAACCTCTAGTTTTATGTTATAAGAAGGAAGTAAGTAAGACAAGAAAAAGAAAACAGTAGAAAGAGGAAGAAGTGGAAAAATAGATGGTAGAGAGTAGAAAAACCTGAAGTGTGTATATAAAAAATAAAAATAAATAAAAAGTGGAGAGTAGAAATAGAAGAGAAGGCCCCTTAAAATAGAACACATGGATTTGTTTTTGATAAAATGCATACAAATTTTAAAATCATGCATTGTTTGGCTCCAGTGTTCATTATTTGTGTGGAAGGGGACATTGAGAAGAGCAACAACAAATGTGTCAACATTATTGTTGTGCTTTCTATTTCTTATTATTGCGCATTGGTTTTAGGAATCGTTCTGGTCAATATTGGTTGCCTGTGTTTGTATCCTGAACTTGCAGAATGAGGTCCTAAAGTGTATCCTGACATGTAATCCTAATGTAGACAAAAATGCTGGAGAAACTCAGCGGGTGAGGCAGCATCAATGGAGCGAAGAAAATAGGGATCGTTTCGGCTCGAAACCCTTCTTCAGACTGATGTGAGGGTGGGAGGGTGGAAGTAAGAAAGGAAGTGGAGGAACCAGAGGGCTGAGGGAGAGCTGAGAAGGGGAGGAGAAAGTAAGGACTAGGTGATATTAGAAAAGTCAATGTTCATATTGTTGGGGTGCAAACAGCCCAAGCGAAATATGAGCTGCTGCTCCTCCAATTTACGGTGGGCCTCACTCTGGCCATCGAGGAGGCCCAGGACAGAAAGGTCGGATTCGGAATGGGAGGGGGAGGTGAAGTGCTGGGCCACCGGGAGATCAGATTGGTTATTGCGGACCAAGCGGTGGTGTTGGGCGAAGTGATCGCCAAGCCTGCGCTTGGTCTCACCGATGTAGAGCAACTGACATCTACAGCAGCGGATGCAATAGATGAGGTTGGAGGAGGTGCAGGTGAACCTCTGCCGCACCTGGAAAGACTGCGTGGGTCCTTGAACGGAGTCAAGACGGGAGGTAAAGCGACAAGTGTAGCATTTCTTGCGGTTGCAAGGGAAAGTGCCCCGAGAGGGGGTGGTACGAGTGGGAATGGAAGAATTGACCTGGGAGTCATGGAGGGAGCGCTCGCTGCAGAAAGCAGACAGGGAAGGAGATGGGAAGATGTGGCAAGTGGTGGGATCACGTTGGAGATGGCGAAAATGACAGAGGATTATTTGTTGTATGTGACGGCTGGTAGGGCGGAAGGTGAGGACAAGGGGGTCCTTGTTATGAGTGGGGGATGGGGAGTGAGAGCGGAGTCATGGGGTATAGAAGAGACCCTAGTGAGAGCCTCATCTATGGTAGAAGAGGGGAACCCCAATTCCCTGAAGAATGAGGACATCTCCGATGCCCTGGTGTGGAACACCTCATCTTGGGTGAAGATGCGGCGTAGACGGAGGAATTGGGAGCAGAGCATGGAGTCCTTGCAGGAAGCAGGGTGGGAAGAAGTGTAGTACAGATAGCCATGGGAGTCAGTGGGTTTATGGTGGATGTCAGTCAGTAGTCTATCATCTGCAATGGAGATAGTAAGATCGAGAAATGGTAGGGAAATTTGTTGGAAATGGTCCAGGTGTATTTGATTGCCGGATGGAAGTTAGTAGTGAAATGGTTGAAGTTAGTGAGTTCTACATGAGTGGAGGTAGCACTAATGCAGTCATCGATGCAGCAGAGGTAGAGTTCGGGGATAGGGCCATGGTACGTCTCGAACAAGGATTGTTCGACGTACCCTACAAAGAGGCAGGCATAGCAAGAGCCCATGCGCGTGCCCATACACCTTGTATTTGGAGGAAATGGGAGGAGTCAAACGAAAAGTTATTAAGGGTAAGGACCAGCTCCGCTAGGTGGAGGACAGTAATCCCAATCTCAAGAGCTTTTCTTTATCATGATCTATTGCCCTTTCCCTGCCTCATCCTTTTGGTCCTGCTGCTCCACTCCATTTGCTCCTCTATCTCCATATACCATAAGCAAAGACTGTGCTCCCACTATGTAGGAAACATACAGCCGACAATAATAAAACATGAAAACCTTAATGGGAAATATTGCAGGGCAATTCCCGATTGATCCAGACAGTAAAAACTCACTATAAGGACCCCTACGGAATTTACCTTTATTTTCTGAATCTGGATCAGTTACCGTACTCAGGCAATGAGGGATGCATATTCCATTAGGAAAATTTACAAACTCTCTTGAGGTCAAAGAAAACACCACTCAAAAGTGTAGAAGAAAATTCACATCAAAGAAAATAATAATAAAACCTCTCCAACTACAGTCCATGTGCAATTTTACTTCGGAGTCACGTGAGTGACTACGTGAAGAACCCCGCCAGGACGCATGCGTGTCATATATCGCTACACGCATTGCAACGAGTCACAGCAGGGGGAACAACGTTCCCCTTGCGGCAAAATTTGAAAGCCGGGAACAGCAGGGAAGAAGACTCTGCGTTCCAGAATTTGAAAATCAGGAACAGCAGGTAAGAGACTCTGCGTTCCTTCCACTTACCTTTTAGGTGGAGGCTTGGACCGGATCCACGAAGGCTGCGGGAAAGTTGGCGGGGGGAAAACTGCGGAAACCGCCAAAGGCACGCTAATCTCCCGTAATGGGAACAGTTGTTCCCGACTTCGCTCCCGCGCCGGCCCCGGCCGGTCGGGAGAGGTAAGCATAAACAGAGTCATTCTGACTCTGAATAGCCACGAGCGACCAGTGCCCGTGCGCATGGGGGTCGGTTTGAGCGGCTGCAGGACAAACAAGGCAGCCGAGAGCGACCAGTGCCCGTGTACATGGGGGTCGGTTTGAGCGGCTGCAGGACAAACAAGGCAGCCGAGAGCGACCAGTGCCCGTGTACATGGGGGTCAGTTTGAGCGGCTGCAGGAGAAATTAAGCAGCCGCGAGCGACCAGTGCCCGTGAGCACCGGGGTTGGTTGGAGCGGCTGCAGCATGACGAGCAGCCGGGAGCGACCAGTGCCCGTGAGCACCGGGGTCGGTTGTAACGGCTGCAGCATGCAGGATAAAGAGCAGCCGGGAGCGGCCAGTGCCCGAGAGCATTGGAGCCGGTTGGACCGGCTGCAGGAGCAGTACCCCTTGTGGGGCTGCAGAGTGGAAATACTCCAAAATGGCAAAGCCACAGTGGGCAACTAATAAGCCCCACAGCAGTACCACTTGTGGGACTGCACAGTGTTTCCCCCTCATCAGAGGAGAGCATGGAGGGTCCACCCTGGTCAGACCCTGAAGGAGGCAAGGATCAACATACCACCAGTATGCCTGGGGTGAAAGAAAACATGCTGGACATGGTGTCCCAGTTTATCCAATCAGGCTAAACTGGCCAAGACCTGGAGCTGAAAATCGGGGTAAGTATTGACTATATGTCATTTAACCAACTGCAGGCACTGGCACTATCAGACACCATGGCATGACAGGAAACTGCAAGTAGCTAAATGTTCCCAGATTAAACCAGTGCATCTGGAAACATGTAGGGGCATCTATTAGAACCAGGGACTTAACAATTCAGAAAGTCCTACAAGTCCTAATGGCAGCGATTACAGCTTTTTGCCCGCACATTAAGAAGCAAAACATGACCCTAGACCACCTAGATGCACTGGCTTTACTCTGCAAATCACAATATGAGTCGAACAACATCAGGGGAAGTACTATCCAACCAGCTTCAGACCCCAAATTTCCCGGCCTCTGTAAACCTGGAACCTCCAAACCATATTGGAGGGGACTTACCAAAACGAGTCAAAGAACTTGATGAAGAGGTGAAAACACTGGGGCTCATAAAAGCAGAACCCCTACGGACCCCAGCCGGGCAACGCAACCGGAGCAAGCGCTAAACCAGGAACACCCAACATCGGTCTTTTAGGCCATAGCCCAGACCGACCGTCCTGGAAAATGCGCAAGCCTTTCAACACTAACCCAACAACAGTGGTGATAGGTGAGCCTGGTTCCTTTAGAATTAAGGAAGCACGAAAGTTGGGGGAGAAACTATATTATTTGGATGCAGGGACCAGGGTTATACCATAGAATATACAAAAACATAACCTCCAGTACAGCATGTACCGAACCGAATGTTCGTGCTCACAGGCATAGGGAAATCCAAAGCACATGCTGAACTACAGCGGCTATATAAAAAGGAGTAATTGAACAAACCCAACACGAATCACAGGAATTCGTGTCCAATATCTTATAAAATCAAAGAATATGGTGGTGGCCGCATCATCATCGATTGACTACTTTAAATACCTTTGTACAATATATTCATTCAAGATGGGAACCTTTGTTACTGCAAAGCAATTGACTTCCAAAGACTACTACATGACGAGCATCAATGTTAAAAGATGCTTACAATACAGTACCCATAAGAGGTGACCACAGATGTTATTTAAAATTTAACTGGATGGGTCAGCTCTGGCAAGACAGGGCACTACCTTATGGACTTACAGCAGCCCAGGTTATTCACAACAAATTTGAAACCAGCCCTAGCGTTACTGCAAAAGCTAAAACTATTGGTAATGGCATATCTAGATGACATATTTATTGTTGGCAAAACGGCCACAAAACAATTGTTTGAAGAACTGGGATTTATCATCCATCCAGTTAAGTCTAATTAACACCTTCAACAAAAAATGGATTATCTGGGGTTCACCATTAATTCAGTTCTCATGTCAGTGACTTTGCCGAAAGAAAAGGTTGCAGCCTTTATGGAGGCTTGCTGGAAACTAAACTATCCATCAGACTGGTAGTAGGATTGGCATTAGTGGCTGTGCTCCAGCCACATAAATCGGACCATTACATAATCAAGTTACTGAGCGCAATCATGCGTCACTCTAAATTTATGGGGGTTCATTCTGACAGACCTATGAAGCTACCAACAGAGGCCACTATGGTACTAAAATGGTGGAGACATAACATAAGGCATTGTTCCAATCCAAACATTAACAGTTACCCGTCTCATGGGCCTTGGATTGGGATGCTACTAATTCCATCTCCAGCTGTGGGGGGGAGATGGAATGTACAGGAGGCACCATTACAAATGCTGGGCATATATACCTGCGGGGATAGTGCAAGCCTTGGCTTTAAGTCATATTGTTCTGGGTTATATCACCAGTATGTTAGACTACATATTGACTACACCACCGTGGTAGCATATGTCAACCATATGGGTAGGAACGTATCGACCTCATATGACTATCTGGCCAACACTATTTGGCAATAGTGTATCCAGATAGAATTTGGATACCAGCTACCAACTTACCAGGGAACTGAATTTAGTGGCAGACAACAGGTCACGTTAAGACTAGAAACACTGTATAGATGTTGGATAAAATATGTATTGCTGGAACAGCACGGTATGGAACACCAGATAACGACCTATTCACATCCATACTCTTACCAGTTATCAAATTATGTCTTGGGAACCAGAACCTGGGGCAGTGGTTCAGATGCATCTTGGCTGCTTGGGGGATCATTTATGCATCCCTCCGCCTCATCAGTCGGGTATTTAGGAAGAAACTATAGACTCCGCGTCTCGTATTTTGATAATACCTGATTGGCCTACTCAACCATGGGTCCTGGTGACATCAACATCGGTTTAGAACCATACATCACCATCCATCCAAGACCTAACTTACTGGTTCTTCCCGCTACAAGGGGAGTTACCCATGTCACAATTATATATAAATCTATTAATTTTAGAGTGGAAAGCACCTCTTCTACACCTGCGACTGATGAACCGAATGCGGTATTATTTCAGCGGCCCACAGACAGCCCACCTAAATCAGTACTTGGTGTCATCAAGAATGGGAGTACTGTCACAAACAATAATCATCACCCACAGATCTATGAACATCCCGTCTGTTCTGGAATTCCTGGCAAGCCTCCATTACGATGAGAGGCTCAGTCATACTAACATCAACTGCGCCAGAAGTGCTCTGTCAATATACCTGTCGCAAGGAACAGAGCGGCATTCTGTTGGGACACACCCCCTGGTAACCAAACTCATGAGGGGCAGTTTAATATTGATCTCCAAGAACCAGGTACTCCCAAATATGGGATGTGAGCATTGTACTGACCATGTTAACAAACTGGTCTTCAGCTACAGCTCTGTCCCTACAGAAACTGACTATGAAAACAGTCATGCTGATGGCCTTGGTCACGGCACAAAGGGTCCAGTCACTACAGAAAATAAGGTTGGACAACATGATTATTTCATCTGGAAATTTAACTTTTCACATCAATGTAATAGTCATACAGAATAGACAGGGGTCAGCAGGCGTAAAAAAAACACAAAAAAAAAAAACAATTCAGGGCCTACCCTACAGATGGTCGTCTCTGTATTGTAACACATTTACTATCATATATGAAGAATACTAAAATCATCAGAGGGAAGAAATGCCACTTTAATCAGCTACTAACAGCCACTCAAAACAGTGACAGACCAGACCATCGCTAGATGGCTAAAACAGGTCCTAACAAAGGCTGGAGTGCTCACTAGCATTTTAAATCTCACTCCACCACGGCTGCAGCTACATCGGCAGCTATGAAGTTGGACGTACCTATGGACCAAATCCTCAAGACAGCAGGATGGTCAACGGAGGAAACTTTCCAACGACTTTATAACAAACCAGTCATTGAACCTGGAACATTTGCAGAAACAATTTTAAGTTCTGTAATATAATTTCCCCATAAATAGGGGCAATAATTGGTGTTAATATTTTTACCATTGGATTTCAATATTGTATTGATGTCTAATGATGTTAACTCTATTCTCCCCATAATCAAGGCAGATGTGATGCATGGACTCGTTCCACGGCATGAAATCACAGAGCTTTAAAATCTTCACGTACTCACGTGACTCCAAAGTAAAATAGTAAGATTAAACGAGAACTTACCAGTTTGAAGTTTGATCTTTATTTTATGAGGAGGAACGTTGAGGGAACACGTGCCCTCCGCTCCCACCCTTGATCATATCCTGAACTGGTATCTCTTCTCTAATCTTACTATGTTTAGTCATTACAGTTATCTGTGATTTCACACTGCTGCTTTGAAGAATGACACGCATGTGTCCTGGCGGGGTTCTTCACGTATTCCCTCAACGTTCCTCCTCATAAAATAAAGATCAAACTTCAAACTGGTAAGTTCTCATTTAATCTTATTATTATTCTACCATATAACCAACCTTCATGGAACATAACTTTCCTGTTTTCACACTGTGTAATTCTATTTCATAGCAATATAACCATAAATCCTTTAAAAAAAAGATGTAAATTAACTCAAATCAATTACTTTGGATGACAATGGACTGAGAAGCATTTGTGAAGATAAAAAAAGAACTGATTTTTTGATGTGGCCAAATGCATATGTTAAAATCTTATCAATAGGTCACATGTAAACATGAATTAGAGAATACATAACCATACCAATGCTGGTGTTTTGTACCAAGGAAGTAACAGTGTCTAGATGTCATCCTGAAGACTGCTGTCTATATGATATGTGTAATGGAGCTGAAAATTGGATAGTGATCAATTCTCACTGGTTGATTGCAAATGCTTGTTTAGCTGTGAGCAAGAGTGCATATGCATTAATCTTTTTGCATACCTGCACATTGTTTGTACCTTTATTGATCATTTTTGGCTTAAGAACAGGTTGAACAGAACCACAAAGCCACAGTGTTTTAGTGGAGAACATGCCTTCAGCAAGATATCTTGAGGTTGTGCAAGGCACAGCCTTTCATTAAAGAATTGAAGAAGGGTCCTGACCCAAAGTCACCTATCTACAGTATGTTCTCCAGAGATGCTGACTGACTAGCTGAGTTACTCCAGCACCTCCAACAAGGGAAGGGATATCACCCCAGGGGGCCACATGAGATGCAAGGGTGCCTGGTATTATGATAGTTTTTGTGAACTCTGCCAAACAAAATGCTAATGAATGTATAGCAGCAGAGAATGTTTAGAGTTTTTGCACAGTTCTTGTTTTGTATATATTTTTTATTCTGAATAAAGTTTATCTTTGGAAAAGGAAAATTGCAGTCCCTTGATTCTACGTTATTCGGCATTTTTTTAAATTCCCACTTCATAAGCCTGCACTAACAGACTTGAACTAAATCCATTGAACAGAATATAAAATCTTTATATTTTTATATAAATCATTCATTGCGGTTCCACATCTATTTCTATAACACCTCCCTCTCACATCCCTTCCCCTGTCGATGTAGTGTAATGGAGCAACCCATTCCTCATTCTACTGGCTCCCACTTGGTTGCTCTGGAGTAGCATAGAAGATGAGCCTCTCAGACACTCCATCTAGTTCTGGAACTCCATGACTCTCTGGTTTGGTCCATCCATTGGAACTTTTAAAATTCCTTTAACATGCTCTTTCAACTTATTTTTCTTTTTGCTAGCTTTTTATTGTTGTCATTCATTTTCATATGTTGGATAAATAATTGCTAATCAAAGTAAATGTAAATTGTTCACTCAATTAGTAAACATTTTGTTAAAGTGGGAGACTGAGGCCAGTTTTTCACATGCATTTGCCAGATTAAAGTAAACTAATGCTGTCAAAATATAAGTGCTATTCTCTTATTAATCCAATAACAGTGCAAGAATAAATTGCATAGCAGTATGATTGCAAAAAGTAATTTAAGGAGTGAATGCAATTCCTGTTGAAGAAATAGCAAAACGATCATGTTGGTAATGAGAACCCTAACATTTTGAATAGCAAACACCATGGACAATTGTTGAAAAATTACATTTGTGATCATACCTGTACATCATTTTAATGATTAGTGCTTCACGATGAGATTTGCAGGATGGTAGCCATAGCCAGAGTCCACAATCTGAAGTTCAAGATCATCTTTAATCAGTATCCATATTATAACGGTACAGCAGGTCGATAGTTGTTAGTACATCGTGACCACTTCCAAGACTGACTAATGTAGGAAGTGGGTGTCAGTATGAATCATACAGTAGGGTGGGGCTAGTGATGCTATTCTACTATGATTGGCTTTCATGCATAAACCAATCTACATCCTTCCCCGTAAAGAGTGAATATGGTAAGCACATGTCGCAAGAATTCAAACATACTAGCCGTATCTGTCAGGCGGTCTACTAATACGGCCCAAATGCGTACGGACCAAGCCATCGCCTCCTTTGCCAGAAAGATTAAAAGGAGGTGAGAGAGCAGCAGGGGACACTCGTGGTGAACGACAGGGGGAGCATGCAGGAGAGGTAGTTTTGTGGTTAATCATAGCTGCCAGTCATGGTGGGGTCAGGGGCATGCTGGAACTAGTGGTGCACGCGGCAGCAGACGGCTGGAACTGTAGAGATGGAGCATAAGGATCAGCTGGTGGTGGACGTGGCTCCTTTATGGAAAGCAAGTGCTGGCGGCTCCGACGGTATAAGGTGCCATCAAAGTCAACAAGATAAGTTCGAGGTTCTTCAGTCAGGCCAACAACGCTACCCAAACGAGAATGTCCCATGGAAGTTTGCAAACAAATGACTTGGCCCAATAGTAGGGGTTTGCTGGACTTGTCATGCCATCGTTTCTGTATGTCGTGTTTCTCCTGGATACGCTTTTGGATCGTAGCTGGCTTTAGCACCAGTGGCACCAGCTTCAGCTGGGCTATCGGAATCGGAGGTCTGGTTGTCTTGGACATCAGTCGCTGAGCCCAGGATTCCATCTCCAGCAATGTCCCTGAGGTTTAAGAGGCCGAGGTACACATCTGACTTGGCTAGGTTGGCGCGTTCCATTAGCTGTTTAGCGCTTCTGACAGCTCGTTCAGCGAGCCCGTTACTTTGTGGGTATTTGTGGCTGCTCGTGACGTGGTGGAAATTCCATCGGTTAGCAAGAGTCTAAAGGCGTGACTGGTAAACTGTCTTCCGTTGTCAGTCTGCAAACCGACAGGTGCGCTGAATGCAGAGAAGTGTTTCTGTAGCTTTTGAATGACCATTTCTGATGTGATGGGTCAGGTTGATCCGAAGTGCCCGGTCCATGATCAGCTTTAGGTTGGTGTCGTGCTCCGCTGTGTTTTTGCCATAAACCAAGATATCATCTGCTATGATGGCACACGGGAGGCCCTGGAATAGCAGTTCCATGTTCCTCTGGAAGACATCACTGGCCGAGTTAATGCCGAATTGCATTCTTAGAAACTTGAACCTGCCAAATGGAGTGGCAAATGTGGTGAGGTTTGACGACTCGTCGTCAAGCGGTATCTGCCAGAAAGAGTTCTTTGCGTCGAGGACAGAAAATACGGTAGCTTGTCCGATCTGTGCCACAACGTCCTCGACAGTCCTCATAGGATAATGCGGACGCCTGATGGCAGAGTTCAAATCCTTTGGATTGATGCACATGCGGAGCTCGTTTTTATCCTTCTTGAGGGTAGCAACCATAGTGGAAATCCATTCAGTGGGCTCACTGATCTCTTCTAGTACGCCTAAGGAGACCATGTTATTTAGTTCAGACTCAATCCTGTCTCTCATGGCAAGTGGCACATGGTGTGGTGCGTGGACAACAGGGTCAACATTGGGGTCAATGGATATCTTGTAGGTCACAGGCAGCTTGCCTAGTTTGTCATCAAACAAATCAGGGTATTCTTTTACCGGGTCCACAGATATCAGTAGCTTGTGGACCGACTGGTCAAAGGAAACCAGCCCTAAGTCCCCCCCCCCCCCCCCCCCCCCCCCCCCCCCCCCCCCCCCCACCTTAAGCATGCAGAGTGGAGTTGTTTTTAGTCAAGGCCTCATTATTTCTTGTCTTGTTGTAGAGGTGAACAGACATTACGTTTACTTTTGCACCAGCATCGAGCTGGGCCTTGATGACTTTATTATTAATTGACATCAGAACTATAGGATCGAGAATCTTACCAGCTGTGTGAAGGAGTGAATACACAGTTGACTCCCCATGTGAGTTAATTGGACTGTCCTCGGGGGCAGAGTCAAGCTGGTCTTGAGAAGCATGAGTTGTTTGGTCTTGTTGTAGCAGGTGTAGATTAGACGCTGAACTAGTGGGTCTTTCCCATGGGCTCTGCAAGCGGCGGAGAAATGGTTCATCTTCTTGCAGTAATTGCAAGACTTCCCGTAAGCAGGGCAGGTATCTCTCCCCTTGTTGTGGAGGTAGTTACAGTTAGGACATCTCTGAGGGGGCACATTGGCGACTCCCCGATTAGCCGGTCAAGGGGCCTCAGTCATAAATCTTCTGTTATAGGTCGGTGTTTGTGGTCTGTTAAACCCCGTCAAATTGATCGACTTTTTTTCAGGATCAAACTGCTCGCTTAATGGAGCGACAAACTTAGCCAAACGACAAGCATGTGCAGCCTGCTCAAGTGTTAAATCAGGATTCCACAGCAGCTCTGACCATAGCATTTGATCATTCATTCCAGAGACCAGTCTATCCCTTATCAGCTGATTAGTCATGGTCTCGAATCAGCACCTCTGGGCCATGTATCATAAATCACAAATGAATTTCTCCACTGGCTCATCAGGAAGCTGGTGTCTCGTGAAGAATTTGGCTCTTTCTAAAATGCAGTTCGACGGCAGGTCAAATATCTCACGGAATGTACGCAGTAAAACATTAGGATCATTCATAGATTCTGCAGGTGTAACTACCTGATCATTGTTGTCTTGAACTGCTGGAGCATATTCAAAAGTCCGAGCTCTCATCGTGGCCTCGGGACCTGCAAGGTTAAGTAGGAGGGAGGCTTTGACAGTGTCTGGTTCATTTCGGTGGACGATGTTGATGTAGTGTCCGTAATCAATCTCAAATATCCGCCATCGCTCGCCACTGTCCGAATCAAAGATAAGCTGTGCAGGCTTTCTGCACAATTGAGCCATAGTGAAGTAGGAAACAAAAAACTGATCAACAGAAATAAAACCCGGTAGACGGACGCAGTGGGTTACTCCAAGTTGTCTGACACCATGTAAATAGCCAGAGCCCACAATCTGAAGTTCAAGATCATCTTTGAACGGACTGTGGTACACTGTGAAATCGACAGAAGGATGGAGGGTTGGGTGTTTATGCGTGCTTTTTTCATGATATTTATTTTAGTTGTTTATCTTTTAATATTTTATCTTGTATGTATCGTTAGCTTTTAGAAATGTTTGAATGGTGCACTAACTGGCTGACATTTTTAAATTTTGTTGTACATGGTTCATGTTACAATGACAATAAAGAAACTATTCTATTCTATTCTATCTTTAATCAGTATCCATATTATAATGGTACAGCAGGTCGTTAGTTGTTAGTACATAGTGACCGCTTCCAAGACTGACTAATGTAGGAAGTGGGTGTTAGTATGAATCATACAGTAGGGTGGGGTTAGTGATGCTATTCTACTATGATTGGCTTTCATGCACAAACCAATCTACAGTAGCCAAATTCATTTAGAAGAGTAAAATCTGCATAACAGAAGTATGGAAGGTTAAAGTACTTCATGTTTCCTTCAGTGTAAGTAAAATTAATTTGCATCCAATTTTTGAATAGCCAATAATAAAATGTAGTTTTCAGTTATCACAACCATCATCTAAAGACACAATGGTACCTAGAGCTACAAAGGCAACAGTGCCAGCCTGCATGACAATAGTCAGGTTGACAAGATTTAGACATTGACTGGCTTCTTGCTTGATCTGCAATGAAAGCTGTCATTGATCGTTTGAGATATACAGTGTAGAAACAGGCCACTCGGCCCATTGAGTCCATGCCGACGATCGATCACCTGTCTGAGGAAGGGTCCCAACCCAACACATCACCTATTCATTTCTTTCAGAGATGTTGCCTGACCTGCTGAGTTACTCAGCATTTTGTGTCCATCTTATCGATCGCCTTCACTCGTTCAAATCTGTAATTTGAGAGGGAGAAGGGAAAATCGGAGGTATTAGTATCACAGTTGAGCAAAGGGTCTTATGGAGGTCTGAGGGAGGAGCTGGCCAAAGTTGACTGGAAAGAGACCCTAGCAGGGATTAAAGTGGAACAACAATGGCAGGTATTTCTGGGAATAATACAGAAGGTGCAGGATCAGTTCATTCCAAAGAGTAAGAAAGATTCTAAGGGGAGTAAGTGGTGACTGTGGCTGACTAGGGAAGTCAAGGACAGTATAAAAATAAAATAGAAGAAGTATAACATAGCAAAGATGAGCAGGAAGCCAGAGGATTGGGAAATTTTAAAGAGCAACAGAAGATAACTAAAAAGGCAATACGGGGAGAAAAGATGAGGTGCAAAGGTAAGCTAGCCAAGAATATAAAGGACGATAGTAAAAGCTTCTTTAGCTATGTTGAGGAAAACAGCCCCTTGAAGACAGAAATAGGTGAATTTATTATGGGGAAAAAGGAATTGGCAGACGAGTTGAACAGGTGCTTTGGATCTGTCTTCACTAAGGAAGACACAAACAATCTCCCAGATGCACTAGTGGCCAGAGGACCAAGGGTGATGTAGGAACAAGGAAATTCAATTTAGGCAGTAAATGGTGTTGGGTATGCTGAAGGCCCTGGATAAATCCCCAGGACCTGATGGTCTGCATCCCAGGGTACTTAAGGAAGTGGCTCTGGAAATCATGGGAGCATTAGTGATAATCTATAGTGATAGATTCAGGATCTGTTCCTGTGGATTGTAGGGTAGCTAATGTTATCCCACTTTTTAAGAAAGGCAGAAGAGAGAAAACAGGAAATTATAGACGAGTTAGCCTGACATCAATGGTGGGGAAGATGCTGGAGTCAATTATAAAATATGAAATAGCGGCACATTTGGATAGCAGTAACAAAATCGGTCTGAGTCAGCATGGATTTACAAAGGGGAAATCATGCTTGACTAATCTTCTGGAATTTTTTGAAGATGTAACTAGGAAAATGGACAAGGGAGAGCCAGTGGATATGGTGTACCTGGACTTCCAGAAAGACTTTGAAAGATCCCACATTGGAGATTAGTGGGCAAAATTGGAGCACATAGTATTGGGGGTAGGGTACTGGCATGGATATAAAATTGGTTGGCAGACAGGAATCAAAGAGTAGGGATTAACAGGTCCCTTTCAGAATGGCAGGCAGTGACTAGTGGGATACCACAAGGCACGATGCTGGGACCACAGCTATTTACAATATACATTAATGATTTAGATGAAGGGATTAAGAGTAACATTAGCAAATTTGCAGATGACACAAAGCTGGGTGGCAGTGTGAACTATGAGGAGGATGCAGGGTGACTTGGGCGGGTTGGGTCAGTGGGCAGATGCATGGTAGATGCAGTTTAATGTGGATAAATGTGAGGTTATCCACTTTGGTGGCAAGAACAGGAAAGCAGATTATCATCCGAATGGTGTCGTTCGGAAAAGGGGAAGTACAACGAGATCTGGGTGTCCTTGTTCATCAGTCACTGAAAGTAAGCATGCAGGTACAACAGGCAGTGAAGAAAGCTAATGGCATGTTGGCCTTCATAACAAGAGGAGTTGAGTAAAGGAACAATTGTACAGGGCCCTGTTAGACCACACCTGTATTGCGTGCAATTTTGTATTGTGTGCAATTTTGGTCTCAAAATTTGAGGAAGGACATTCTTGCTATTGAGGGAGTGCAACGTAGGTTCACGACGTTAAGTCCCAAGATGGAAGGACTGTCATATGTTGAAAGAATGGAGCGACTGGGCCTGTATACACTGGAATTTAGGATGAGAGGGTATCTTATTGAAACATATAAGATTATTAAGGGATTGGACATGTTAGAGGAGGAAACATGTTCTCGGTTGGGTGAGTCCAGAACCAGGGGCCACAGCATAAGAATAAGTGGTAGGTCATTTAGAACGGAGATGAGGATAAAACATCCACTTCCACATCCACTCTACCTTTTATTATTCTGTAAGTTTCAATGAGGTCCCCCCTCAACCTTCTAAACTATCAAATGCTTATCATAGGCTAACCCACTCATTCTGGAATAATTCTTGTAAACCTCCTCTGGACCCTCTCCAGAGCCAGCACATCCTTCCTCGAATAGGGGGCCCAAATTTGCTCACACTACTCCAAATGCAGCCTGACCAGCGCTTATAGAGCCTCAGCAACACATCTCTGTTTTTGTATTCCAGTCCTCTTGATATAAATAAAATTGTGTCTGACCCTGATGCCTATAAAGCTATTACCTGGACTACTCTTTCCCTGATTGGCACAAACGTATGCGTTCAATAGTCATGGTTTAGGGCAAACATTTCAGGATATACAATTCTCTGCAATTTCCTGCATTTTTAAAAAACACTGCATTGCACCAAAACAGTTGCAGAATCACAGTTTTAGCCAGGAGAAATCACCAGCAACTTGTTTCTAGTTGCAAGTGATCCCTTAAAAACATTTCTGTTGAATGCGCTTTTGGTTGCACAAGGATAAGTGAATGTTAGCACTTTAGAGGTCTAAAAATGATAGTGCTGGTGTAAAATGAACATTGTATGCTGATTAACTTCACAATCTACCGACTTTGCAATCTTCCAGCAAACATTCATTGTTCACATGCTAACACTCTCATCAAATGGCAGTTGTAGCAACTCACACCATTAATATGTGTTGGATCCAAAACATTACAATGTATTCCAAAGCTGGAACTAGATCAACATCCATAATTTTCAATCAATGCACTATGGAGCCTTGCAGACCAGTAAGATTTCAACCTTACTCCCAGATGCAAGACAACTTCCAGTGTGTTAAGGCTGACAGTTACTTTAGATATAAATACGATATGTTACGATAGAACTTTATTTATTACAGGAGGGAAATTGGTCTGCCAACAGTCATAAAAACACAACAAAACATGAAACATTAAATTAAAGTAGAGTGAAAAGTCCAGGGTTGGCGATGTGCAAAGATGGGGGGGGGGGGGGGGGGCAAGGGGTGGCTATCAAAATGTACAACTCCTCCCCCTTCTACCCCATGTCAGCAGGGGGAGGAGTTGTACATTTTGATAGCTACAGTGAAACACAATCTCCTGTGGCGTTCTGTGCTGCATCTCGGTGGAACCCGTCTGTTGCTGAAGGTGCCCCTCAGGTTGACCAGCCTGTCATCAAATGCTAATTTGTTCCACATCTTTGCACCCATACAGTAGAAAATAACTCTCCCCGTAGCTTCAGTTAATATTAACCTGACCCACTAATGTAAGTAATAACATATAATAAACAACATTTTTTGATTTCTGTATTTAATCATCACTTGCTGAGAATTGAAGACGATATGTTGACAAAAAAAGGCGTGATCAGACCCCTTTCTTTCATAGGATGAGTAAAATTCTGACCTGCATTATATTGTGAATTATATCCAATGTTTTCAATCACCTAAGAGGACTGAATAACCACAGGTAAAATATCCAAAATTATAAAGCTCTGAGAATTTTTTTCGCTGAAATAATTTAGCAAAACGTCAGGATATTAATCTACCTTGACAGCCCAGATAATTCAAACCTGGCATTTTACATTCCACAGATAACATTTTCATGGTCATATTCATACATGAACTATTAAGATCAATCTGCTCATTTATGCTTATTCTCACAATCTTTAAACCACTTAGATTCTTTCTAGACACCTTAAAAAAAATCAAATTAAATACCAAAGTGTTCAAGAATTGACTTTTATTATTATGGATTTTAAAGACTTTAAAGTGTGAAAAGTTTATCATCTTGTGGGTGCATGAATTTGTAAATTGTGCATAACAATAATATGAATTCTGTAAGCTTGTTTTACCCCTAATACTATTTTATTCCAAATAATTTAATTGGGCATACTGTTATAGTTTATGAGTTACACTTTTGGGGAACGAACTGTTTGATCCTCACATAATCATATGTATCACATTTTCATCTTACCGTATAATCAACTTTTCATTGATACATATACATTTCTAGCATCATTGCATCAATGTGCAAAAGCCCATTTACTTACATTATTCAGATCTCTTTGAATGGTGTCAATGGTCTTCACTACCGCCACCTCTACCTATAGTAGCAATGTTACACAATTTTGAGATTTTAAAAATCAAGTATTTAATTTATCCCATCACATAAAGCATAAAAAGAAGTTTAATTTGACAGCTAATTCACTTTTCACTCTCTGAAATTGGCATATTGTTCCCTATTGCTTTTTCATTGACTGCGATCGAGAACATTTAAAAGTCGATAACTTTCTTAAAATTTAAGAGAACTGAAAGAAATGTTCAGTTATTGTAGATTGAAGCATTCTGAAACAAATATGAAAATCTTACTTAGATGACTTGAAATTAAAGCATATAATTAGTTAGTTACCTAATTGGAGTTAATTACAAAATTCAATTACTAGATCTAAACATCTATCCATTTCTTAAGAATAGATTAACATTTTTAAATAGCCTAAGTGTCCAGATAACATTCACACAAGAATTCACACTATAACATAATTTTTAATTCTCATTGTCATGGGTTTATAGGCCAAATGTTTAATTTAATGTTTAATACCTGTAAATTAATGGCCTTTTAAATCAGCTTGCGAGTGGGATTTTCTGGAACGGCACCATTTGGAACGTTCAGAATGCGGTGAATTTTTACCCCCATATCGGCAGCAAATACACTGCCGGTTCTTCGGGGGGAAAAATCACCGTTTCGCAACTTAAAATGTGAATTAAATACATCTTAAGAAACACTTTTATACCTAAAAATAAACTACTTTCTTTTACCTGGTCCTCCGTAGAATCCGTCCCAATTGTTGGCATTGACGGCTTCAGAAGCTGGTTTTAAAATGAATCCAGCAATTAACTTGTCAGGTGAATTTTTTTAAAAACCACACAGAACGGCCGTAGGAACGATTCTTTAGCAACATCTTGCTCTCCAACATAATATAATACAGGACCAGGTCGGGAAAAAAACCCCCCGTTTTAAACCCCCCCCCCCCCCCCCCCCCCCCCCCCCCCCCCACTCTCAAACTCGCCAAAATCCCGCACATGGCCAGTGCCACAATTGCAGCGCCGCTGAAGGTAAGTTTTGTAACATACCTACCTATAGCTGAGATCATCAGGAATACCTTGATTTATCAGGTATTTTCCTCCACATGGGCAGAGGGGTAAAATTGCAGCCTTAAGGACCTGTCCCACTTGGCCGTCATTTGCGCGCAACTTACGCTACCTGGTAGCGTGTGGGTAGCATGTGGGTAACACGGGACGGGCGCATGGAGTGGCATGGAGGAGTGTGAAGTTGCATGCGGTATCGCGGATCGCTCCAGGATTTTGCTCTGGACGAAATCTTTGCGCCCCACCAGACTGTCGCATAAATGACAGCCATGTAGGACACCCTGGCGTGGCGCAATGTCTCACCTCCAACAGCAGCAGAAGCAGGCAAGCGATCGCCGAGTTCGGCCTGGGGCTCACGGCAATTGTGGATCCAGATCCGTCCCCATTCCTACTCCCAGAGCGGGGCCAAGACGATTGGAGATTACACAAAATGCAGGAGTAACTCAGCGGGACTGGCAGCATCTCTGGAGAGAAGCAATGGGTGACGTTTCGGATCGAGTCCCTTCTTCAGACTGAAGAAGAGTCTCGACTCGAAACATCATCCATTCCTTCTCTCCTGAGATGCTGCCGGTCCCGCTGAGTTACTCCTGCATTTTGTGTCTATCTTCAAATGACATCATGCGCACCAGACGGCTGTGTGGATGCATGATGATGCGCGCGACTGTCGCGCATCAGTTACTACCGGCCTGTCGCGTGAATGACGGCCAAGTGGGATAGAATAGAATAGTAGAATAGAATAGTTTCTTTATTGTCATTGTAACATGGGCCATGTACAACGAAATTTAAAATGTCAGCCAGTCAGTGCAGCATTCAAACATTTCTAAAGCTAACGAAACATCCACGGTAAAATAATAAAGATAAGCAAATAAATAAATATCACAGACAAAGCACGCATACACACCCAACCCTCCATCCTTCTGTCGATTTCACCGTTACCACAGTCCCTTAGTCTGTATCGCCCCTGCGTTCCTTGGCGGCTACATTTAGTGCTTTTATAGCAGTGGGGTAAAAACTGTTTTTTAGTCTATTTGTCCTTGTCCTTGTGGATCTGTACCGTCTGCCTGACGGCAACAGTTCAAACAGGGAGTGTCCGGGGTGGGAGGCTCTTTACAGCGCTTGCAGCACCAGAGACCCAGGTTCGATTCTGACTACGGGTGCTGTCTGTACAGAGATTGTACATTCTCCTGTGACCGCGTGGGTTTTCTCCCACACTCAAAAGACATACAGGTTTGTAGGTTAATCGGCTTGGTATAAGTGTAGATTATCCCTAGTGTGTGTTGGATAATGTGCAGGGATTGCTGGTCTTGCGGACTCAGTGGGCGAAGGTCCTTTTTCCGCGCTGTATCTCTAAACTAAACTAAACTAAACACATTGCCAGTGAATAAGCTAAGTACAAAATTTTTTTTTTTAATTTGATATTCAATTCAACCAATTAACTTGCAATGAGTTGCATGAATGTTACTCTCAATTAAAACTCTCACAAGCAGAATTTTATCATATGCATTCAGAAAATATCTTTTATCTTTTTATATTCTTTGTTTTCTCATTTAAATGCTGACCACTTCGGAGCTCTTTAAATGAGCATCAATTATATCAATTAAAATATTCTGAGAAAACATTCTCCATTAGTAATATTATATTAATTAGCCCTCATAACATTCCTCATAGCTTACTTCTTTTAATATCAAGATATCAGTTGTCATGCTTTCTTCTGCAGATGCAGAACAAAATTCTAATGTAGTTCAAAAAATATATTTGATGTTTATTTTAGAGCATTTTCGTTTAGAACGTCAATGGTTGAAGTAAAATATAAAATACAGAACATGTATAAACTTCCAAAGGTATTGCTGAATTCTTAAAAATGGACTTAATTTCTTGATATGATTGCTTCTTCCTTCAGTTTGACTGCATTTTTTACACAAATAGCATGAAAGGAGCTATCACTGGGAATCTTTTTTCTTGCATCCTTTCGTAATCATCATTAAAATAATTATCTATTTTTTCATACCATTCTAATCAATCTTGGATGATTTCCCATCCCCTTTTTGGATCAAGACCATCATCTGTTACTCTGCTCATGGTTTGGTGTCATATGTGTATATCTGTGTGTGTGTGTGTAGCTCTAGTAGCAATGTCCACAAGCTCACAAAGATATTTAAAGTTAGACAACTCAATATTTCCAGGGAGGACACTAATAATTTGCTTTAAGAGTTCCATCTTACGTTGATTAGTGTGTTCAACTGTTGTTTTTGTACATTTCCTGTACAATCTGTAACTGATGTATTTTACAGAATCAGGTGGTCTTTTGGTTACGGATATCATTTGCATTTATCAATTATGTGCTATGCCACATTCTCTCATCAATGCACTGCATATCTCATTATTCTGGAGATTTATATTGAGACAATCATAATGTAAATTAGTATTTTCACCTGCTATTTTTTGACAATCATTTCAAAGTTGCTTTTCTGATTATACTGTTCCAGCTCCAATTATATCAAAGCATTTAATTCACTATCTTTAAGCTAAGCTAAAGCTTTCTTCACCACTTAGTGCGCATTACTGAATGTTCTTTTCCATTGATAATGTGGAGACTTAGATAGGTAAAACCTAGCTCACTGCAATAAACTGGAGATGTTCAAAAGAAGCACTAACATTAACAAACTAATGAATTAATTTGTCTGTTTATGAAACACCTATTTTGAAGGGCTGTATTTAAATTAAACCCATTCAAATGCAATGATCGCTAATGAAGACTATTTTTTCCAATAAAAAATATTTTATCTTTCAACAGGACAAGGTTAATAAGAAATTTCTGACCAATAAGAATTTTTTTTAAAACATATCCTGACTAAAAAGTAACAGAGCCTTCTGGAGTAGAGTGCATTCCTGCTGAAATCCTAAAACTTACCAGTCACAAACCAACAGTCTCATTGTTGACTCTTGGGAATGTCCAATTCAGCATGTTGGTCAATGCACAAAAATCACGGTGTTTGTATTTTGTGACAGTTAACTGTGCCGTCAATATTTGAGCCACAACCTGAAGGATGACCATTGAGTAATAGAAGCAAAATCTGAATGTTGTCCAAGACAATGCACAAGAGTGCATCATGCTTCAGGAGTTTTTATATCAAACAGAATGCAATTATGTTCACATATTCTCATCTGACAAAATGGCAGAGGTAAGAACATTGATCAAAAAAAGCTGAACATGGATGGATCTTGAACATGTCCTGAGGAAATCCTACAGAGAATTGGGGTTGTGATGAATGATCTCCAACAAGCACAATCATTTTCCTTTTTTGCTTCAGCCAGAGGAAAGATTTTCCTTTGAGCCCCATTCAATGTTAATATGGCTGCTTGATGGTACAATCAATCACATCCAGCCTTGGTCAAGGACAGTCAGTCTTGGATTAGAAATTCAGCTCCTGAGTTGCTGCTAGTGAACAAAACGGTAATAAAGACCTTAAATGAATATCAGTGAGCAGCTTTATTGATAAGAAGGTTCTGCTTGATAGCAATTGCAAAAAAAAAACCCTCTTGGAATAGTGGTTAGTTGATTAGGATTAGTCCTGTTTTTTGTAATTGTATGCAACAATTTTCCTCTTTGTGGTGGATTGAAATAGTCTTGTCTGGGATGTGGTAGGACTACAGATCCATGATCTGATCCCTAGATTGTGCGACTGTTTATCTCTTCGACTCTAGAAGACATTGCAATATACTGACCTGTTTTCCAAACTTAGTCTATAACTCCCAGTTTGATCATTGAAGATCAATTGACATCCTGCTGTGGAAGAGCACCACAGGATCGATTCTCCACAATCACTCGCAGTTCTAGAGATCACAAAGGAAGTGAGACAGAGAAAGTGTTGCACAGAGGTCAGAGTAATGTTTGGAGAAATCAGGTAGATGATGGAGGGATGAGGGGAGAAAGCTGGTCGTCCATTGGATAGTTTGGAAAGGGTTCAGGAAGGTTTTGAGGATTGATCAGGAAGATGACCTGGGGTGGACAAGCATTACCAAAAAATTGGAGGTCAAGCAGATGATTGGCAAATTGTCAGAGAGTAATTTAGAGAGGTGGCAACGTTTGTGCAGATGAATGATTGTATCATGGACAATTAGTTGGGAAAATTAGGACAATAAATATGGGTGATCAGACAGATAACTCGGGGTGTGCTGAGGACAATGCTAGTCGAAGTGGTGGTCGGGCCAATCACTAACATTGGAAAGTTAAAGCAGTAAAATTACCTGGAAAAAGATGCATGCTTTGGACTCTCCGGCAGGGTCCCATGTAGGATGTGGCCCTTTGACAATCATTAGATTGGGTCTTTCCTCATCGTTCTCATCGGCCTTATTGTGTGGTGGAATCTTCTCATTTGATGTGAGATGAGTTCTGTATGCCTTCCGGCACGATTGTGGCCTCCATGAGCTGACGTCACTTGCACAGAGATCACACCAACAAAATCCTCACATGGAGACAGAAGGAACTGCAGCTGCTAGAACCTTGAGCAAAACCCAAAGTGCTGGAGGAACTCAGCGAGTCAGGCAGCATCCGTGGAGGGAATGGACAAGTGACTGTTCGGGTTGGAACCTTTCTTCAAACTGATCAATCTGAAGAAGGGATCCCTTCCGAAAAGTCGCCTGTCCGATATCCACAGGTGGTCTTCCAATCTGATGTGAAAATGGCTTTATAAATCTGGTGCATGCTTTTTCTGATGTTTAGCTCATTTCCATGAAAACGCTTTCCCACGATGGAACTTCAGTTTAGGTATGCTCTTGTAAAATTACTCATTGAATAAGGCTTCACCCTTAAGAGAGTGAATGATATGCTGAAGCGTGAGTTAAGGTATCGTTGTGGAGTAGGACGTAAGTGCAACCAATGGCGCAGTGAGCCTCACTGAGCCTCGTCTTGAGTGTCAGATCTGTTCTCCCTTAACCTCACTGTAGTGTAACACAACATGATGGAGTGTTTCCATCGTGTGAAAACACCGAGGTCAAGGTAATTTCTGTTTTCCACACTGAAACCCTCCACAGCTTTCACCATTCACTTATCTCTCAATTGTCTAATGATTCAGGAACCAAAATTATAGAAAATGCGATTTTACATAATTTTATTTCAAAGTATAACAAATGCCAAAGTGTCAAACAATGCCAGCACTGGGGAACCTGGTTTCCTTTTTAAAATGGTTCACATGCACCTTCTGTCTCTGCCACCTCATGATTCTGCCTGTTAAGTTTTACATTTCTCACTTCAACCAGGAACCAATTTATTTTACTGAACACAATAATAGTGTAGCCACAGTCAATATTTTAGATATTTGAGCTTAAATGGTCATATTTTAAGTGCACCTATCTACTAAAGCAATTTGTAACACAGGCTTGTCTCCATTTATCAGTGAATCAAACAAATATCCTTTTGCTGATTTCAGTTTCATCTTTCACACTAGTTAATTGAAGGTTATTTTATCAGTGCAGAACACCATGCTGAAAATGTTTACCTTTCATCGTGCAATAGCATTTTATTTGCATTTATAAAGCAATATAATCTGTGTAATTTGTACTGCAGTGGTGACTATAATTTAATGTTTGTTCAACAACTAGTACTAGATTAAAATGTAAATATTTTAATCAGCTTTAAAATATAACAGATATTAAGCATCTTCAGTTAAAGAGCTGATTTATTAAGCACAGCGAAGAGGAATTGCTATTAGTAATTACATGCAAATATTAATTATTAATAGAGCTTTGTCAATGTGAAGACCATGTGCAAACACTACTTCTGATGATTCTTTTTAGATTTCTAGGAACCCGGCATTTAAGTCTAAATATCATCCAGAACAGTTGTGTATGGGAGACTACTACAACAGCGACATGCGTTGAAAATGCACATCATATGTACTGTTTTGTCCAAAGACTTTATGTAGTTTCACCATCAAAGAATTGTTCTTTTTGCTTCCTCTTTTATTGACCTTTGCCAAAATGCATTGTTCTTGCTTAGTTTCCCAGTGACTTTGGTCAAAGCTGTCCATTTGTGAGAAGAGAAAAGTTGTTTAAAATATGGATACAATCCTGTAGTTACTATTTTTAAATCTTAAACCTACATTATTTTATCTATATTAGTTGAATGGAACTGCAAACATAGAATTGGTTCTGATGGCTGCACAAAGTATTTAGTAGAGGCACAAGAGACTGCAGATGCTGGAATCATGAGCAAAATAAAACAACTGCTGGGGTAGGCATTAATGGAAGGAAATGGACAGATGGTGCTTCAAGTCTGGTCCCTTCTTCAGGCTGATGGAGCAAAGGGGAGACAGCTGATAGAAAGAGATGAGGGGAAGGGATTGGGGAAGTGCAAGTGATCGGAGAATCCTGGTGAAGAGCAGTCAATTGGCAGGTTTGAAAAGTTTGTTTGAGAGTGGCAAGTAGCCAAATGAATACCTCTTACCATTGACTTACCATTGACCATCCAACAGTTCCAATTAGTAAATGAGGAAAATTATTTCCTTGAACTTACACACGTATATGGGTTAGTCTCATTTTGTGATGCTGAGACACATCAAGTTCGCACAGATTTCCATGCATGACACCTGACTCCCAAGACATATTTCTAAGCTCTGTCATGAGAAGAGATTACCAGACAGACAGAAAAAAATATTCAAGGACGTGCTCAGACATTCCTCGAAAAAATGCGGCGTTTCCATTGACACTTAAATTTCTAGTTTGTGATGTCTCGAAGTTGAAAAGGATCACTGAGTAAAAATGAGAATCTATAGTCCACATATTAGGTACACAATGAAGCCCTGCATGCATGGAAGAAACTGGAGAATATGGAGAAGGTGCAGAAGAGGTTTATCAAAATGCTGATACGAAAAAAGATTCACAAAAAAATATGCAGAATGAGTTACTCCAGTACATTGTGTCATATTTTACCGGAATGCCATCTGGATTAGAGGGTATTAGAAGTATATAAAATTCTGAGAGGCATAGATAGAGTAGACAGTCAAAACATTTCCCCCAGGGCGGAAATGTCAAATATTAGAGGGCATAGTTTAAAGGTCAGAGGTGGAAAGTTTAAAGGAGATGTGCAAGGCATGTTTTTTTTACACATGGAATGGTAAATGCTGCCAGGGAGAAGCGGGTATGATTGTAATGTTTATGAGGCTTTAAGTTAGGTGCATGGATATGTAGGGAGTGGGGGAAACCAATTTTGATTATTTTGATAATGGTGTTATTTTGAGTTGAAACTAGTCGATTAATTTTTCTCTTCCAACTCCTCATTGGATGTTGCATATTCAGAACATACTCAAAGTAAATTTCACCTGGAAAGCGCTTAGACAACACAAATTGATCGGCCAAAGCCTGTGATAGCCAGCTTTACCATTGTGTGAAACATTATAGCAGGTGAAGATTATGCATCTCATCATCAGTCAGTGTCCATCTTTGGATTCTCTATCGAAGCCAATTAAAATCTACGAGCATTGGTTATGCTGAGGTTTGATGCAGCAAACTAATAAAAAATTAATACATCTGAATTATGTCTCTGGACCTGGATTTCCTGCAAGCACAATCTTCTTACCCACATTTGTTTTATGCGGGAAATTCCAGAGTGGTGCAACTGTTTTATGGCAATTTGAAAAGTGCAACCAACGCTAGTTTCCACATTGCTGCACCTGAAAACTGAATGTTCTCTAAAAGCAACAAAGAATACCAGATGTCAAAAAAATCTCCCTACGTTCAGTCTATGTACAGTATGTGGTGCCATCGAGAGTGGCAGCCTCGCCAACAGCTGTTCGTCCTTTCATCCTTTTTATAATTTTTAGTCTGTCCAAAGTTATGTTTTGGAGGTCTTTTAGTCTTTTTTTATGTGGGGGGGGGAACTGTTTTCTCAGTCACAATGTGGTTGAGGATGCGTCTGTCCTCCGAGTCACATCTTCACCCCCTCCCCGCGGCCTACCATCTGGATTGGCACTGGATTCCATCGCGGAGCGGGCGATGCCATGCCGGGATTGCCGTGTTGGAGCTCCGGAGTGCTGGGACTGCCGACTTTAACACCATGGAGCTGAGGTCTGCGGAGCTTCCAGCTGCAGGCGGCGCTTACTCTTTCATCGCGGAGCATGGGATCCTTGCCGGGGTCACCAGCATTGAAGCTCCGCCCAGCTCAGCCTGTGGACTGCAGGAGCCACGGTCTTCGGTAGGAAGCAGCCGATTCGGAAACTCCAATCCACTGAGAGTGTTCTTCCGTTCGAGGGCTTGAATCATCGGGCCGCCGTTGCAGCGACTGCAGAGGCCTCAATAGGCCCCGACCACGGGTGAACATGAGGAAGATGACTGAACTTTGTTGCCTTCCCTCACAGTGGGAAACATTGATTCCGCTGTGGGAGATGTTTTTATGTTCTATGGTAAATTCTATAGTGTTGTGTTTATCTTATTTTTGTGCTGCTCAAATTTCACTGTGCCAATTGGTGTATGTGACACTAAATGTCCTTTGTCCTTTAGATCTAACTTAATCTCCAGCACATTTAAGGAGTCTCTCAGCAGGTAGTCATGAAATCAGGCTGAACTCTACGGCAAAGCTGAGATCATTATCCTATTTCTTGTTCAGTCAACAAATTATAAAATGGTAAAGAATAGGGGACCACTCCTAAATGCACTACGATTCAACTGCGAAATAATATTAATAATTGTAAAGGGAACTAAGAATGATTTTAATCCCTAGCAAGTCATCATGATGCCAATTAAATTTGCCAATCAAGAAACAGCATGCTTGGTAGGTGTTTGATGTCTAACAGCTGAAACAGTCCTTGTTTCCAACCAACTCTAGCACCTCTCCCCAACTCTCCATCTTCTACTTCAGTGACTACATTGGCGCTGCCTCCTGCACTCATCTGGAATTTGTAGATTTGATGGGCCGAAGGGCCTAATTCTGTTCCTATCACATGAATACTTATGAAAGGACTAGCGTGGAAATGATAGGACAAATAGCTTCTTCCTGTGCTGTGACATTCGGTGATTGCAGGTAGAGTGCATTCCCACTTCCATTATCGGAGGAAAGAATCAAGTATTTATGAGGATATGTTTAGAAAATATATTTTTGTTGTTCAGAGAATTGTGAATCTTTGGAATTTTTACTTCAACAGACTCAGTTAGATGCTCAGTTGTTGAATAAATTCAACACTATGATTGACAGATTATTGGACTCGAAGCAAACAAAGGGATATGAATAATGTGGCCTGAGGTGAAGGATCAACTGTAATCTTAGTTGGTAGTGAGGCAGCTTGAGCTGCTTACATCTTATTCACACTTCTATTTCTTTTATTTATATGTTCTTATCCTATAACCAACATGGGAATGCTTGATGTGGAAACTAAGTGCACTAATAGAAAATATTCTGTTCCTTGGAATATCTCTCACCTAATGAACACAACTTCAGCAAACAGGAACAATTAATCCTCCATGGAGGCTGCATCACTATGTTTCTAAAAATACTTACTTTAGATTAATAATGGTACAATTATGGATCTAAAGCAAATGGCCTTTCTGTATGCTGTTACAATCCCTGTAAGCATTTACACTTGTGTACCTTTGTTACATCAATGTGTTCACCTGACATTGTATTTCACATTTCTTAGTTTGTAACAATTTCTGTCTTGTTTCTCTTCGAACCATCAACAACCAAATCATTGCTTCATACATAAATAGATGATATCGCATTGAATCTTGAGGTAAACACAATTCTGATCGGGATGGAAAATGAGCAAATTTCTAGTGTAGAGTTTAGATCATCCTACGGTGTTTTTGTTCCGATAATTTCTTATGGTACCAAATCTGGACCTGTAATTAGACAGGGACTTCTCTCCATGGTAAATCTATTGTTAAGATGAGATCAACTACAGCTCATTGAGTTGGTAGTAAGGAAGGCATTCATTTCGAGGGGACTAGAATACACCAGCATGGGTGTAATTCTAAGGTTTTATAAGGTGCTGGTGAGGCCACATTTAGAATATTGTAAGCAGTTCCAGGCCCCATATCTGAGGACGGATGTGTTGATTTTGGAGAGGGCCAAGGGAGGTTCATGAGAATGATCCTAGGGATGTGGAGTGTTTGAGGGCTCTGGGCCTGCACTCACTGAAGTTTAGAATGATAAGGAGGAAACTCATTGAAACCTCCCAGTTAATGAAAGACCTAGACAGAGTGGATGTGGGAGAGTCTAGGGCTGAGGGCACATCCTGAGAATAAAAGGACATACCTTTAGAAAGGAGATGAGAATGAAGCCAATGGGTGGTGAATCTGTGGAATTCACTGTCACAAGTGGCTGTGGAGGCCAAGGCATTGGGTATTTTTAATCGGACATTGATAGATTCTTGATTAGGAAGGATGCCAATGATTACAGGGAGGAGGCAGGAAATGGGGTTTAAAGGGAACAATAGATCAGCCAGATTCAATGAGCTGAATGTGGTGAGAGATTGCAACTTTCATGTGGTCCACCCTGTTTCGGCCAATGCAATCAACTCGATGTGCACAAACAGGATCAAATAGAACAAGTTAACCTACAACTTTAGGCTGTGCACGCCATATGCAAGAAGAAGAAGAGTGAGTTGAATGGCCTATTTCGGCTCCTCTGTCATATGGTCTTATGGTCTAATTACATTTATATTTGTCATGGTATCGTCAAATACATGGATTAGTCAAACACATTCAAAATAAAATACATGAACATAATGTCAATCCGATTTCAATTGTTTTGTGCTCGTATATCACGTAGCAAAGATAGGGATGATTGTGCTAACATTTTCTAATATAAGCTAATACATATTACTAATAATCTGTTGTGGACCAGCCATTGTGATGTGGCAACATGTGTAGGAAGGAACTGCAGATGCTGGTGCATGCCAAAAATAGACAGAAAATGCTGGAGTGACTCACTAGGTAGCATATCTGGCGAAAATGGATAGGTGAGACCCTCTTCTTTATTTCATAAGTAAATAGAAAGATTAAACGAGAACTTACCATTTGAAGTGTGATCTTGATTTTATGAGAGGGTGGAGTGCGAGACTACGTGAAGAACCCACCAGCCTGCATGCGCATCAATCTTCAGAGCCACTGTATGAAACCATGGTCCATTTAAACCAGAATCAAGCTATAGAAAGATTACTAACCCTTGACTTACCGATTGAAATTTATGAGATTCAGGGTTGGGTGTGTAGGGCACGTAGTCTCTCACTCCTACTTCTCATAAAATCAAGATCAAGCTTCAAGTGGTAAGTTCACGTTTAATCTTTCTATTTTATTTCAAAATCTCGTGATGAGACTACGTGAAGCCTTTGAAGCTCTGAGGTTTCATGCAGTAAACCAATCTGTATGTGAACACTACACAGATAAACCATAAATGGTAGAAAAGACATGAACCATTAACAACATGATGCTAACTTTACATGCATGGACATTGCCCTTACTTGGAGCACAGTCCCAATTCCCTTTAAGTTAGACAGCAGCTCATGTAGCACTGTCCAGAATTCTGTCTGCAATCGTCCAGACATGTTCAACAATATTTTATAACTTCCGAAAGTACGTTCATATAAGCCTCCTGCTGTTGCAATAATGTTATTGAATGTGGACGGGTGTGCACATCAGATTGTTGTGAGACGGAGCTCAGTGTTTGCCTCCTGAGCTGCTTTGGTGCCCAGGCGTGAGTTGAGATGGAGAGAGGTTGGGGGGGGGGGGGGGGGGGGGGGGGGGGGGGGGGGGGGGGGGGGGGCGTCATTAATCTGTCTAGGGTGACATGGTCTAGGGTGACATGGCTCAAGTCAAGTCAAGTCAAGTCAAGTTTATTTGTCACATACACATACGAGATGTGCAGTGAAATGAAAGTGGCAATGCTCGCGGAACAACAAAACAACCAAACAAATTATAAACACAATCATAACACACATATTATTTTACATAATAAATAATAGAAGGAAAAACGTTCTGTACAGTTAGTCCCTGGTGAGAAAGGCGTTTACAGTCCGAATTGCCTCTGGGAAGAAACTCCTTCTCAACCTCTCCGTTCTCACTGCATGGCAACGGAGGCGTTTGCCTGACCGTAGCGGCTGGAACAGTCTGTTGCAGGGGTGGAAGAGGTGGAAGGGGTGGAAGAGGCTCTTGGGTTATGCTGCGAACATTCTCTGCGGGATGATCTTTGTGCGGGAGACAAGTGTAGGAGAGGTGTACTGACTGTGTGGGCAGACACTTTGGAAGTGATTGCCCACCAGTATCAAAAGCCGCTGTATCTCCCTGTCCCTGGGATAGCAGGGGGCGACCAAACAGCACAATACCCCCCTCCCCCTCCATGCTAACACGCTAACACCAAGGCTTTAGCATCAGGAACAGCGAGCAGGCGACAATCACCTGCCATAAAGCGAGAGAGATCATGCACTGTTGTAGGCCTCCTTTGCACGTCGGTGTTTCTGTCTTCCTCCACTTATTGTTGGCCCTATTTGTCACCACCCCCACCTACACCCCTCTGCTTCCCGGCCATGTGTGTGACTCCTTCCCTCCCCTCTCCAGCTCCCCGCCCATTGCACCGGCGCGGGGGCTTTGCACTGTCTTCACGTCGAGGAACATCCATTCTATTGGCTGCTGGCGCGCCAGCAGCCCTGGTAGAGTGTGACTTAGAAACATAGAAACATAGAAAATAGGTGCAGTAGGCCATTCGCCCTTCGAACCTGCACCGCCATTCAATATGATCATGATTGATCATCCAACTCAGTATCCTGTACCTGCCTTCTTTCCATACCCCCTGATCCCTTTAGCCACAAGGGCCACATCTAACTCCCTCTTAAATATAGCCAATGAACTGGCCTCAACTACCTTCTGTGGCAGAGAGTTCCAGAGGTTCTCCACTCTCTGTGTGAAAAATGTTTTTCTCATCTCGGTCCTAAAGGATTTCCCCTTTATCCTTAAACTGTGACCCCTTGTCCTGGACTTCCCCAACATCGGGAACAATCTTCCTGCATCTAGCCTGTCCAACCCCTTAAGAATTGTGTACGTTTCTATAAGATCCCCCTCAATCTTCTAAATTCTAGCGTGTACAAGCCAAGTCTATCCAGTCTTTCTTCATATGAAAGTCCTGACATCCCAAGAATCAGTCTGGTAACCTTCTCTGTACTCCCTCTATGGCAAGAATTAAAATTATTGGTATTCACTCCAGCTTTCAGCTGCTTACACTCTATCCATCTTGAAATAGTCTGCACCAACTATCTGTTGTGAGACTATTTTATAACTAAGAAGAAACTTTTCCTTAATCTCATAGGTTCTTAGTCACCTCAATGTACCTTTTCACATACTAAACACCCACAATCTGGTGGAGTGTCAGCTCCAACTTGTACCCAACCGTGCCTGCTCTGCTTTATGAGTTAATTTACATAAAATGCTACCCTCTTGTCAGATATGACCGAGTTATTCAGATGGAGATTGCGTAAAGCCTGAGCTTTTCGTGCTGAAATAAGTGCCATAAGTTGTTCGGCATGGACTTGTAGGGCCGAGATGGCCTGTTTCCGTGCTGTAGTTGTTATATGGTTATATGGTTATAAGCATGACCAACTTAAGTGTAACTGCTCCAACGTTAGGAATACAGCTGATGTCAATTTGCGTAAAAAAATTAATACTGATTACACACTACTTTGTATCTAGGCTTTAGAGGGTTCATATAAAAGACACCTTCCATAACCTTTGTCACCAGTTGTTGAGAGCCAATCGTTTATTGTCACACTTCTAGTACTAGATATGGTGACGAGCAGTGTTAATTGCGCCATAACTTAGTCGCTTCTCATAAAACCAAACTGAAAGAAACCACAAACCTCTGATACTTCTGTTTAAAAGTAGCTCACATGTGTCTCTTCACAAACTTTTCCATACAACCATGCAGTGATAGGTGCACGAATGATAGGTTGAACTAACCACTGCTCGTGTCTGTGAGCAAATGTAGGAGCTTCCTTCAACAGACCTATTTACAATAGAAACCATGGTTGAGTAGGCCAATTTGGCACTACTATAATTCATGTTGCCTTGTCTTGAATTATCTTTGGAGGCATCCCCTGGACAGGAGCTGAGACTGGGAACTGTACCGCCGTTGCCCTGTACCTCCCTCTGCAACTGCAAACAACCCCACTCTCCTGCTCACCTAACCCCCACCCATCCCCCCCCCCCCCCCCCCCCCCCCCCCCCCCCCACCACCTTTCCCTCCCAACTCCAGTCCCGTCCCGACCCCCTGGGAAATTGAAGGGAGCGACTGCCCCGGAGCTACTGGCACTGACCTGCTGGCATCGCCGACGTGAAGACAGTGCAAAGCCCCCACGCCGATGCAATGGGCGGGGAACTGGAGAGGGGAATAGAGGGGTGTAGGTGGGGGTGGGGACAGATGGGGCCAACAATGAGTGGAGAAAGACAGAAACACCGACGTGCAAAGGAGACCTACAACAGTGCACTTGTGTTATTATGGATTCAGATTTAAATTTCGACAGTCACATCAAATCAGTAACAAAATCGGCCTACTATCACCTCAAAAACGTAGCAAGATTAAGAGGACTCATGTCATTTCAAGACTTAGAAAAACTGGTACATGCCTTTATTAATAGCAGGCTAGATTATTGTAACGGTCTCCTTGCAGGTCTTCCTAAAAAAACTGTCAGGCAGCTACAGCTTGTTCAGAACGCTGTTGCTAGAGTTCTAACAAAGACCAAAACGTTTGAACACATTACACCAATTCTTAAATCCTTACATTGGCTCCCTGTATGTCAGAGAATTGATTTTAAAATCCTGCTGCTCACCTATAAATCACTACATGGTTTAGGACCAAAGTATATCACTGACATGCTTCCACTATATAAGCCTTCTAGACCGCTAAGATCTTCTGAAACCAATCTGTTAGTGATTCCCAGAGTAAATACAAAACATGGGAAAGCAGAATTTAGTTACTATGCAACAAATAGCTGGAATAAACTTCCTGAAGATTTAAGACTTCCCTCAACTTTGACCACTTTTAAAACAAGACTGAAAACTTTTATGTTTACTTTAGCTTTCAGCTAAACCTTAACTACATTGCACTTTTAACTTTTACACTTTTTATAATGCATTTTTAATTTTGCTTTTCTTTTCTTTTAGTTCTATTTTATTTCATTTTATTATTTCATTTTATTGTATGACATATTTTTATGTGAAGCACTTTGAGTCTGCCTCGTGTATGAAATGTGCTATATAAATAAAGTTGCCTTGCCTTGCCTTGCATGATCTCTCTCGCGTTATGGCAGGTGATTGTCGCTGGGAAACTGAAGGGATCGAAAATCTGCTGCTGCCTGCCTGCTGAGTTAAAGAGTTCCCACGGTAGACTCACGATACACTAAGGTAAACGCACGGGCCACTACGTTCTTACAACGAGTTAAAATGTTTCAATTCTTAACCACAAGAGTAAAATTGACGGGGAAAATTTTAAACATGTTTGATTTTTTGCACGAGTTGACAAGTTTCACGAGTACCTGCCGTTAGCGCCACGAGTCTCTAAGTTGCGTCCACGAGTTCCGTACGTTAATCGTACGTTATTACCACAAGTTTTAACTCGGGGTACCTCTTGTGTCAACTCGCAACGCGAGACTCAGCTTTAAGGCGTCTACTGCAAATCAGACAGCGGAGTTCCCTCCACCGACCTTGCAAAGGCTGTAATCAATCTTGTGAGAAATCTCTGAACTCGCTGGAGTTTTAAATCTTTTGTTTGCCTTTCAGATTGCCTCAAATGGTGGCATAACCTTCAGAACGTCCAGTGTCTGGCAGTTATCAGGACTAGCATACATTCCAGCAGTGTCCTGCATGTTCTTCTCATTCAACTGATGAGAAGTCAAATCAACTTCAGTTCTTCGTCTAACGGGTCTCCTATCCCCGAGGGTATGGCAAATTTAGTCACGTGCCGGCAGTTCCTTTTTAGACTTGAGTTGGAGCATATCATCCACTTATTGAGGGAATTCGAGTTCATTGTCGACTTCCCCACAGTCAGAGTCTACCACGTAATACTCCTCAAAACACCCCTCCTCTGAGCGGGAGATATCATAATGCCAGGTATCGCTGCTGCAGACATCTGACTGGAACTCCCTGTATGGCCACACTCACCATATATCCCACACACGCCAGTATGCGGAGCACATTCCCTTCGACCAGCCTCTCAATCAGGTTTTCCAGTTTAGAGAGCCGACAGATGATATCCTCAATGGATGTGGAGGCAGTACCTTCCTGCCCAATATTGTCCTTTTGGACATATTTTGACATTTTGGCCTTGACCTTCCCCGAACTTGGGTCTCCAAACTGCTCCTTTTGAAGCTTTCGCTTTTATAATTTATTTATTTATTTATTTATTTATTTATATCTCACGAACCTGCAAGTCAGGTAATAATGCTACTTGCCAGTTTGGCCTAACTGGTTTACCTATCCCCGAGCGTGCTGGCAGCTCTTTTTAGCCGTGAGCTGAAAGTATTTTGCATGTGTTGAGGGAATCCTGAAACTCCCTGCCTCTGAGCAGGAGATATCCTTAAATATCTGAATTTAACTGCCTGTATCAGTGCAGTGCACCTCCCCCTCTCACTCAGTTATCCTGACTCTTGTGAGTAGCCTGATATCCTCAATCTTAGATGTTGCGGCAGTGCTTCCCTGGCCAATATGGTCCTTTTGGACAGCCAGTTCTTGAACTTCCCTGAACTGTGGTCGACAAGCTGCTCCTTTTCAGAGCTTTCAGAGGTTGCTGTGCAGGCCACCCTGCTGCCAGGCTATGCTGCCAGTGTCTCCGAGCCCAGGTCGCCAAGCTGCTCCTTATCGGAGCTTCAGCGCGGCTCCTTGTGCAGGCCGCGCCTGTTCACCTCTTCTACCCCATGCTTGACAAACTGCTCCCTTTCGGAGCTTTAAATGGAGGTTGCTGTGCAGGTCATGCCTGCCAGCGTCTCTGAGCCCGGTTCGACAGGCTGCTCCATTTCGGAGCCTTGGTGGAGATTACTGTGCAGGTCGCGCCTGCCAGTTACTCCGAGACTGGGCCGGGCCACCTGCTCCCTTCTGGAGCTTTAACGGTGGTTGCTGTACAGCATGCTGTAAGCATCTCCGAGCCTGCTGCACCGTTCCTGCAAAAAAAAAACCTTACCTGACGGAGCATTTCCGAATGCATCCGTATCTCGCGTCATGCGACGACGTATTGATGCGCATGCGGGCTGGTGGATTCTTCACGTAGTCTCATCACGAGACTTCAAAATAAAATTATTATTTGACAGGTAAACATAAATGGAAAATAAATGTATCTCCTTGCTCTAACCTTAATGTATGAAATTTATGTTTTCATGGTATGGTTGCGCAGTGGTAAAATTGCTGCCTTACAGCGCTTACAGCGCCAGAGAGTTAGGTTCAATCCTGATGCTATCTGTATGGTGTTTGTACGTTCTCCCCGTGACCACGTGGGTTTTTTCCCCGCGATCTTCGGTTTCCAAAGACGTACAGGTTTTTTGGTAATTTGCTTGGTATAAATTTAAAATTGTCCCTAGTGTGCATAGTATTAATGCCCAGGGATCGCTGGTCGGTGCGGACTCTGTGGCCCAAAGGGCTTGTTTTCGCGCTGTATCTCTAAACTAAAAACTAAGCAAACTACAGTGAGTAATGTTAGTGAATGAGGGTGAATGACCTATTTCAAGTGCACTTCCCATGCTCTCAGTTATTGAATGGTATCAACAGAGATCACGAAAACAAGCTGGCTAAACATTTCATCCTTATCGAAGTAGGACGCGATGTGTGGGTGAATGTTTTCTGAAAATAAAAAAAGGGAAAATAGGCAAAGTAAACATTGGCTTGTCCACAAATTAATCCATCATAAATTAATTATAAAAACAATATTTTGCAATGTAAGACTTGCTCTGCATTAAAGCATTGATTTTATTGGAGGCATACAATTGGTTTTATCTTGTACAACATACTATCTAACTAAATATAGAAACTACTGTAAATATCAGCTGTAACCATGGTTACATTCTCTTTCCAAACACAATTTTCCTTTCTAAGGATTACTTTCTCTAGACGTGAACTTAAATTGTTGTATTAATAATGATTAAGTTATCCTGTTAAGTGCAGAAGTCATTTGTTCACATTGCAACATGTGCAATTTTTTGGGATACATAAAGAATCATAATCCATAATAGATTCTGATTATGATTCATTTACTTTTTAGAATTCTCGGCCATTTTAATTATAAAAGAATTATCCAAGTATCATAAGTGATAAATTATACAGAATAGTATCCTAGACTGGAACTACCCTAACAATAATGAAACAGAATTAAAACCTGCATTCTTTGCAAAATAATTAGCGCAATGTTTTTGGTCAATAAAACATTTGCACAGCTGATTACAATGGACAAGTATGTAGTTTGCTCCAATTGATTCCATGATGGAACCCAGAAAATGCCTCCAACCTTACGCCTTAGAAGGGAAGCCAGAAATTAGACTAGAATGAAGTCTCGTATAGCGTGCCTTTCAAGAAGTGATGCTGTGGTGTGACTTGCTTGGCAGGTATCCATCTTAATTCAGAAGGTCGTAGGTTCAAGTTACAACTCAGAGAGCTCAGCACAATCATTTGGGCGAACCATCCAAGACCATGATTGTGTTCCGTTGGATGAGGGGTTAAATTGATGGCCTTGACGCATCCTCACATTGACGTGGAGATTCTACACTTTGGCAGAAGTGTAAAATACTATGTAACATACCATGTAAAATGCTATAAATAGTATCCTGCCTAATGTTTATTCTTCAAACAATTTGAATATTACTTGTGGCCTGTGGAAACCGGGAGCATACAAATTAGATGCTTTGTTTCCTATAATGATTGCTTTGAGATACCTGTAAATGGAAAAATGTGGTTTATAAATATACACATTTTTTCCTTTCAATTTTACTTACCAGGGCCTAACAATGGATGTCTTGCTCAGACTTATCTGAACATCAGTGCCCCAAAACATTGTGCTTTAACCCTGCTAGGGCATTGTAACAGAAAAAAGCCTGCAGCTTATCGCCACAAAGAATAAAAAGCTGTGCTTATGTCAAGGTTCTCTCTGCCATGTTCACAGGGTTTTTTTTGCCTCTGGCTCTTTCCAAGCAGCAGAAAGTCTTATTTGATGTATTAATTAGACCTCTGCTTACCGCTACATCAGAAAAAAGCACAAGTTCTGTTCTTGAGATCCACATGATTTATCTTCTTTCCAAGTAAGACGGATTTTTGTTTCGTTTGAGTGTAGTTTATAGTGGGGTTTTTTAACTGGGTATGTGTGTGGGGGGTGGGGGGTGGGGAAACTTTTAAATCTTTTCCCTGGACGGAGGACTCGACCTTTTCTCTGTTGTCGTTGGGGCTGCACCGTGGAGCAGTCTCCAACCGGAACGACCTGGGGCTCCAGTACCGGAGCCTGCGGACTTACTTACCATCGCGGAGCTGGCCGAGTTCGGAGCGGGAGGAGTTGTGGTGGCGCGCTGCTGCGGCCCAACCCCGGAGATTCGGAGGCTCCAGCTGCCGGCCCGGTGGACGGTGACATCGGGAGTCTGCCGGTCCCTGGTGGGAGACCGCTTTTCGGGGCTTCCGCAACGATGACTTCTCCCGCCCGAGTTGCGTGGTTGAAAATGACCTGGAGCGGGGTCTTACATCGCCCGGCACGGCTTTAAATGGCCGCGGGACTTGCTAGTGCCCGCCGGGGGCTCCAACATCAAGATCCGGAGCACGGCCTTACATCGCCTGGCGCGGCCTTGCATCACCCGGCGCGGCCTTGCATCGCCCGGCGCAGCCTTAGTGGCCACGGGACCTACTTACCATCGCCTGCCTGGGGCCTTGACTCTGACATCAGGAGGAGAATGGGGAGTGCAGGGGAGAGATAAGACTTTGCCTTCCATCACAGCGAGGAGGAGATTTGCTGTGATGGATGTTTGCGTAAACTGTGTTGTGTCTTGGTTCTTCTATTTGTTTGTATGACTGCAGAAACCAAATTTCGTTTGAACCTCAATGAGGTTGTTCAAATGACAACAAATAAATTGCATCATTGTATCATTGTTACAGGCAGCTAGCTGAACAAAAGAGCCATCGCGTTCTACTAACCAACAGGGCCCACACAGCCATAGGTTCTGATGGCATAAATTCATGATGATGCATATGAATGTTCAGTTGGTAATCAAGGACATACAGTATTCCCTGAAATTATGGCTGATGAATTCAATCAAACTTCCATAAAGAGAAAAATATAACACTCAAAAGAAGATTCCTAAGAAGTGTCCTAGAACAGATTGTAGACATTTTTAAGTCTCCTGAGTTTGAAAAATTATATATATCAGAGATGTTTTATACATCTCACATAATACTCTAATAAAGCAACACGTTGTTTCCAAATGCTGAAAGGAATGATAATCAAGAGTCATGAGTGTTTTATTGTCATATGTCATTATTGTTATACGAAAGATGAGGTGATGCTCCTCCAATTTCCGGTGCTCCTCACTCTGGCCATGGAGGAGGCCCACGGCAGAAAGGTCGGATTCGGAATGGGAGGAGTTGAAGTGCTGAGCTACCGGGAGATCAGGTTGGTTATTGCAGACCGAGCGGAGGTGTTGACTCATGACGCTTGGTCTCACCGAGGTAGAGCAGCTGACATCGAGATGTAATAGATGAGGTTGGAGGAGCTGCAGGTGAACCTCTGCCGCACCTGAAAAGACTGCTTGGGTCCTTGAATGGAGTCAAGGGGGGAGGTTCAGTTCAGTTCAGTTCAGTTCAGTTCAGTTTTATTTGTCAAATGTAGGTTAACACAGGGTCAACGGTACAATTAAATGTTTTTGACAAGACAACGGGTCATCTCAGCAATGATATTACAAGGATAAAATTAAAGTTAAAAAAAGATAAGGTAAGGTAAAGTGACAAGTGTAGCATTTCTTGCGGTTGCAAGGGAAAGTGCCCGGAGAGAGGGTGGTTCGGGTGGGAAGGGACAAATTGACCATGGAGTAATGGAGGGAGCAGTCTCTGCAGAAAGCAGACAGGGGAGGAGATGGGAAGATGTGGCAAGTGGTGGGATCACGTTGGAGGTAGCAAAAATGACGGAGGACTATTTGTTGTATGTGAAGGCTGGTAGGGTGGAAGGTGAGGACAAGAGGGCCCTTGTTATGAGTGGGGGACGGCGAGTGAGAGCAGAGTCATGGGGTATAGAAGAGACCCTGGTGAGAGCCTCATCTATGGTAGAAGAGGGGAACCCCCGATCCCTGAAGAATGAGGACATCTCCGATGCCCTGGTGTAGATCACCTCATCCTGGGTGCAGATGTGGCGTAGACAGAGGAATTGGGAGTAGGAGATGGAGTCCTTACAGGAAGCAGGGTGGGAAGAAGTGTAGTCCAGATAGCCATGGGAGTCAGTGGGTTTATAGTGGCTATCGATCAGTAGTCTCTAACTTACGATGGAGGTTTTCAGGCCTTTTCCTCAATGGCAGGGTCATGAGGGTCTCTGATGTTGCTGGTTGCCTTTTTGAGACAGCAACGGTCCCATGGATCCCTTCAGTGGTGGGGCAGTCCGTACCCGTGATACAAAGTGGGCAGGGGAGAGCTTTTAAAGATAGCGGAGACAGGGGATATGGGGAAAAGGCAAGAACGGGGTGCTGAGTGTGGATGATCAGCTATGATCACAGTGAATGGCGGTGCTGGCTCGAAGGGCCAAATGGCCTACTCCTGCACCTATTGTCTATTGTCTTTTGACTATTGTCTATTGATAGGTTCTCATGCCAACAGAATGTGCAGGCAGAGGAGATTAATTTAACTTGGCTTCATGTTTGGGGAAGATATTGGGGGCTGAAGGGTCTGTTCCTGTGCTATACTGTTCTATGTTCTATGTTCTATATTCTAGACCGTAACGAATACACAGGTGCACAGGCATTGAATGTTGACCACAATGTAAGCGGTCTCCCATGATGCCATGGTTAATTTAATGCCATGGAAACTGCAGGGGAAGTGATGCCTTCACTGTTTACATCCTTTTTTCCAGGGCTCTTCTGTGATTGGGGATGAACAATAGAACCCTCCAGAGAAATTATATCTGCAATGGGGGAAGTAAACTGTATAAAAAAATATATAAACATTTGATAACTGCGATGTAGTGCTGTGAAACATCCAAAATGATTCACAGGAGAGTTGGGAAATAAAATTGTTACTGAGCAAGATAAAACATAGACACAACAAACTGTAGATATTGGTTTACAAAAAAAGATACAATGTGCTAGAGTACCTCAGCAGATCAGGCAGCATCTCTGGAATACATGGATCTATTTCTTACATAGATGCTACGAGACCAATTGGGTTATTCAGCACTTTGTGTCTTTTTTCTGAGCCAGGTAAAGATGTATTCAGCCAGACTGTGCTGACAGCTAGCAAAACTGAATCCATGAGTAATTCCTTAAGCCCCTGTCCCACTTAGGAGACCTAAACAGCAACCTCTGGTGACCTTGCCCGCCACCCAAAAAAAAATTGAGGTCGAGGTGACCTGCAACCTCCTACCACCTCCCACGCATATGTTGAAAACCTTCCTCGACTATGATGAAAACCGGCTTCGACTAGACCTGCGACTAAAAAATTAGCGATTTTTACAACGGCAACCTATTTTTAGTCGAGGCCGGTTTTAATCATGAAAAAATAGCAGCAACCTAGATGAAGCCTCAACCATGCGGAAACCACTTTCGACCATTAGAGAGAGTGACCAAAACCTCCGGTGACCTCATGGAAACCTTGGGTGGTGGGCAAGGTCACCAGAGGTTGTTGTTTAGGTCTCCAAAGTGGGACAGGGCTTTACATAGAAAATAGGTGCAGGAGGAGGCCATTCAGCCCTTCGAGCCAGAACCGCCATTCATTGTGATCATGGCTGATCGTCGCCTATCAATAACCCGTGCCTGCCTTCTCCCCATATCCCTTGACTCCACTAGCCCCTATAGCTCTATCTATCTCTCTCTTAAATCCATCCAGTGATTTGGCCTCCACTGCCCACTGTGGCAGGGAATTCCATAAATTCACAACTATCTGGGTGAATAAGTTTTTTCTTACCTCAGTCTTAAATGACCTCCCCTTTATTCTAAGACTGTGGCCCCTGGTTCTGGACTCGCGCAACATTGGGAACATTTTACCTGCAACTAGCTTGTCCAATCGTTTTATAATTTTATATGTTTCTATAAGATCCCCCCACATCCTTCTAAACTCCAGTGAATACAAGCCTAGTCTTTTCAATCTTACCTCATATGACAGTCCCGCCATCCCAAGGATCAATCTTGTGAACCTACGCAGCACTGGCTCAATCACAAGATTAGATTAGATTAGATTAGATTTGTTTATTGTCATTCAGACCTTTCGGTCTGAACAAAATTTTGTTTCCCTGCAGTCATACATATAATTAAAAAATGACACAAACACACAATCAACACAAATTTAACATCTACCTCAGTGAGTTCACCAAACACCTCCTCACTGTGGTGGAAGGCAAAATCTTAAAGTCTCTGTCTCTTCCCTCTTTGTTCTCCCTCTGCACCGAGGCGACGGTTCAAACTCCGCGGGTGGTCGCTGCCGCCACCACGGTTCCGGGGCCAAGTCGGGTCTCCGGTGCCGCCGCCACGGTTCAGGGGCCGAGTCGGGTCTCCATTGCCGCTGCCGCCGCCGCCGCCGCTGCCACAGCTCTAAGGCCGAGTCGGGTCTCCGCTGCCGCTGCCGCCGCCACGGTTCCAGGGCCGAGTCGGGTCTCCGCCGCCGCCGCTGCCACAGCTCTAAGGCCAAGTCGGGTCTCCACTGCCGCTGCCTCTGCCACAGCTTCGGGGCCGAGTCGGGTCTCCGCTGCAGCTGCTGCTGCCGCCACAGCACCGAGGCCGCCAGATCCGCCATTAGGCCTCGGTGCAGACGTAGACGGGGACGGGGAATACGACACCAACAAAAAAAGTCGCATCCCCCGAAGGAAGAGACCAAAACATGTCTCTCCCACCCCACCCACACACATACACAACTTAATAAAACAAAATTAACTAAAACATGACAAGGAACAAAAAGAAAGAAAAAAATCAGACGGATTTAAGCCAGAGCCGCAATCTTGTTCATCTTGAGGAAGGATGTCCTTCCTCAAATTAGGAGACAAAAACTTTACACAATACTACAGATGTGGTCTCACCAGAGCCCTATACAACTGCAGAAGAATCTCTTTACTCCTGTACTGAAATCCTCTTGTTATGAAGGCCAACATTTCATTTGTTTTCTTCACTACCTGCTGTAACTGCACGCCAACTTTCTGTGACCAGTGTACAAGGACACCCAGGTCACGCTGTGCCTCCCCCTTACCTAACCTAACCCCATTGAGATAATAATCTGCCCCCTTGTTTTTGCCGCCAAAGTGGATAACCTCACATTTATCTATATTATACTGCATCTACCCACTCACTCAACCTGTGCAGGTCACCTTGCAACCACCTAGCATCCTCTTCACAGTTCACACTGCCACCCAGCTTTGTGTCATCCGCAAACTTGCTAGTGTTGCTCCTAATTCCCTCTTCCAAATCATTAATATATATGGTAAACAGTTGTGGCCCCAACACCGAGCCTTGCGGCACTCCACTCACCACTGCCTGCCATTCTGAAAAGGACCCGTTCACTCCTACTCTTTGTTTCTGGTCTGCCAACCAATTTTCTATCCATGTCAACACCCTACCCCCAATACCATGTGCTTTAATTTTAGTCATCACTCCCGTGGGGGACATTATCAAAGGCTTTCTGAAAGTCTAGATACACTACATCCACTGGCACCCCTTCATTCATTCACCGGTATAATTGATGCCCTTTTAAAGCAGGTGGGAACCTCAGACCTCAGAAGTGAGAAGTTGAAAATGTCCATAAAAACTCCAGCCAATTGGTCCGCACAGGTTTTCAAAACACGCCCGGGTATACCATCAGGTCAGATTCAATTTCAGATTCCGATTCAACTTTAATTGTCATTGGCAGCGTAGAGTACAGAGACAACAAAATGCAGTTAGCATCTCCCTGGAAGAGCGACATAGAATGTGATTTCAATAAATAAATCTATTTACATGTATACAGACATAGTGTTTTTCCTGTGTGGGAGGAGTGACGAGGGGGGGGGGGGGTGATTGGCAGTCACCGAGGTACATTGTTGAGTAGTGTAACAGCCGCAGGGAAGAAGCTGTTTCTGGACCTGCTGGTCCGGCAACGGAGAGACCTGTAGCGCCTCCCGGATGGTAGGAGGGTAAACAGTCCATGGTTGGGGTGAGAGCAGTCCTTGGCGATGCTGAGCGCCCTCCGCAGACAACGCTTGCTTTGGACAGACTCAATGGAGGGGAGCGAGGAACCGGTGATGCGTTGGGCAATTTTCACCACCCTCTGCAGTGCTTTCCGGTCGGAGACAGAGCAGTTACCATACCATACTGTGATGCAGTTGGTAAGGATGCTCTCGGTGGTGCAGCGGTAGATGTTCACCAGAATCTGAGGAGACAGATGGACCTTCTTCAGTCTCCTCAGGAAGAAGAGATGCTGGTGAGGCTTCTTGACCAGAGTTGAGGTATTGTGGGTCCAAGAGAGATCATCGGAGATGTTGACCCCCAGGAACCTGAAGCTGGAAACACGTTCCACCTCCGTCCCGTTGATGTGGATGGGGGTGTGCGTGCCACCCCTAGACTTCCTGAAGTCTCCAATGATTCCCTTGGTCTTCTTGGAGTTAAGGGCCAGGTTGTTGTCAGCGCACCATGCTACTAGGAGCTGGACCTCCTCCCTATTGGCCGACTCATCGTTGTTGCTGATGAGGCCAATCACCGTTGTATCATCTGCATACTTGATGATGGTGTTAGTACCATGTACAGGTGTGCAGTCGTAGGTGAAGAAGGAGTAGAGGAGGGGGCTCAGCACACAGCCCTGTGGAACGCCGGTGTTCAGGGTGAGGGTTGAAGAGGTGTGGTTGTCTAACCTAACAGACTGGGGTCTGTTGGTTAGAAAGTCCAGTATCCAGTTGCAGAGGGAGGGGTCGATGCCCAGGTTACTGAGTTTGGTGATCAGTTTAGAGGGTATAATGGTGTTGAATGCTGAGCTGTAATTGATGAACAGCATTCTTACGTAAGTGCAGGCACTTTCCGAGGGTTCACCCCTCTGAAGGATCTTCTGACATTGGCCTCTGTGACCATAATGCCATCACGGCGAATGGGGGCTCGGGAAGGTACATCAGTATTCTCCCTATCAAAGCGTGCGTAAAATGCATTGAGCTCGTCAGGGAGTGATGTTTCGCTGACATTTCAGCTGCCTCCTGATTTTATCTTGTAGGAGGTGATGGCATTCAAGCCCCACCACAGTTGCCGAACATCCGTCTCATCCTCCAGCTTGGAGCAGAAGTCCCTTTTGGCCGTTTTGATGGCCTTACCAAGGTCGTATCTAGACTTCTTGTAGACCTCAGTACCACCAGACCTGAATGCCCGGGATCTGGTCTGCAGAAGAATGCGGATATCATAGTTCATCTAAGGCATCTGATTAGGAAACATGTGAAAGGTTTTTGTTGGGATGCAGTCCTCCACACATTTCTTTGTGAAGTCTGTAGCGAATGTGGCGTATTTATTCAGGTCCAAGTCCCTGAACATTGCCCAGTCTACAGACTCCAAACAGTCCTGGAGTTGTTACTCTAACCCCCCCCACTTTTGTTCTTGACGAGTTTCAGGTATGATTTATATAATATTATTACACAATGTGTTAAAAATTCAGGTAGTTCCGTGAGTTGGGTCACAAATTTGAACGAGAAAGCTCCTTGGCCCACAGCCTATAAGCATCTTGGTACATATCACCCTGGCAAAAAAGGAGCAGGCTGCCTGCGGAAAGGGTAGACATTAGTGGCAACATTTCACTGTACCTCGGTACACGCGACAATAAACTAAACTAAACTAAATTAAGTTGAAAAGATGCTGAGCTTTCATAACACCGAATTCTTGTTTTTCTTTATTATGTCTATCCTGCCCAATGCTTTCTGCAGCTCACCATTATAGAAATGCAGTGATCCATTGGTTCTCAGTTAGAGCATGGAGCCTTTAACACTGAGAGCGTACAAACTCCGTACAGACAGCACCCGCAGCCGGGATCGAACCCAGGTCTCTGACACTGGAAGGCAGCAACTATATTGCTGCGCCACTCTGCCGCCAGAGTTCCTGAGCTTGTTAAATAATGGCCTGAAACTTTGCTGATGCTTCCTTCAGGGGCCAGAGCACCTCTTGCTTCAGCTTTGTGTTTTGCAACACAGGAGTCAGAACTGAGCAGGAGGTTTGCCTCCAACATAACACGCTGGGTACTCCAGAGCTACAATGCCACATTCCTCAGGTGTTGAAAAGAGGGCCCATTCCTCTGATTAGAATGAAAGCACAGATAAGTGTTTCTTCATAATTTTACCTGGTCGTAATGTTTTTAATAGTTTTTTTTATCTTTTAAGGTCAGGGCCAACAGAGTGAGAGGGGAGGTGAATACAGAAGTCAAAGTGTTGTATATGAATGCGCAAAGTATAAGAAATAAAGTAGATGAGCTTGAGGCTCAGTTAGAAATTGGCAAATATGATGTTGTGGGAATTACAGAGACAACACTGCAAGAGGGCCAAGGCTGGGAACTGAATATTCAAGGGTATACATCCGATCGAAAAGACAGACAGGTGGGCAGTGCGGGTGGGGTAGCACTGTTGGTGAGGAATAAAATTCAGTCCCTTGCAAGGGGTGATATTGAAACAGGAGATGTGGAGTCAGTATGGATAGAACTAAGGAATTGTAAGGGTAAAAAGATCCTAGTGACCCCCAAACAGTAGCCTGGATATAGGGCGTAAGTTGAATCAAGAGTTAAAATTGGCAGGTCGTAAAGGTGATGCTATGGTAGTTGTGGGAGACTTCAACATGCAGTAAGACAGGGAAAATCAGGTTGATACTGGACCCCAAGAAAGGGAGTTTGTGGTGTGACTGTGATGGATTCTTAGAGCAGCTTGTATTGGAGCCTACCAGGGAAAAGGCAATTCTGGATTTAGTGTTGGGTAATGAACCGGATTTGATAAGGGAACTTGAGGGTAAAGAGCCATTAGGAGGTAGTGACCACTTTTTAAGAAAGGCGGAAGAGAGAAAACAGGGAATTATAGACCAGTTAGCCTGACATTGGTGGTGGGGAAGATGCTGCAGTCAATCATAAAAGATGAAAAAGCGGCACATTTGGATAGCAGTAACAGGATCGGTCCAAGTCAGCATGGATTTACGAAGGGGAACTCATGCTTGACTCATTTTCTGGAATTTTTTGAGGATGTAACTAAGGAAATTGGCAAGGGAGAGCCAGTGGATGTAGTGTACCTGGACTTTCAGAAAGCATTTGATAAGGTCCCACATAGGAGATTAGTGGGCAAAATTCAGGCTCATGGTATTGGGGGTAGAGTGCTGACATGGATAGAAAATTGGTTGGCAGACAGGAAACACAGAGTAGGGATTAACGGGTCCTTTTCAGAATGGCAGGCAGTGACTAGTGGGGTACTGCAAGGCTCGGTGCTGGGACCGCAGATATTTACAATATATATATTAATGATTTAGAAGAAGGAATGACAAGTAACATTAGAAAATTTGCAGATTACACAAAGCTGGGTGGCAGTGTGAACTGTGAGGAGGATGCTATGAGAATGCAGCGTGACCTGGACGGGTTGGGGGAGTGGGCAGATGCATGGCAGATGCAGTTTAAGGTGGATAATTGTGAGGTTATCCACTTTGGTAGCAAAAATAGGAAGGAAAATTATTATCTAAATAGTGTCAATTTGGGAAAAGGGGAAGTATAATGGGATCTGGGGGTCCTTGCTCTTCAGTCAATGAAAGTATGCACGTACAGCAGGCAGTGAAGAAAGCGAATGGCATGTTGGCCTTCATAACAAGAGAAGTTGAATAGAGGAGCAAAGAGGTCCTTCTGCAGTTGTACAGGGCCCTTGTGAGACCACACCTGGAGTATTGTGTGCCATTTTTGGTCTCCAAATTTGAGGAAGGGCCTTGTTGCTATTGAGGGAGTGCAGCGTAGGCTCAAATGGTTAATTCCCAGTATGGCGGGACTGTCATATTCAGAGAGAATGGAGCGGCTGGGCTTGTCTACTAGAATTTAGAAGGATTAGAGGGGATCTTATTGAAACATATAAGATTATTAAGGACTTGGACACTCTAGAGGCAGGAAACATGTTCCCGATGTTGGGGGAGTCCAGAACCATGGGCCACAGTTTAAGAATAAGGGGTAAGTCATTTAGAACTGTGATTAGGAAACACCTTTTCACACAGAGAGTTGTGAGTCTGTGGAATTCTCTGCCTCAGAGGGCGGTATAGGTGGTTCTCTGGAAACTGTCAAGAGAGAGTTAGATAGGGGTCTTGAAGATGACAGTGTCAGGGGATATGGGGAGAAGGCAGGAATGGGGTACAGATTGTGGATGATCAGCCATTGAATGGCCGCACTGGCTTGAAGGGCCGTTTAGCCTACTCCTGCACCAATTGTCTATAAATGTGTTTTGGGTAAATATATTGTTTTTCATTTTTTGAATAACTTTAAAAAAAAATAGTATTTATATTGGTTTAAATTTTTCAGTTCTGCTTCTAGAGATGAAACATTGAATCAGACCCTTCGGCCCATTGAGAACAATGCTGACCAGTTCACACTAGTTCTATGTCATCCCACTTTTACATCTATTCCCAACACATTAGGGGAATTTTACAGAGGCCAATTAATTTACAAACCCGTGCGTATTTGGGAGGTTGGAGGAAACTGGAGCGCCCAGAGGTAAACCGTCCAGTTCCAAGGAGAATGAGAAAACTCCACACAGACAGTGTCTGAAGTCAGGATTGAACCCTGTTCCTTGGGGCTGTGTGGGGGCAGCTCTACCAGCTGTGCCACTGTGTGGCCTTAATTGTTGTCAGGTACCGAGATTCAGTGGAAAGCTGTTGTTTGCGTATTATCCAATCTATCACCTAATATACTATACATAAGTACAATCAAGCCATGAATAAATGCAACAAGTAGAATGAGAAAAATACCAGAGTGTAGAATATAGTTTCTTTGCATTGTAGTATAAAAGTTCCAGAAAAAAGTTTAATGTCAATAATGTGGTCGGTAAAGGTTTCAATTCCCATACCAGGAGTCGAACCCAGGCCATCTGTACGAAAATCACTTGACTATATTGGAGATTGGTAACCATATATGAGATTAATTATTTACTTTTGAACAAAAGCGATTTGCCAAAAGCGCCAAAGGGTTGTGTGGAGTAGAGCAGAACTTTGGGGTCCAATCTCTGTTCAAGGGCCACTCTGTCTGTGGGGCCACCACAATTTGTGTTTACTGACAAAGCCATCATTTTATTGCCCCTCTCTAATCAACCTTGCAGCCAGAGTAGACCACTTTCTCAACTCACTGCGGTTCTCCTACTTAAAGCACTTGCAATCCCGAAGTTCAGCTTAGGTTTAGCACCCCTTCTTTTATCCATGTTAAATGCATCCTGCATCACTGCATAACATCGGGGCGAGCTCCAGGAGCATAAATCATATACATGTATGCACTCATTTCTAACAAACATGCATTGAATTTTAAATCTCCCATCTGACAGAAACTGTGCTTTGCTTTCTTCGCTTATTACTTATATCCAAGTTAAAATGAAGCCGATTACTATTTTGTTATGGTGTGGAATAATGATGGACTCATAGCAATACTAAAGGAGGCTATTCAACTCTAGGAGTCAATATTGGTTCAGAGCACAATCATATTCCCCACTAATTTTCCTGTGACCTATTCGCTTCATCTTCTTATTAACTTTCCCAAATTGTACCACTCGACTGCATACTTGATATAATTTACAGTGGCCAATTAATCTATCAATTCACATGCCTTTGGATGCGCGGGGATAAAATCGGGGATGTTAGGGCAACTCACACAGTCACAGGAAGGAGAACAAACAACACACAGGTAGCACCGATGATCAGTTCTGAACCTGGGTTGCTGAAGCTGTGAGGCTGTAGCTCTGTTAGCTGGACCAATGTGCCCATGTTTAGGAAGGAACTGCAGATGCTGGTTTATACTGCAGATGGACACAAAATGCTGGAGTAACTCAGCAGGTCAGGCAGCATCTCATGAGAAAAGGAATGTGACATTTCAGGTCGGAACCCTTCTTCAGACGCGTTGGATTGCACCTTTCCTACTGGAAATAGTTGATAACAATATCAAACTGTTGATAAGGAATTGTACTGTCTCAGCTCCCTGATCTCATTGGCATCCATCGATCAAGTCATGCTGTGAATGGTGTGACCTGCAACTCAGTTGGTAGAACTCTAGACTCAGTCCATGGTTTCAGTTTCCAAGTCCCAATTCAGAGGCTTGAGCACAATAACTGGGATGGATGTTTCAGTGCAATAACAAGGAGGTTCTGCACTGTGGGTGGTGCTGCATTAAAAAGGTTTTGGTACATGAAAGAGTATTGGAAATCAATGGTGCATACAGGCCAAGAATTGTTCCTTTTGAGGTGCTAGTGTGCAAAATTCTACAGCACACAAAATGTCATGCTGTATAGGATTCACTTTGCACAGTTAATACCCTGAAAGCACAGAGTGGAAGACAGGAAGGTCAAAGATACAATTGGAAAGAAATTGAGCAGGAGTGGTCATAGAGGAGATAGGCCCAAAGATGAGAAGGATCATGGCATCATTCCATGTGGGAGGACTATGATGGTAATGCTGAAACATCTGGTGATCAAGGTGTCCAATCAACATCTGGCTCGAAGTGGGGGAAGGGTCAAGTTCATGATCAGACTGTGCAGTCAGGGATGGATTTGCAATCTTGGGAGATGGAGGTTACATTTTAGGGTGATGGGGGTGCGTTTTATGGAGAGATAGAGTGGAAATGGTTTGCATCCCCAAATAAGAGCAATTATGAAGAGTACATATTTCACTTAAAGACAGCCTGTTTCCCTTTCAGATATGTTTCCTCTAATTAAGGTAAAAGTGGGGCATGCACATCCAGCGATGGGGAGGTTTCTGCACCAGGCCAGCCTGTTTGGAGCTTCCACCCGTTAGGCATGGACTCGGAGTAAAATGTAATGTTTTGAAGAAGTCTCCAATTTTGGAGGCGCAAGTGAATTCAATCTTGTGCTAAAAAACAAATTACTGAAGGAACTCAGCAGGTCAGGCAACGTGTGATGGGAAAAGGATGCTTAGTTTAGGTTAGTTTAGAGATACAGCATGGAAATAGGCCCTTCGGCCCATCGAGTCTGCACTGACCAGCAATCCCGCACATTAACATTATCCTACACTCACTGGGGACAATTTACATTCATACTGAGCCAAAACTACAAACCTGTTTATCTTTGGAGTGTGAGAGGAAACCAAAGATCTCGGAGAAAACCCACACGGTCACGGGGAGAAAGTATAACTCCATACAGACAGCACCCGTAGTCGGGATCGAACTCGCGGCTCTGGCGCTGAAAGTGATGTAAGGTAGCAACTCTACTGCTGCGCCACCATGCCAGCCTTAACGTTATTTTGGGTTTGAATAAAAATTCCTAACCCAAAACATCGTCTGCCCGATTCTCTCAACAGATGTTGACTGGCCCACTGAATTTATCCAGCAGTTATTTTGTTGCTCTAGTCTCCAATTTTCTTTTCCAAACATTTTTGCTAACTCAATTTGTAAATCTTGGCACTTTCTACAAATTCTTCCAATGCCACATCCCAGCTTCTACAAAATCATTTAGTAATTACAAAACATTTCTCTTAATGAGAAAATGTGTTGTTTTGTTCTTCATCACATTTGATGATTCATTCTTCCTGTTGAATTGTTGAATTTATTAGCTGCTAAAATTCATTGACAAGTGAGATTATGATGATTTCCTATTCCATTGAAGCAGAAACAGCTAAGGCAACTATTACTGATGCAAGTTACAACAATGTTTCTCCAGATATAATGTATTTTACACATACAAAAAAGACACCTGATTAAGGATTATTTCATATTCTTTCTTGGAAACACATTTTTCAACTGGAAGATTTTGGCAGTAAAGAAATGACAGCAAAATTATGTAATTTTTCAATGTATCTTTCAAATTACTGTGCCCATTACTTATCCGGCTTTATGAACTGTCGTAAATCTTCCTCACTCAATAATGGTCTGGGCCATTTGAGATACTCTGCCTAAATTTAGATTCAATGATCGATTTGCATCACTGTCATGCTCGCAGAGACACAAGAGACTGCAGATGCTGGAATCCAGAGTTAAAAACAAAGTGCTGGAACGACTCAGCGCCTGTGGAGTGAAATAGGCAGATAACGTTACAGGTCACGCTTCAGAGAGAAGGGTCTCAACCCACGCATCAACTGTCATGCTCATGCATTCTTTTGAGCCTAATGACCTTCATCTTTACAATCTTTTTCAATTGAAAATAAAATCGTAAATGATATATATGGACTGGCCATTAATATGACGTCACGACTTATCATATCACTGAAAGGGAATTTTACTTTACCGTTGCCCAGGCAACAATCAGAAGTGAAAAAGTGCAGGAATGGAGTCACTGTGACTCCACTTTCGAGGAAGTGAAGGCCTATGAGGGTAAACATGCCAACTGTCTTCTTCACTACACTTTTCCATTGTGTCATCATTTAGGGAACTATAAATGGACACCCCAAGTTCCCTCTGTTCATCAACACTCTTAAGGGCCCTCCCATTCATCATGTATTTCCCACCTGCATTGGACGATCCTTTACATCACACTATTCTGGGCTAAGTGCAATATGGGTGGACAGGAGGGTGCGAGGGGGATTTCTCTTGTGTTTGTTGGTCTTAAGCCCCTGTCCCACTTACGTGTCCTTGGCACGCTAATTACGTGACCTCGGCGTCGCGTTGAGGTGCACGGGTATCATGGGACCACTATGCGCCTGCGTGCATACACACTGCGTCACACCGGAGGCGAGCGAAGATTTTGTTTACCCTACAAAATCCCAGAGCACCGCGCGATACCGCACACAACTCCATACCCCTCCGCGTTTCTCCATGCCACTGTCCTGCGCGGCCCACATGATACCCGTGCGCCTCAACGCAACGACAAGGTCGCGTAATTAGTGTGCCAAGGACACGTAAGTGGGACAGGGGGTTGAAGTATTATGTAGAGAAGGTCAATTCTTTTTCACAGGGGAATTTTATTTTGCAGCCTTCCAAAATAAATTATCTCTTCATTAGGCCCATGTAGCCAGCTGTGAGATGAGCTGATACATATCAGGGAGGGACTTCTTCATGATAGCTTTCCTTATCCTGCAGCTCCACTTGTTCCTGTTACTCTCCAGGTTCTGCCTCAGGGCACTCAGGCTACAAGATTCCTTGCAGTTTATACACCAGCGGCCAGTGCATCCTGGCAGGGCGCAGCGGCAGACACCACCTGGCAGACAGCGGAGAATTCAAGGCCGGAGCCTCGCGGGTCAGAGCCCGCGGCCGACGGAATCGGGGGGGGGGGGGGGGGGGGGGGGGGGGGGGACCACAGTGGTTTCCACAAATCAGAACCAGCACTGATGTCTTAGGTTCAGTTGGGTTCTTTTGTTTATTGTCATGTGTACCGAGGTACAGTCAAAAGCTTTTGTTGCGTGCTATCCAGTCAGCAGGAAGACAATACATGATTACAATCGAGTGATTTACAATATATAGATACATAGTAAGGAAATAACGTTTAGTGTAAGGTAAAGCCAGTAAAGTCCGATCAAGGATAGTCCGAGGGTCACCGATGCGGTAAATAGTAGTTCAGGACTGCTCTCCTATTGTGATAGGTTGGTTCAGTTGTCTGATAACAGCTGGGTAGAAACTGACCCTGAATCTGGAGGTGTATGTTTTCACACTTCTATACCTTTTGCCTGATGGGAGAGAGGATACGAGGGTGTGGCCAGGGTGCGACTTGTCCTTGATTATGCTGCTGGTCTTACCAAGGCAGTGTGAGGTATAAATGGAATCAATAGAAGGGAGGTTGGTTTGTGTGAAGGTTTGGGCCGTGTCCACAATTCGCTGCAATTTCTTGCAGTCTTGGATGGAGCTATTCCCAAACCAAGCTGTGATGCATCCTGATAACCTGATTCTGTGGTGCATCTGTAGAAGTTGGTGAGAGTTGTAAGGGGACATGCCGAACTTCCTAATCCTTCTAAGGATTGGTGTTCTTTCTTGGCTGTTGCTTGAATATGGATGGTCCAGAAGAAGTTGTTGGTCATAAGGTCATAAGGAATAGGAGTAGAATTAAGCCTTTCGGACCATCAAGTCTACTCCGCCATTAAATCATGGCTGATCTATCTCTCCTAACCCCATTCTCCTGCTTTCTTCCCATAACCTCTGACACCTGTACTAATCAAGAATCTATCTATATCTGCCTTCAAAATATCCACTGACTTGACCTCCACAGCCTTCTATGGCAAAGAATTCCGCAGATTCACCATCCTATGACTAAAGAAATGTATCCTAATATAATAATAATAATAATAATAATAATAATAATAATAATAATAATAATAATAATAATAATAATAATAATAATAATAATAATAATATATGTTATTGTCATTACACGTCAGTGCAACGAGATTTAGTATGCAGCTCCAACCGATGAAAAAGAAAAGTAAAATAAATAAATAAGCTGTGTGTCGTGACAATCCGAGGGAGACAGTCCAGGGGGGGGTGGGGGGCACTCAGCAGGGCCAGTTCAGAGCCGCTATAGCCCTGGGAATAAAGCTGTTTCTGAGTCTGGAGGTTCGGGCGTAGAAGGCCTTGTAACATCTGCCGGAGGGAAGTAGTTCAAACGGTCGGTTACAAGGGCGTGATGAGTCTTTATGGATGCTGACGGCCTTCCTGAGGCACCGTGTGTGATAGATGCCCTCCAAGGCTGGTAGCTCTGTCCCAATGATCCTTTGCGCTCTGTGGACGACGCGCTGAAGAGCTCTCCACTCCGCCTCCGTGCAGCTCAGATACCACACAGATATGCCATACGTTAATATGCTCTCTGTGGTGCAGCGGTAGAACGTTGTCAGCAGCTGTTGGGGCAGACCAGTCTTTGTTAATGTCCTCAGGAAGAACAGTCGTTGCTGTGCCTTCTTGACCAGCGCAGCGGTGTTGGTGGACCATGTGAGGTCCTCTGAAATGTGAGTGGCCAGAAACTTAAAGCTGGACACTCTCTCCACACTGTCCCCATAGATGGAGATTGGGGCGTATTCTCCATTATGGGACCTCCTGAAGTCAATAATCAGCTCCTTGGTCTTGGAGGTGTTTAGTGACAAGTTGTTACGTGTGCACCAGTCCGCCAGGTTCTGCACCTCCGCCCTGTATTTTGTTTCATCACCGTTGGTGATCAGCCCAATCACTGTTGTGTCGTCTGCAAACTTGACGATGGTGTTGGGTGTTGAAGGCAGGAACACAGTCGTGTGTGAAGAGGGAGTAGAGCATGGGGCTTAGTACACAGCCCTGTGGTGTGCCGGTGCTCAGGTTGATAGTGGAGGACAGGTGCGGGCTCAGTCTCACTGCCTGTGGTTGCTCCGTCAGAAAGTTCAGGATCCAATCGCATATCGGCGAGCTGAGGCCTAGCTGGTGGAGTTTGGTGGTGAGCTTGGTGGGGATGACCGTATTGAATGCAGAGCTATAGTCAACAAAGAGCATCCTCACGTACGTGCCCTGTCTGTCCAGGTGAGTCAGGACAGTGTGAAGAGCCAGAGAGATGCCCTGTATGCAAATTGATGATAGTCCAGTGAGGCAGGGATGCTGGATTTGATATGGGAGAGGACCAGCTTTTGAAGCACTTCATTGGGGGACTATGGTGGCTGTTTTCAGGCACTTGGGGACCGTTGCTGTTTTCAGAGATGTTGCCAGACATAGAGATAGATTGAAGATTCTCGTGAATACCTCCGCCAGCTGTACAGCACAGTCCTCATCTCCTTCCTAAAAGAACTTCCTTTAATTCTGAGGCTATGCCCTCTAGTCCTTGACTCTCCCACTAGTGGAAACATCCTTTCCACATCCATATTGATGATATTGACTCCTAGGAATTTAAAGTTTTCCACCATCTCTACTCCGCTGTGAATTCAAATTGGGGTATGTGTACCACTTTGCTTCCTGAAGACGATCACTATCTCCCTTGTCTTGCTGACATTGAGAGAAAGATTGTTGTCTCGACACCAGGACACCAGGTTCTCGATCTCCTTCTTGTTTTGAGGAAAGGTGGAGCCCACAATGGACAATTGTCGGTGGAAGAGGTGATAATGAAGGGATACGAGCAGTAAAAGTAGCAGGACGAGTAGACTGGGGGAGGGACTGAGAGAGAGGGAATGCAAGGGTTGCTTGAAATTATAGAAATCAATATTTATACGGCTGGGTTGTGAGCTGCCCAAGCAAAATATGAGGTGCTGTTCCATCAATTTGTGTGTGGTGTCACTCTGTCAGTGGAGGAGACCCAGGACAGAAATGTCAGGATATGTGTTTCCAGATCCACAACATGGACAACTCTATGGCATATGAGCACTGCACATTGTTGCCAATTCCCCAAGGAAGACACCAATGCCAGAAAATCCCAGTGCTGCGATGTAACCTGTGCCTCATGGAACTTAAAGTAGATGATCTAATTGAGATCAGGGTGCTTGCTCACACCGATGAAACATTAAGCAGCAAAATGAGAGACATGGCAGAGATCTGTTCCAGCTGCTTGGATGCTACTAAACACGCAAAGTCCAGGCATGAGAACGTTGTGAAGTGTCTTCCAGCAGACCTTGCGTATAATCAGTGATGACAGTCTTGGAAAATCGGAGCCTGTAAATAACACTCTCTCTCACTAGCTTTACTGTCATCCTGTTGAATTCCTCTGTCTGTATAACTTGTTATCACCGAGTTACCACAGCCATCAATGGCATATAGTGTGTCCCGCATTTCCTCGATTATCGTTGCTTTTTGCATGTTTCCATTCATTTTGCTTAAGTACTGTCAATATCTCTCATCCCTTTCCCCTGACTCTCAGTCAGAAGAAAGATCTCGACCCAAAATATCACCTATTCCTTCTCTCCAGAGATGCTGCCTGACCCGTTGAGTTACTCCCGCCTTTTGTGTCTGCCTCCTGTAAATACAGTGTTTATCAAAGATCGCCAGATAGACATTATACATCTGAAGACTCTGCAGAGGAAGCTCTTCGCTGTTGTGCGTGCTGCACTGCTTGCCAGTTCTGAAATCGCTCACCACCCAGAGTGTATTGCCATTGGCATAATGACATCTCCAATAATGGAGGGCTGACAGCTAACCACTGAGACACGCATTAAATGAATATCACAGCTCTAAAATCTGGAAAAATCTTTCCCAGTTATAGACTAACAAGTTGAAGGTGTTTAAGCAACCCGGTCAAGTCTCACATTGTCAGTGTAGTGTCCTTTCAATGGCAAAAAATGCAGCAAATCGTCCGATCTGCTGAGAAGGTTGTTGGCTGCAACCTTCCCTCCATTGACGAACTGTACACTGCAAGGGTCAGGAAGCGAGCAGGTAAGATCATCTCTGAACCCTCTCACCCTGGCCACAAACTCTTTGAATCACTTCCCTCTGGAAGGCGACTCCGGACTGTCAAAGCTGCCACAGCCAGACATAAAAACAGCTTTTTTTCAATCAATAACCAAAAATCTGTAGCCTCCTTTTGCTCTGGTATTTTATTTAATTATAATCGATAATGGTTTTTATTAATATTTAATGTTTTATGTGTCACTGTATGTCATGTTATCACTTGCGAGCGGAGCACCAAGGCAAATTCCTTGTATGTGAACATACTTGGTCAATAAACTTATTCATTCATTCATTCAAAAGCAAGAAAGGCTATGTGATGTGCTTGCAGTTCTACTAGGTCTGTTCCCCGACAGATGCCCTTTGGTGCTTTATGAAGACACAATACTAGAAGCATCGAAAAATGATGTTCGTTTACATAGCACTTTATCATGATCTCAGAACATCCCAAAGCTCTATAAAAACAATGAGTTATAGTAACTATTATTACATAAAGCAATCTAACTGCCAAAATGCACACATCTTAGTTCCAGAAACAACAAATTAGGTGACTGAGAGATGAATGCTGGGCAAGACACCAAAATAACTCCTGCTACTCTTAAAATCCTGCCAAGGAATTGTTTATATTCATCTCAAACTCTGGAGCAGGGATTCCACTGAAAATCTATCATGCAATAGAGCGTGCCAAGACTCTGTCTTTGGCTCATCAACAGGGATATAAATGTTAAATTTGTTCCCTCACTACTAATTGAGCCTAGCCAACAAACAATTGTTCAACATTTTCATGTCACCTGTTATCATGCCATGAGTATTGTTAAATTTCAATCATCTCCTAATTTTTATTTCTGAGGACAAAGCTTTGAACAGTTGTTTTATTTAGTTGCAGTTGCTGTTTAGAACAGTTGCTATATTTAAGAGGGAGTTAGATGTGGCCCTTGTGGCTAAGGGTATGGAGAGAAGGCAGGTACGGGATACTGAGTTGGATGATCAGCCATGATCATATTGAATGGCGGTGCAGGCTCGAAGGGCCGAATGGCCTACTCCTGCACCTAATTTCTATGTTTCTATGTTTCTATGTTTTGCCAATGATGGCTTAAGTACCGAGCATGAGGTTACCTTCCAATGTTCATCTCCCCATTGAGACTGAATTCCTCTGACAAAGCTACACATTATCACTTCTTCAAGAACACTCAGGAAAATTGATCATGGAGAAACTTCCTTTATTAAATCCATAGTCACTGCCAGTAACTAAATCACAGATTAATTTGCTCCCGGTATTTGTAACATTATTTTGTATAGAATGGAAGTCAGACTAATGCATTATCGTGTAAGCCATGTCATAAGAGGCAAGATTGTGATAGAATTTATTACCAAGGGAATATATAAACAGACTTCGAATTTGAATCTTTGTATATTGTTGTTTATTATCCAATAGGTGTGATAAATGTAAGTTTTCTTTTAATCAAAGAATCATTTATTTCCGATATTCCTTTGGTCAGTTGTAAAATTGCACAAATTGAAGATGGTGACCTTGATTTTCAAATGAAGTATTACATAGTTAGAGTGTAATAATTGTTTTTGTTAGGGTACAATAAATAATTAATTATTTCAAAGAGCAAATTAAAAGAGAAAAGCATAAGTAGCTCAGTTATTTAACCATGTAATTACTTTTTTAACCTATTATTAATCACTTTATGTGATGAAATCTGTGAATTATAGGTTGGTGCTTAGGGAGTTAAAGGCAATTGCCCAGACCAACATTTTACATGGAGACCCCCAGAAAGCACATTCAAAACTGGAAAGATTCATAAAGAATGTTTTTTATCTTAAGTATATATATTTTTTTATTTGTTCATGGTACTGGTGAAGCCATACCTAAGAGTACTGTGCACAGTTTTGGTTCCCTTATATACGAAAGGATTTACTGGCACTGAAAACGTTGCAAGAGGGATTCATGAGGTAAATTTGAGGGTTGAGAGGGTTGGCCTCTCACAAGTCAGGCTGTCGTTCATAGACTACAGCTTGGCGTTTAATACCATCATGCCCTCCAAGCTGGTTACCAATTGGCCAAGCTGGCCATCCGCGAGTCACGGCGCCAGGCGGCGGAGGGCTCTACCCGGGCCAGCTGCCTGCCCCTTTTCCGGGGTTACGTCCGTGCCCGGGTGGGATTAGAAAGGGAATACGCCCTGTCTGTGGGCACCCTGAGGGAGTTTCGGGACCGCTGGACTCCGCAGGGTGTTGAATGTATCCTCAATAAGGATTGTATCATAATTGTATAATAGTTTATTATGGATATATGTTTGTATTGTATTTATGGTGGTGGGTTCTGGCTTGGTTTATTGTAGTGTAAATATTATTTTTTAATAATTGAATACATTTTTTGATTAAAAAAAAAAAAAAAGCTGGTTACCAAGCTCACAGATCTGGTTCTCTGCACTTCCCTCTGCAATTGGATCCTCAACTTCCTCATTTCCAGACCACAGTCTGTCCGTATTGGTGAAAATATGTCATCCTCAATAACAATCAGCATGGGAGCACCTCAAGGCTGCGTGCTCAGCCCCCTGCTGTACTCACTCTATATGCATGACTGTGTAGCCGGACATAGTGCGAACTCCATCATCAGGTTCGCCGACGACACCACTGTTTTTGGACGAATCACAGATGGTGATGAGTCAGAGTATGGAAGTGAGACTGACCGATTGACCAAATGGTGCCAGCACAACAACTTGGCTCTCATCACCAACAAAACCAAGGAACTGATTGTGGACTTTGGAAGGGGTAGAATAGGGACCCACAATCCCATTTATATCAACGGGACGATGGTGGAAAGGGTCAAAACTTCAAATTCCTGGGCGTGCATATTTCTGAAGAGCTTTCCGGGTCCCAGCACACTGATGCAATCATAAAGAAGGCACACCAATGCCTCTACTTGCTGAGAAGATTACGGAGAGTCGGTATGTCAAGGAGGACTCTCTCAAACTTCTACAAGTGCACAATAGAGAGCATACTGACTGGTTGCATCGTGGCTTGGTTCGGCAACCTGAATGTCCAGGAGTGGAAAAGACAACAAAATGTTGTGACCACTGCCCAGTCCATCACCGGGTCTGACCTCCCCACCATCGAAGGGATCTATCGCAGTCGCTGCCTCAAAAAGGCTGCCAACATCATCAAAGGACCCACACCATCCTGGTCACACACTCATCTCTCCGTTGCCATCGGGAAGAAGGTACAGGAGCCTGAAATCTGGAACATCCAGGTTCAGGAACAGCTTCTTCCCCACAGCCATCAGGCTATTAAACACAACTTCAAATAAGCTTTGAACAATAACAGTCTATTACTATATTACACTTTATCTGTTTATTTATTGTGCATATATGGTCTATGGTCTATAGACACACTGAACTTTTAACTTCCATTCTGTATTATGTTTACATAGTCTCTTGTGCTGCAGAATATGTAAACATTATCTGTAAACATATTCTGCAGCAAGTAAGAATTTAATTGTCTTATCTGGGACACATGACAATAAAACTCTCTTGACTCTTGAAACCAGGTCTATAGTTTGGAAGAATGAGAGATAATCATATTGAAGCACAGAAGATCCTGAAGGAGCATAACAGGATAGTCATCAAAATGTTTCCACAGAGACTCTCAAGCAAGGTTACATAGTAATAAGATTAGGACGTGGTCATTTAGAGCTGAGGGTTGTGGAGGCTAGCTCAATTAGGTTATTTAAAGAGGAGGTAAATCTTTGGTAGATCAGGGAATTGAGAACTTTGGTTAACTGGCACAGAAGAGGGAATGAGACCAGGGACTGATTAGCCATGATCATTTGAAATTAAGGGTTGGCTTGAGAGGGTGAGTGGCCTACTCTTGCTAATATTTTCTTTTGTTTTTGTGCGGTATGGGAATCGCTTCAGGATTGAGACTGAGAATCAATTCAGCTCAAATGGGTTGCGCATGACATTACCTGATTCATTACCAAAGGTAATTTCATGAGAATGAATGAATCGACAAATTAAGGCAGGCAGCACTATTTCTACTAAGACACAATGAAAATGATTTAAAACATCACAACATGGTCATTGTCCCTAATGAGACAATATATGGATCTGAGGGTCTAACTACTTGAAACACAAAGCATTAACAGCAGATATAATGTAATTAGGAAGACTTATGGCACGTGGCATGGTGGGGAAGTAACTTTACGGGGCAGTATTGAGACTTCACTTGGTTCTGCATTCAGTTTTGATTATTTCTAAAGAAAAATAAAATTGCTTTAGAGGTAGTGCAAAAATTCGGTTGATTCCAGGATTAAACATGCAAAACCTGGCTTATCCATGTCCTTCAAGGATGCTGTCTGCCCATTGAGTCACTCCAGCCCTTTGTGTCTTTTCCTGGATTAAAGGACTTGGTGTATAAGTAAGGACGAGCAGGGTGGATGTACGTTAATTGGAATTTGGAAGAATGGAAGGGATTATATAAAAACATATAAGATTTTGTGGAAGGTTGAAAGATGAACGCTGAGAGAATGGCTACCCCTAGCCACCTTAGGTAAAATTATGGTGTGTATTTTCAGTATAAAACATAGTATATTTCATGTGGAGATGAAAAAGAACTACTTCCTTCTGTGGGTCATGAACCTTTTGAATTCTTTACCCTGTGGAGATGAAGTCATTGAATAAACACCATGGTAGCGATTACCAGACATTTAAAATACAAGACTGTTGCTTGGCATGAGCAGGAAAATAGATTTGGAACAAATATTACATCATCAAAACATAGAAAATAGGTGCAGGAGGAGGCCATTCGGCCCTTCGAGTCAGCACCGCCATTCATTGTGATCATGGCTGATCGTCCTCTCAATAACCCATGCCTGCGCTCTCCCCATATCCCTTGATCCCACTAGCCCCTAGAGCTCTATCTAACTCTCTCTTAAATCCATCCAGTGACTTGGACTCCACTGCCCTCTGTGGCAGGGAATTCCATAAATTCATAACTCTCTGGGTCTCACCTCAGTCTTAAATTACCTCCCCTTTATTCTAAGACTGTGGCCCCTGGTTCTGGACTCGCCCAACATTGGGAACATTTTTCCTGCATCTAGCTTTTCCAGACCTTTTATAATTTTATATGTTTCTATGATACCCCCTCATCCTTCTAATCTTGTGAACCTACGCTGCACTGCCTCAATCACAAGGATGTCCTTCCTCAAATTAGGAGACCAAAACTGTACACAATACTCCAGATGTGGTCTCACCAGAGCCCTATACAACTGCAGAAGTACCTCTTTACTCCTATACTGAAATCTTCTTGTTATGAAGGCCAATATTCCATTAGCTTTCTTCACTGCCTGCTGTACCTGCATGCCAACGTTCAGTGACCGGTGTACAAGGACGCCCAGGTCTTGCTGTACCTCCCCCTTACCTAACCTAACCCCCTTGAGATAATAATCTTCCCCCTTATTTTTGCCGCCAAAGTGGACAATCTCACAATTATCTATATTATACTGCATCTGCCACGCATCTGCCCACTCACTCAACCTGTCCAGGTCACCCTGCAACCTCCTAACATCCTCTTCACAGCTCACTCTGCCACCCAGCTTTGTGTCATCCGCAAACTTGCTAGTGTTGCTCCTAATTCCCTCTTCCAAGTCATTAATATGTATGGTAAACAGTTACGGCCCCAACACCGAGCCTTGCGGCACTCCACTCGCCACCGCATTCTGAAAAGGACCCGTTCACTCCTACTCTTTGCTTCCGGTCTGCCAACCAATTTTCTATCCATATCAACACCCTACCCCCAATACCATGTGCTCTAATGTTAGTCACTAGTCTCCCGTGTGGGACCTTATCAAAGGCTTTCTGAAAGTCTAGATACACTACATCCACTGGCACTCCTTCATCCATTTTACGTGTCACATCCTCAAAAAATTCCAGAAGATTAGTCAAGCATGATTTCCCTTTCATAAATCCATGTTGACTTGGACTAATCCTTTTACTGCTATCCAAATGCTTCATTATTACCTCTTTAATAATTGAGTCCAGCATCTTTCCCACCACCGAAGTCAGGCAAACTGGTCTGTAATTCCCCGTTTTCTCTCTCGCTCCTTTCCTGAAAAGTGGGATAACATTAGCTATCCTCCAATCCACAGGAACTGATCCTGAATCTATTGAACATTGGAAAATGATCATCAATGCGTCCACTATTTCTAGAGCCACCTCCCTGAGGACCCTGGGATGCAGACCATCAGGCCCAGGGGATTTATCATCCTTCAGTCCCATTAGCCTACCCAATACTATTTTTTCGCCTAATGAAAATTTATTTCAGTTCCTCTACTCCCTTAGATCCTCTGTCCTCCAGTACATCTGGGAGATTGTTTGTGTCTTCCTTAGTGAAGACAGATCCGAAGTACCTATTCAACTCTTCTGCCATTTCCTTGTTGCCCATAATAATTTAACCCGTGTCTGCCTTCAAGGGACCCACATTTGACTTTGCTACTCTTTTTCCCTTAACATATCTAAAGAAGCTTTTACTGTCCTTCTTTATATTCCTGGCCAGCTTCCCTTCGTACTTCATCTTTTCAGCCCGTATTGCCCGTTTTGTTTCCTTCTGTTGTCCTATGAAAGTTTCCTAATCCTCTGGCTTCCGGCTACTCTTTGCTGTGTTATACATCTTTTATTTTATTCTATGCCTAACTTCTCCTGTCTCCCACGGTTGCCTCCTATTCCCCTTTTTGGAATGAAATGATCCTGCGTCTCCCGAGTTATGCCCAGAAATTCCTGCCATTGCTGTCCCACCCTCATTCCTGCTAGGATCCCTTTCCAGTCTACTTTGGCCAGCTCCCCTCTCATGCCTTCATAGTCCCCTTTGTTCATCTGCATCACTGACACTTCCGATTTAACGGTCTAATTCTCAAATTGCAGATTAAAACTAATCATATTATGATCACTACCTCCAAGCGGTTCCTTTACCTCGAGTTCTCTTATCATATCTGGTTCATTGGACAACACTAAATCCAAAATTGCTTTTTCTCTGGTCAGCTCCATTACAAGCTGCTCTAAGAATCCATCTCGGAGGCATTCTACAAACTCTCTTTCTTGGGGTCCTGAACCAACCTGATTTTCCCAGTCTACCTGCATATTGAAATCCCCCATCACCACAGTGGCATTACCTTTGTTGCATGCCAGTTTTAACTCCTGCTGCAACTTACACCCTACATCCGGGCTACTATTTGGGGGTCTGTAAATAACACCAATTATTGTCTTCTTGCCTTTCCAATTCCTCAACTAAATCCACAGTGACTCTACCTCATCAGTCCCTATGTCTTCCCTCGCAAGGGACTGAATCCCATCCCTCACCAGCAGAGCTACCCCACCACCTGCCTGTCCTTTCTATTGGATGTATAACCCTGAGTATTAAGTTCCCAGGCCCGATCCTCCTGCAGCCACGTCTCAGTAATCCCCACAATGTCATATCTACCAACCTCTAACTGAGCCTCAAGCTCATCTACTTTACTTCTTATACTTTGCGCATTCTTATACAATACTTTTAATTCCTTACGCATCTCACCTTTCACATCGATCCCTATTACACTTGACCATATTTACTTTCCCGTTAATTCTAGGGTCATTAACCATCGCTTTACTCTCTTTCCCTTTAACTCCATCCTCGACTATCCCATTTGACACCCCACCCCCCTTATTCAATTTAAAACCACCCGTATAGCTGTGGCAAACCTGCCTGCCAGAATGCTGGTCCCCCACCTGTTAAGATATATCATACATCACTTTATTGAATGATGGACCAGGTTCAAGTAGTCAATGGTCTAATTCTGCTCGAAGCAGGGCCACTAGTAGGGAGCAATCTGAAAGGAAATTATGTGTTTCAAACTACAGTGCCATGCCTGTGGACGCATGCACCATCATGCCACCTTCTGTCTCCAAGAACAATGTTAGGTGAGTTAATCTGAATCACTAGGGCACTCATCAACTATGAACGCATGCTCTCTTTTTAGGGATTATTAACCAGCAGGACCAGGTTGTGTTATTATTGCTACTTCTTACCTAAAGTCCAAAAGTAATTCATTATAAGATTTTAGTTTAGTTTAATTTAGAGTTTAGAGATACAGCGCAGAAACAGGCCCTTCACATCACTGAGTCCAATCTGACCAGTGATCCGTGCACAGTAACGCTATCCTATGCACACTAGGGACAAGTTGCACTTATACCAAGCCAATTAACCTACAAACCTGTATGTCTTTGGAGTGTGGGAGGAAACCGAAAATCTTGGTGAAAACCCACACGGTCACAGGGAGAACATACAAACTCCATACATATAGCACCGTAGTTTGGATCAAATCCGGTTCTCCGGTGCTGCAAGCGCTGCAAGGCAGCAACTACCACTGCGCCACTGTGCAGCCCCTTAAAATAATTTAAGAATTATTTTCTTCTTCTTCTCATGACATGGGCATTGTTATAGATTCTGCAAAGATACGGATGCATCTTCATGTTACTCCTCTGCTGTCCTGAAAACTTGGTATTGAGGGACTAAGTAGAGGTTTCCATCTTTCTAAGTTCAGTGACAATGAAGCTGATATATCCACCCCAGTACACTGGGGGATGGGGGTGGTGGAACACGACTCCAGAAGTAATTGACTATTTTTAATTTGAAACTAAGTTTACCACAGAAAGAGAATGGGTTCCTTACAAAATACTCTGTAGTGATTTTACAGACTAGATTATATACAAATGAATTAGAGATGTTGCTGTCATTAAAATTCACATAAGAATCTCATAGCCAGGAAATCAAAAAATAATTAAGGCACTGCATGATCATGCAATCAAATGAGTAACTTAAAATTAGTAAATAGATCACCAACACAGCAGTGCTTTTCTATGAATAAAATTTAGTGAGGCTAAACTGCGAGGTGTTATAGCTGATTAATTCAAATAATCAGAGGCTGTGCCTGCAGATCATTTCACATTTGCTGATATGTCAACATTAAATTCCCAGTGTTTCCTGTAAAACATAACCATGAAGTGGCAGTGCTGTTATAATTACTATTTACAAACCAAAAGTCAGCTTATGCATGTGTGCCTGCTTTAATAATCATGGAAGACTTTTGAAGTAATTAAAGGTAAACTACCAATTAAATATTGAATGCTACAGGTTATTCACGACTGTAAATTTATATTTTTTCAACAATAATATCTTTACATTCAGACAAGCAAATTAGGAGTGGGCCACTTAGTTCCTCGAGCACTTGGTAAGGTTGTGGCTGAAACCTCAACTTTGTATTCAAGTCTATGTACTTCAACCTTCCAGCACCTTGTTTGTCCAGAATCTATTTAACTCTGTCTTGAAATTATTCAAAGTTTCTATTTCCTCTGCTCTGTCTAGAGACTTAGAAATACATTTCTTAAATGGGCTACCACATTTAAAAACAGGAATTCCCAATTCTAGATTCTCCCACGAGAGGAAACATGCTCTTCAGATAATCCTGCTAAGACCTCTCAGAATGTTATATGTTTCTATCAGGTTTCTTCACCTTTCCAAACTCCCCTGGATTCAAGCCTTGCCATTCCAACCTTTGCAACATGTCCATGACTACATACTCTAAATTTCTCCCAATAGATTAATAATGTTCCTTCAATAAGGAAACCAATATTGTAAACAACAATCTATGTGTCTCTTCAGAATTTCGGAGCTGTGCAATTTGTTACAATTTAAACAATTATTTGTTCTTAATTTTTCTTGCCAAATGGAACAAATATGTTTTAGAAAATAGACAATACGTGCAGGAGTAGGCCATTTGGCCCTTCGAGCCAGCACCACCATTCAATACGATCATGGCTGATCATCCCCAATCAGTACCCTGATCCTGCCTTCTCCCCATATCTCCTGACCGCTATTTTTAAGAGCCCTATAAAGCTCTCCCATAAAAGCATCTAGAGAACCTGCCTCCACCGCCCTCTGAGGCAGAGAATTCCACAGACTCACCACTCTTTGTGAAAAAAAGTGTTTCCTCGTCTCCGTTCTAAATGGCATACTCCTTAATCTTAAACTGTGGCCCCTGGTTCTGGACTCCCCCAAAATCGGGAACATGTTTCCTGCCTCTAGTGTGTCCAAACCCTTAACAATCTTATATGTTTCAATGAGATGCCGTCTCATCCTTCTGAACTCCCGAGTGTACAAGCCCACCTGCTCCATTCTCTCATCATATGACAGTCCCGCCATCCCGGGAATTAACCTTGTAAACCTATGCTGCACTCCCTCAATAGCAAGAATGTCCTTCCTCAAATTAGGGGACCAAAACTGCACACAATACTCCAGGTGTGGTCTCACTAGGACACTGTACAACTGCAGAAGGACCTCTTTGCTCCTATATTCGATTCCTCTTGTTATAAAGGCCAACATGCCATTCGCTTTCTTCACTGCCTGCTGTACCTGCATGCTTACTTGCATGGACTGATGAATAAGGACCCCAGATCCCATTGCACTTCCTCTTTTTCCAACTTGACGCCATTTAGATAGTAATCTGCCTTCCTGTTTTTGCTATCAAAGTGGATAACCTCACATTTATCTGCATTAAATTTCATCTGCCTTGCATCTGCCCACTCCCCCAACCTGTCCAAGTCACCCTACATTCTCACAGCATTGTCCTTACAGTTCACACTGCCACCCAGCTTTGTGTCATCTGCAGATTTGCTAATGTTACTTTGAGTCCCTTTATCCAAATTAAATGATGTATATTATAAATAACTGCGGTCCCAGCACCGAGCCTTGCGGTACCCCACTCGTCACTGCCTGCCATTCTGAAAGGGACCCGTTAATCCCTACTCTTTGTTTCCTGTCTGCCAACCACTTCTCTATCCATGTCATCACTCTACCCCCAATACCATGTGCCCTAATTTTGCCCACTAATCTCCTATGTGGGAGCTTATCAAATGATTTCTGAAAGTCCGGGTAGACTACATCCACTGGCTCTCCCTTGTCCATTTTCCTAGTTACATCTTCAAAAAATTCCAGAAGATTAGTCAAGCATGATTTCCCCTTCGTAGATTCATGCTGACACAGACCGATCCTCTTACTGCTATCCAAATGTTCGGTTATTTCATCTTTTATAATGGACTCCAGCATCTTCCCACCACCGATGTCAGGCTAACTGGTCTATAATTCCGTTTTCTCTCTCCCGCCTTTCTTAAAAAGTGGGATAACATTAGCTACCCTCCAATCCACAGGAACTGATCCTGAGTTTATAGAACATTGGAAAATTATCACCAATGCATCCACGATTTCTAGAGCCACTTCCGTAACTACCCTGGGATACAGACCATCAGGCCCTGTGGATTTATCAGTCTTCAGTCCCATCAGTCTATCCAACACCATTTCCTGCCTAATGTGGATTTCCTTCAGTTCCTCCGTCACCCCAGATCCTCTGGTCACTACTATATCAGGAAGATTGTTTGTGTCCTCCTTAGTGAAGACAGATCCAAAGTACCTGTTCAACTCATCTGCCATTTCCTTGTTACCCATAATAAATTCACCTTTTTCAGTCTTCAAGGGTTCAAATTTGGTCTTAGCTATTTTTTTCTTGCTTTATATTCTTGGCTAGCTTACCTTCATACCTCACCTTTTCTCCCCGTATTGTCTTTTTGGTTATCTTCTGTTGTTCTTTAAACATTACCCAATCCTCTTGCTTCCCGCTCATCTTTGCTACGTTGTACTTCTTCGCTTTAATTTTTATACTGTCCCTGACATCCCTTGTCAGCCATGGTCGTCCCTTTCTCCCCTTGGAATCTTTCTTCCTCCTAGGAATGAACTGATCCTGCACCTTCTGTATTATTCCTAGAAATACCTGCCATTTTTGTTCCACTGTCATCTGTGCTAGTGTATCTTTACAGTCAACTTTGGCTAGCTCCTCCCTCATGGCCCCATAGTCCCCTTTATTCAACTGTAACACTGACACCTCCGATCTATCCTTCTCCCTCTCCAATTGTAGATTAAACCTGACCATGTTATGGTGTCTACCTCCTAATGGCTCATTAACCTCGAGGTCCTTTATCAAATCCGGTTCATTACATAACACTAAATCCAGAATTGCCTGCTCCCTGGTAGGCTCCAATACAAGCTGTTCTAAGAATCCATCACAAAGGCACATTTGTCAAATATTTGACCACTCACATAACCTATCCAATTCCACTGTACCCTCTTTAAGTCTCTTTCACAATTTAACTTCCTACCTGCCTTTGTTTCATCAGCAATCCAATGTAATTAATGTCTTAATTCAAGTCATTTATATAATTTTTTGTGCATTCCACTTATCCCCTTCAATTGACTTTTTCTTTAGATTTTGTTTAAATATATAACGAGACAAAATCAGTTAAAATCAGTCATACAAAGGAAGCAGATAGACTAAAAACTGGCTTTTCAATTAGTGTTGGGGGAATTTTCAATAGTTCACAAGAAAACTGAAGGAAAGTGTTGTTTTTCTGTTGGTATCTTATTAAACAAGGCATAGTATTAACATATAATTTCTAGATTTATGGACTAACTAGCATAAACAAGTCTGATGATTGGTCACATAACGGAATTTTTTAAATTTATGTCATAATATAATTTCTATATCTAGATATTTCCATTATTTCTACTTAATTTTTACCTTATATCATGAATAATTGAAACACTAAAATACACCATGTACTACTATCCAATAACTAAAAAGTAACGACCTCCCCATATATACATGAATAATATATATCATACACACAAATAATTATATTTCTTATTATTCAATGCGATATAATAATGCAACCTGCATTACAAATCAATTGTTATTCATGAAAATTAATCATTCCCTTACATTCTGATCCTAAATATATTTTCGCAATACATATCATTACAATGTCGTGAACAAAATTTAACACCATCACAACACTATAACCCACAAGTTAGTGTGACTGTAAAATAATACATTTTTATCAATTGTGGGATTCTGGCTAAAAATGCCAGCTATTCTAGTACTATTTTGTATTAAATTACAGAAAATTGTGGACGCAGCCCAGACCATCACGCACACCACCTTCCTTCAATTGACTGCATTTACATTTCACGCTGCCTTGGCAGGGCCACTGGCATAATCAAGAAGGACACTTTGTATCATCTGCCCAGTTAAGAACTTGTCTAATCTTGCGTTCCTTTGCTAAACAAAGTGGGTGTAATCTACAACTTTCCTGTTGGGTAAATCAGATTAAAATTATGCCAATTCTGACTGCTCCAACAGCTACATGTAGAATACAGAAGCAACTGACTTACATACAAAGGAACAAGAAAATAAGTGAATAATTATGAATGTAAGGAGAACAGTAGCAGTGACAAAATAAAAATTGGCAATAATCCTTTTTGTGCCTTTAACTCGAGTCAAGAGAGTCAAGAGTTTTATTGTCATATGTCCCAGATAGAACAATGAAATTCTTACTTGCTGCAGCACAACAGAATATGTAAACATAGTACACTGTAAACAATATGATAAACGAGAGAAAAAAAAGTTCAGTGTGTATATATATATATATATATATACATACTCACAAGTACACACACACACACACACACATATATATACACATACACATATACACATAATCAAAAATCAAACAATAGCAGTAATAATAATAATAATAATAATAATAATAATAATAATAATAATCATAATAATAATAATAATGATAATAATCATAATAGTCGATTGTAGTTCAGAGTTTATTTGAGGTTGTAGTGTTTAATAGCCTGATGGCTGTAGGGAAGAAGCTGTTCCAGAACCTGGACATTACAGTTTTCAAGCTCCTGTACCTTCTTCCCGATGGCAGGGGTGAAATGAGTATGTGGCCAGGATGGTGTGCGTCTCTGATGATGCTGGCTGCCTTCTTGAGGCAGCGATTCTGATAAATCCCTTCGATGGTGGGGAGGTCAAAGCCGGTGATGGGCCGGGCAGTGTTCACAAATTTTTGCAGTCTTTCCCGCTCCTGTATGTTCAAGTTGCCAAACCAGGCCATGATGCAACCAGTCAATGTGCTCTCTGCTGTACACCTGTAGAGGTTCAAGAGAATCCTCTTTGACATACCAAATCTCTTTAATCTTCTCAGGAAGTAGAGGTGTTGATGTGCCTTATTAATAATTGCATCAGTGGGCTGTATCTAGGAAAGATCTTTGGAAATATGCGCGCCCAGGAATTTGACGTTTTTGACTCTCTCCACCATCATTCCATCGATATAAACAGGATTGTGGGTCCTCGTTCTTCCTCTTCCAAAGTCAACAAACCCTGAGGGGCCGAACTACATAGGGGCGGCTCCCCTTACAAGCCAATCAGACATATGGATTACATTAAAGTATTATTGACAGTCCCCCAACCCAATTACAAAGTGTCCCAAACAATGTTTCTATAGAAGCTTCTGGAAGGATGTCAATTAATCAATGTAAACCATTCAAACAAGGCTTCACACTTCAGCCAATCATCAAACAGCAGGGCAACTGTCTTGCAACATTGTTAACATTATTTACAATCCCTTTGCAGTAATCCAATCAAAGCAATGCATTTATAACATCTTGAAAATTATTTGCAGGGTCCTCATACATTTTATCAATTGGGAGGACATCTGGATCTTTCCCCATCCTGCATATCAATCTAGGGTTCAGACTGGCTGATGCCATTCGCAGCCTGTAATTTTCCACAGACAATGGTTAAGCAAATCTTACAAATGCAGGGATCCTCCATTTTATAGTGTCTTTAATTTGGTCAATATTAACACCTACAATTGCCTAGTACCATTGTTTTCAACTCAGCACAAGTTCAATAACGGTTGGAAGGAAATAAGAACACATGGAGTTAAGGTTGGTATTTGAAAGATGTGCTTAACTATTTAATCAGATGGTGCATTTATGACGTCGGAAAAACACCAGACTTAAGTACTAAAAACACCGAGCAGGTCAGACAACATCTATGTTTAAGTTGGTGAATTGATGGAGTCCAAGAGGGATTGAATGGCATGCAGTCAAGGTGACTGAGAGGAGGTGGTGAGGATGGCGATATGAATGGAAGGAAACAAAAGAAGAAAACAATGCTAGTACTGTGAATTACAGAACACAATGGGTGGTAGAGTTCTGAAATTAAAGAACCTGCTGGAAATACTGAGAAAAGTCAGGCAACATCTGTGGCGAGAGAAAAACTAAGCTAATGTTATAGCAAGGTCAGAGATGGTATGGAGTGAAGAATTTAATTGACAGGAAACTGAAAACTCAGGATTATTTTGGATTTTCACTCTGCTGTTTTAAGTTCTCAAAGCATTGGACTATGCTGCATGAATTTTCTTTGAAGAATTCTTGACACCTCCAGTAATGCACTACTGGTAATTTTGAGATTCTCTTCTTTTTACTTAACAGCTTGGTGAGAAATGGGTGCAGTAACCAATTATATAGCGTGCAGCAGATGCCAATAGTTTGTGGATGGGAGGTTTGGGGATGGGGGAGGGGCAGGGGGTAGTGGACAAGGTGTATGGATGTGGAATTGTGCGTAGCCATATATCCAACATGCTTGATAATTTGTGTCACAAAATTTAATTGCACATGTGATATGCTTTTGACCATGATTTAGGGGTTCTTCTGGTTCTTCCATTTCTTTATGCAGGTATTATGTATTTTGTACTGGAGGCACTTCCACTCCCACCCCGCCCCTTCCCCCAACTACCCGGACTTGAGGAATATCAGAACGTCATGCCATTTCACCCACAAATATGTGATGACTCAGCAATGAACATTTGAAATTTGCTGTGCAACATATCTGCAGCAAAGGTCAGAATCGAACCTAGGTCATCGAGGCTGTGAGACAGCTGCATTCCCTGCAAAATTGTGTCACGCAGGTTAAATGTGAGGTAGCTTTGTATCAGCTCAGTTAAAACATACCGCACAGTGAAAGGTGTGGATAGAGTGGATGTGGAGAGGATGTTTCCACTGGTGGGAGAGTTTAGGATCAGAGGGCACAGACTCAGAATAAAAGGACGTACCTTTAGAAAGGAGATGAGGAGGAATTTATTTCGTCAGACGATGGTGAATCTGTGGAATTAATTGCCACAGACGGCTGCGGAAGTCATTGGGTATTTTTAAGGCGGAGATGGATATATTCTCGATTAGTAAGGGTGTCAGGGGATATGGGGAGAAGGCAGGAGATTGGGGTTGAGAGGGAAAGATAGATCAGCCATGATTGAATGATGAAGTAGATTCAATGGACTGAATGGCCTAATTCTTCTCCTAGGACATGAACTTATGAACTTATATCATCTTATATCATCTGTTGTAGATCAACAAAAAGCATACAACATCCTGCTGGCAGTCAAAGTGACAGGAACAGTCGTTGGTTTCCTTAATGTTTCTTTCTTTACTCCCATGCAAGAACACAGTCATGAAATTTGCTTCCTTTAGATGTTGGACAGAGAGGTTGATTGTCTTAACCAGATATCCACCCAGATGTCCACACAGTTAAGGCTTGTGTAAACACATAAAGAACAACGGGGTATCAAACGTAATGAATTTGAATGTGGTTTGAAGAAACTTGCAATTTTATGCCGCAGAATACCCTGTAAAACAACAAGTTACCATCTCTTATACTCTGAAAAATGTCAACATTACTAAGGAAGCTTGGTCCCAGTATTCAAACAATCATGAAGATAAATAAAGACAAGCACATATCTCTGGTGAGTAGGAATTTATCACCCTGAGTTAGCTCCATTGCTGAAGTACAGAATATCTAGGTCCATTTTGTTCTTCATATTTCATGAATACTCTCAGGAACATGTTCATTCAAAGGCCAATGTTGTGGCAAACACCAGCGTACATGTACAGTTAAATGCACAACATTTACCACTATTAAAACAGGGTGGCACAGTGGCACAGTGGTAAAGTGTCAGAGACCCGGGTTCAATCCTGACTATGGGTGCTGTCTGTACCAAGTTTGTATGTTCCCCATGACTGCGTGGGCTTTGTCCAGGTGCCCTGGTTTCCTCCCACATTCTAAAGACCTGCTGGTTTGTAGGTTAATTGGCCTCTGTAAATTGTCGCTAGTGTGTAGAATGGATGTTTGTGGTGGGCTGAAGGGCGTGTTTCCATGCTCTATCTTGTAAAACTAAAAACTAAAACATGTTTAAATTCACAGTTTCATTTACTGAAGGATTGGAAGTGGGAAATTTTAAAGGGGAAATTTTAAGAGTACATAATCTTTATGTTCCTGTTCGGTTGAAAGGAAACAGTAAAAATTGGAAAGAGCCCTGGTTTTCAAGGGAAATTGGACATCTTGTTTGGAAAAAAGAGGGAAATCTACAATAATTATAAGCAGCATGAAGTAAATGAGGTGCTTGAGGAGTATAAGGAATGTAAAAAGAATCTTAAAAAAGAAATTAGAAAGCTAAAAGATGATATGAGGTTGCTTTGGCAAGTAAGGTGAAAGTAAATCCAAAGGGTTTCTACAGCTATATTAATAGCAAAAGGATAACGAGGGATAAAATTGGTCCATTGGAGAGACAGAGTGGGCAGCTATCTGCAGAGCCAAAAGAGATGGGGGAGATATTGAACAATTTCTTTTCTTCGGTATTCACCAGGGAGAAGGATATTGAATTATGTGAGGTAAGGGAAATGAGTAGAGTAGCTATGGATACTATGAGTTTCAAAGTAAAAGAAGTACTGACACTTTTGAAAAATATAAAAGTGGATAAGTCTCCAGGTTCTGACAGGATATTCCCTAGGACATTGAGGGAAGTTAGTGTAGAAATAGCTGGGGCTAAGACAGAAATATTTCAAATGTCATTAGAAACGGGAATAGTCCCCGAGGATTGGCGTACTGCGCATGTTGTTCCATTGTTTAAAAAGGGTTCTAAGAGTAAACGTAGCAATTATAGACCTGTTAGTTTGACTTCAGTGGTGGGCAAATTAATGGAAAAGATACTTAGAGATAATATATATAAGCATCTGGATAAACAGGGTCTGATTAGGAACAGTCAACATGGATTTGTGCCTGGAAGGTCATGTTTGACTAATTCTCTTGAATTTTTTGAAGAGGTTACTAGGAAAATTGACGAGGGTAAAGCATTGGATGTTGTCTGTATGGACTTTAGTAAGGCCTTTGACAAGGTTCCTCATGGAAGGTTGGTTAAGAAGGTTAAACTGTTGGGTATAAATGCCGGAATAGCAAGATGGATTCAACAGTGGCTGAATAGGAGAAGCCAGAGGGTAATGGTGGATGGCTGTTTGTCGGGTTGGAGGCAGGTGACTAGTGGGGTGCCTCAGGGATCTGTGTTGGGTCCTTTGTTGTTTGTCATGTACATCAATGATCTGGATGAAGGGGTGGTAAATTGGATTAGTAAGTATGCAGATGATACCAAGATTGTGGATAATGAAGAGGATTTCCAAAGTCTACAGAGTGATTTAGGCCATTTGGAAAAATGGGCTGAAAGATGGCAGATGGAGTTTAATGCTGATAAATGTGAGGTGCTACACCTTGGCAGGACAAATCAAAATAGGACGTACATGGTAAATGGTAGGGAATTGAAGAATACAGTTGAACAGAGGGATCTGGGAATAACCGTGCATAGTTCCTTGAAGGTGGAATCTCATATAGATAGGGTGGTAAAGAAAGCTTTTGGTATGCTAGCCTTTATAAATCAGAGCATTATAGAAGCTGGGATGTAATGTTAAAATTGTACAAGACATTGGTGAGACCAAATCTGGAGTATGGTGTACAATTTTGGTCGTCCAATTATAGATGTCAACAAAATAGAGAGAGTACAGAGGAGATTTACTAAATGTTTAAGAGGGAAGAGATGCTTCTTAGGAAGAAGGGTTTCGGACGTTGCCTATTTCCTTCGCTCCATAGATGCTGCTACCCGCTGAGTTTCTCCAGCTTTTCTGTGTAACCTTTACTAGAATGTTGCCTGGGTTGCAACAACTAAGTTACGGAGATAGGTTGAATAAGTTGAATGGAGTGCAGAAGGTTAAGGGGGGACTTGATAGAGGTCTTTAAAATGATGAGAGGGATAGACAGAGTTGATGTGGACAAGCTTTTCCCTTTGAGAATAGGGAAGATTCAAACAAACATGACTTCAGAATTAAAGGACAGACGTTTAGGAGTAACATGAGGGGGAATGAGTATTGCAATCAGTCTGCTGATATGGCCACAGAATGCATTTAGCACTATTGACTTGGGATGAATTTTTATGCAATTATCTGCTTGATAATAATATGTCACGGTGTTGAAGTTGTTGCTAGCTTAGCTCCAGTCTCAGATAGGTTCAATAAGCTAATTACTACAAATATAGTAATTGTCAATGTGTGATTAAGCATTAACGCCAAGGGAAAGGTATACAGATGCTGTTGCTATTTAACTGCACAGGTAATTGTTTGTTTACAAAAAATGAAAACGTTATGCTTGAGATACAGCAGTCTTGGTGAAAAATAAGATGCGAATGTGATTGGCCCTCAGCTTCCATAGAAATATTAGTTGGTTTAATTTCAGACAATTTATTTTGCCAACCAGGAGCCTGGATGCTTTACCTCACAGCTGAAATGCCTGTAGATTTTATGTTTGTGTTAATCCTGGCCAGATATAAGAGGCTAGGACTAAAATGGGGTAAAAGCTTCAGGGCTGCTGGGAGATTTGGTCAATTACAGAATTGCTCTCTACAGAACTGGGACAAGCTGCGGAGTGGTGCCAGTTTGTCTAGAGCCTAGATACAAGCTGCAGGAAAAGAATAAGAATATCTGAAGACCCTGTCAATTAGGTGCAAAATGCATAGAATGGATTGAATGACTGCAAACCAGAAATACACCTTGTAAATAATTGTAAATAATGTTGCAGAGTTCTACTTTGCCGAGTGTTGATTGGATGAGGTATTGAGGTATTGAGCCTTGTCTGGGTTTCTTGCAGATTAGGGTAAATGTTGCTGTGTTTGCTTCCTTGAGAAGCCCTGTTTGAATACAATGTATTAACTGCTGTATTATTGGGTTCAGGAAATGTCTGTTATGTGTGGGGTTAATCGATATCTGTAATTGGATTGTAAAGAGACCACCCCCATGTGGTTCGGCCCCTCGAGGTCCTGGGACCTATAAAAGTCCGCTACCACGAGGTCCCGCGTCAATCTTCTGGGAGGGCGCTTAGGACTGCGTGACCTTCTGGAGTGTCTCTGTTTGAGCGAGGCCTAGAGGGCTTGAACAGGCAGATACGAGGATCGAACCCGCGGTGGTTAGCTACAGTGGTGGGAACTGTAATTGTGTTTAGTTAAATAAAGATTAGTTGATCAAGTGCGTGATTCAGTAGTTTTTGACTGAAACTAGACTGGGGGGAAGCTTAGAATGAGCGATTTACACTCAGCATTCCTGCATTTAATTGAACAATGCCGGTGCAGGAATTATAGGAGATTTACTAGAATGTTGCCTGGGTTTCAGCAACTAAGTTACAGAGAAAGGTTGAACAAGTTAGGTCTTTCTTGTTTGGAGTGCAGAAGGTTAAGGGGGGACTTGATAGAGGTCTTTAAAATGATGAGAGGGATAGACAGAGTTGATGTGGATAAGCTTTTCCCACTGAGAGTAGGGAAGATTCAAACAAGAGGACATGACTTGAGAATTAAGGGACAGAAGTTTAGGGGTACCATGAGGGGGAACTTCTTTACTCAGAGAGTGGTAGCTATGTAGAATGAGCTTCCAGTGAAGGTGGTGGAGGCAGGTTCGATTTTATCATTTAAAAATAAATTGGATAGTTATTTGGACGGGAAAGGAATGGAGGGTTATGGTCTGAGTGCAGGTAGATGGGACTAGGGGAGAATACGTGTTCGGCATGGACTAGAAGGGCCAAGATGGCCTGTTTCCGTGCTGTAATTGTTATATGGTTATATGGTTATATGGTTATATGGTTATAGATTAAACTACTCGAAATAGAGTTTAGAAGCAGGACCCAGAAAGAAACACATGTGGATAGTGACAGGATAGCAAACACTTTCAGAGCTGAGGAGTCCACCGCCAGCATGCGCTGGACAATTTAACACTGCGGGCTACAATGGTGCTCGTGGCAGTTCTAATGCAACTGCAACAGGCCATATTCAAGGCCTAAAGGAAGTATGAGTTCCCTGTACCAATAGCTAGGCAGATAACCTACTCCTAAGGACTCCTAGATTAAGGAGTCTACTCCTATCACTTATGACCTTATGACCCCAGAAACCATGGGTGCCAGCTTGAAAAGGACTGTCTGTAATGCTTTGCACCACTGCCTGCCTCTCCACCTATCTTAGCATCATCTGTAAACTTGGCACTAAAGCCTTCTATCCCCTTAATCAAATAATTAATATTTATTGTTGGGCATTAAATGGCCCAAGTACTTCCTTGCAAATTTCACTCTGACATGGCACATATTTATCCAACAAATGATGCCTCGGTCTTGAAACACTTGTTTCTTCCCTTCCATTCCATTGCCAGGCTAAATGAGAGATTCCAGGATAATTTGACATTTGTTGTAAACTTGCGAAAAACAGGACCAAAGTTATGGAATGAGTATCCAAATAAAGTATCTGAACTCGAATGAATATCCAGGGTTCAACCTCTCCCAGTCTCATCTCAATGGCCATCATTATGTTGCATAATTCACTGATGCGCTCTCATCCAAATCATTTGTGACCTGCATACAGTGTGCATTGGCCCACTGTGCAGCTGTCAGTGTGCAGCTGTGCACCTTGCAGTGACTTGGGGCCAGTCGCAAAACAGTCGAAGATAGACACAAAATGCTGGAGTAACTCAGCCGGACAGACAGCATCTCTGGAGAGAAGGAATGTGTGATGTTTCGGGTCGAGACCCTTCTTCAGTCAGTTGATCATGTTGAGTGTGTCCCGTAGACACAGGAAAGTACTATGTCGCCCAACACCTTAATTTCCCTTCTTCTAGCCATTGTCATTATTTTCTGAGTGTCCCTTGCAACCAGGTCTTTCTCCATTGTCAATACACGCATGAAATATTCATTTAGGACCTTGCCCTTGTCCTGCAGCTCCACGCACTAACAATCTTGTTGATCTATAAAGGGCCCTATTTTCTCCTTAGTAACTTTTTGTGGCCTTGAAATACTGGAAACTCTCTTTACCTTATCTGTCAATGCCATTCATGTCCCATTTGCTCTCCTGATGTCCCTCTTCCGTGTACTCCTACACCCCCATACTTCTCACAGTATTCATCTGATCTCTGCTGATTATTCCTAACATATACCTCCTTTTTTGTGAGCAGAACTTCAATATCTCTTGTCATCCAGTTCCCTACTACCTGCCAACTTTGCCTTTCACTCTCCATAGGAACTTGATGGCCCTGAACTCATGCTCACTCACATGTAAAAGCCACCCACTTTCCAGTTGTCCCTTTACCAGCAAACAGCCTCCCCCATGCAACATTTGAAATTGGCATTGTCCCCAAGTTTAGGTCTTCAACGTGTTTAAGAAGGAACTGCAGATGCTGTAGAATCGAAGGTACACAAAAAAGGTGGAGAAACTCAGCGGGTGCAGCAGCATCTATGGAGCGAAGAAGGGTTTCGGCCCGAAACATTGCCTATTTCCTTCGCTCCATAGATGCTGCTGCACCCGCTGAGTTTCTCCAACTTTTTTGTGTACCTTAGGTCTTCAACGTTTGGAGTTATCTAACCCTATCCCTTTCCATCCATATTTTAAAGCTAATAGAATTATTGTCACTGGTCACAGTAACCTACCCTGTTCTTATGTTCTTTTATCCCATCTGACACAGCAAAGCGAGAACTCCCGGCTGTCTCAGTGCATAGCCCAGCAAAATCACAGCGCATGTTCCCACCAACAAGATGTTTGCTGTGTAACTGCTACAAAACATTTAGGTTCATGTTGGTAATTTACCAGAAACAGTTTCAAACTTTCTCAGATGAGCGAAGAACATGGTTCGTGAAATGCAAGAGGCCATTTAGGGATAAGACTCATGCATATTCTACTGCCGCATCATTGTGTAAACCATATGGCAACTGCTGGCAGATGCTATCATTTACCTAAAGATTTTCTTTCATCAGCTTTCCATGACATGAAGAGAAATCTAGCACAATCCAGTGAATGAGTAAAAAGAAACTATTTAAGCTAGATTGCCTTTTATCTGAATGTCATCAATCTTGCGCTGCATATTGTGGAGCTCAAATACAAAGTAGATAATCCATTGTTTAATAATGTCAAAGTTCATCACTTTCAAATCAGGCAGCTGCACAATTATTCACCATTTTTGTCCAAAGTGTCTGTTACAATTTACTTTGAAAGCAAGGATTCTTGTCCAATTTGCCATCTGAATTTAAGAAACATTCTGATATCAGACAAATCTCTGTTTTATTTAGTATAATGTCAGATATTTAAGCTAAATCAAATTTGAAGAATTCGTTTTGTCCAGCTGTGTCTCTGGGAATTCCCTACTCCTTTGTGGCGGTGGACACCATTACAAATTGGCTGCACAGTCAGAATCTGACAACTATTCAATGACAAACATCTGTCCCCAATAGTTCTTGTTTCTTTGTTTCATAACCTTTTATTCAGAAATGATTAGAATGAATCCAGATCTGTCACTGACGTACATTGAGACATCCAGATCGTTAGCCTCGTGGGGCCAGAGTTACTGGCAGCAATATGACTGCACTTCATTAAAGACTTACATAGATTTTGAACTTCCACTCTTGAATGAAGCAAGTCATCAATTGCCACGAGTGGCTCCACAAACCAATAGTTTGCTTAAAGGTTTGCCGACTGTTCCAATTGTTCAGCATCCTGCCCAAGAATATGTTGCCCCATATTAAAGTCATGAGGCCATAAGGAATAGGACTGGAATTACGCCATTCGGCCCATCAATTCTATTCTGCCATTCAATCATGGCTGACCTATCTCTCCCTCCTAACCTCATCTCTCCCTCACCTGCACTAATCAAGAATCTATCTCTGCCTTAAAAATATCCACTAAGTCCTTCTGTGGCAAAGAATCCCACAGATTCCCCCCCCCCCCCCCCCCCCCCCCCCCCCCCCCATCCCATCCCCACCCCCCTCTGATTAAAGAAATGTCTCCTCATCTCCTTCCTAAAATAACGTTCTTTAATTCTGAGTCTGTGACCTCTAGTCCTAGACTCTCCCAGTAATGGAAACACCCTTTCCACATCCACTTTATCCAAGCCTTTCATTATTCTGTATTAGGTTCCCCCTCATTTTTCTAAACTCTTCAATTTGTATTACCATTTTTTGATAAAGGTATTGAAAAATGTGACTTTTATATCTTGTTGTTTACTGATCTCAATTTCTTAATTACACTTTAGGGCTGACTAGCATCGTGCATTGCCCGATATTCACAGACAGGTTTTGGGTCTATTCATAGACAGATATTGCATTTAGACAATAGGTTTTGTGTTAACAGAGGATACATAGAAACATAGTAAAATAGGTGTAGGAGTAGGCCATTCGGCCGTTTGAGCCAGCACCGCCATTCATTATGATCATGGCTGATCATCTACAATCAGTACCATGTTCCTGCTTTATCCCCATATCTCTTGATTCCTTTAGCCCTAAGAACTAAATCTAACTCTTTCTTGAAAACATCCAGTGAATTGGCGTCCGCTGCCTTCTGTGGCAGAGAATTCCACACATTCACAACTCTCTGGGTGAAGAAGTTTTTCCTCATCTCAGCCCTAAATGGCCTACCCCTTTATTCTTAACGATTTTGTCCAGATGTCATCCATAAATGGTGTGCTGTGTTTTGCCCTACCATAGATGTGACCCCTTAAAAATCATGAAATTGGTGAAAATTACTTCAAAAAAATTGTAAGGCTGTATTCTGCACTCAAATTTCATGTGCGTGATTAAGAGCTGCAGATACCAGTGGATGACTGTCACTGCATTATTTACAACTAAGACCCATAGAAAGTGGATCAGAGGCTCGGAGGTTGCTCTCATGACAACTAGAATAACCGTGCAAAAGTGCCATAAGAGAATGGGAAGGGTGAAAAACTAGGACACTTTTACAATAATATTTTCACTGTGTTTGGTTATGCCCCCCACCCCCCTGCCCATTTGTCCCCACCATCCCCTTTCACCCAACCATGATTATCCCTAAGTGGCTTGAGATGCCCTTAGTCACCTTCAGGTACAGGAGAATAAGCATTTTCTGTAGTGGAAGCCTGAGCAAACACTCGTCTCCTGCTGCCACAGATGAGTAAGCAGTGTCACTCTGTCTCACTCCCTTTCTCTCTGCTCTCACATGCATGCATGCATGCATGCATGCACATGCACCAACATACACACACACACACACAATTTCACCAATTTCATGATTTTTAAGGGGTCACATCTCTGGTAGGGCAAAACACAGCACACCACTTATGGGTGACATCTGGACAAGATCGTTAAGAATAAAGGGGTAGGCCATTTAGGGCTGAGATGAGGAAAAACCTCTTCACCCAGAGAGTTGTGAATCTCTGTAATTCTCTGCCACAGAAGGCAGCGGATACCAATTCACTGCATGTTTTCAAGAAAGAGTTAGATTTAATTCTTAGGGCTAAAGGAATGTAGGTGAACAGAGGGATCTGGGAATAACTGTGCACAGTTCCCTGAAAGTGGAATCTCATGTAGATAGGGTGGTAAAGAAAGCTTTTGGTGTGCTGGCCTTTATAAATCAGAGCATTGAGTATAGAAGTTGGGATGTAATGTTAAAATTGTACAAGGCATTGGTGAGGCCAATTCTGGAGTATGGTGTACAATTTTGGTCGCCTAATTATAGGAAGGATGTCGACAAAAGAGAGAGAGTACAGAGGAGATTTACTAGAATGTTGCCTGGGTTTCAGCAACTAAGTTACAGAGAAAGGTTGAACAAGTTAGGGCTTTATTCTTTGGAGCGCAGAAGGTTAAGGGGGGACTTGATAGAGGTTTTTAAAATGATGAGAGGGATAGACAGAGTTGACGTGGAAAAGCTTTTCCCACTGAGAGTAGGGAAGATTCAAACAAGGGGACATGACATGAGAATTAAGGGACTGAAGTTTAGGGGTAACATAAGGGGGAACTTCTTTACTCAGAGAGTGGTAGCTGTGTGGAATGAGCTTCCAGTGAAGGTGGTGGAGGCAGGTTCGTTTTTATCATTTAAAAATAAATTGGATAGTTATATGGATGGGAAGGGAATGGAGGGTTATGGTCTGAGCGCAGGTATATGGGACTAGGGGAGATTATGTGTTCGGCACGGACTAGAAGGGTCGAGATGGCCTGTTTCCGTGCTGTAATTGTTATATGGTTATATGGTTATATGGTTATAAGGGATATGGGGAAAAAGCAAGAAAGCGGTACTGATTGTAGATGATCAGCCATGATCATAATGAATGGCGGTGCTGGCTCAAACAAAAAGAAAAGCACCACGTCCATTCTCTCCCATTGAGAAAATGGTCTACGCCTTTATTCTTTCTACCAAAATGCATGACTCCACACTTTGCTACACTGCATTCTATCTGCCACCTCTCTGCCCACTCTCCCAACCTATCTAAGTCCTTCTGCAGAATCCCTGCTTTCTATGTGCTACCTGCCCCTCCACCCATCATCGTATCATTCGCTAACGCCACAAAGCCTTCAATCTCCTCATCTAAATCATTGATATACAATGTGAAGAGTAGCGGTCCCAGCACCAACCTCTGCGGAACTCCGCTAGTCATTGGCAGCCAACCAGAAAAAGTTGCCTTTATTACCACTCTTTGCCTCCAGCCATCCAGGCAACCTGCTAACATGCTCGTATCTGCCCTTTGATACTATGGGCTCCCATCTTTAGCAGCCTCAACTTATCAAAGTCTTTTTGAAAATCGAGGTAAACGGCATCCACTGACGATGAACTAGAACTATACAATCACCACAGTCATCTCTCCCACAATCAGTACGTTAGCAATGAGCTTATTAGAATCAAATTCAGCATTCACGTGCTGTCGAATTTTACTCATTAGACATCTGACACCAGTTCCCAGATGTCTTGTTCCTGGAGCTTTGCCTTTAGTTCAGTTTAATTTAGTTTAGAAATACAACGTGGAACAGGCCCTTCGGCCCACCAAGTCCATGCCAACCAGCATACACAAGTTCCATCCTACAATTTACAGAAGCCAATTAACCTACAAACCGGCAGGTCTTTGGGATGTGGGAGGAAACTGGAGCACCCAGGGAAAAACCACATAGTCTCAGGGAGAATGTACAAACCCTGTACAGACAGCACTCATAGGCAGGATTGAACCCCGGTCTCTGGCGCTGTAAGGCAGCAAATCTACAACTGCGACACTGTACCACCCTCATCTATCTACAGCATATGATACATTATTGTCAGTTACATTGCGTTTATTTTTTAAATTGGGCTACAAGGTGCAATTTCTATTCAAACTACAATGCTCTTGATGAATGATAATAGGTTACCTGCAACAAAACCATATACTGTAGATCCCTATTTATTCTTGCAGTGATGTGATAGTGACTATACGATGTGTTGGCACAGATACTATGCATCCTTCTGTGATGCAAACATCTGTGAGGTGACTTTCTTCTCCTGCTCTTCTCCCAATTCTCCTCATGTTTCGTACTCGACTGATTAACAAAGTGATGAAAGGTGTAATAAATAGCGCTATCAAGGTTATCTGAAATTGGAATATTCAATGTTCACACCATTGTGTATTAGGTTACTCTGATGAAACATAAGGTGTTATTTCTCTCATAATTCAACACCATTGGTACTCTTGCAGATTTTCTTAATGATTGGGTATTATTTCTATTAATACACCAACATTTATGGCATTTAAAAAGTGGCATATAATAGGTTTTTAAGCAGACACAGATCTGCAGGGAATAGAGGAATATGGATCACGTGCAGGCAGAGGAAGTTAGTTTAACCTGGCATCAGGTTGGGCATGGACATCATGGGCTGAAGGGCCTGTTCCAGTGCTGTACTGCACTAAAATACTTTTAATTCAACTTTTTGGTAAATGTTACACAGCAGAATAGTAAACTTTCCAATGGATTAGGTGAGTTTAAAGTGTGCATGGAAAATGGAACTTCCAGTGAGTTCGAAAGCAATCGAGAAATATGTGCCTTGACACCAAACCATCTAGATTTCTAAACAATTGGATAGTGGTTTAGTGCAGTTTTGCTGCACTCAGTTCCTTAGAGATCTTTTGATATATATTAAATACATGATATAGTTTGTTATGTGAAAAATTATAAGACAGAATGTGCAGATCTTTTGTGCTAAAAAAAAAGCCGGTCACTTTATACTGCTCTGCCGATGATAGCAACAAGGCACAACTGCGAGAAACTCACTATACGCATTATTCCAAACCTAGAGGCATGGCCAATTTAATGGGTACGGTTATGGGAAAAAACTACATTTTAAACTACTGCAAAGATTGTAGACACTCTAGATGCTGGATGGAATTTAATTTCTCCAATCTTTAGCACTGGTTTGCCCCATTTCAGCTGATTACACCAATAAAGTGAAAATAATATAGCAGGAACTCCCACCTCAGATTTATTTTAATGATATGATATATGAAGTATAAGCAGACAGCTGGAGCACCTATAAGGGGCAGCTCTTCAGAATTTGAGTTTCTGTACACGTCCTTGTTTGTTGTCACCATGAGGTTGGAAATTTGGTCATGCTGCCAGAGTTTTTCAGGAAAGGTTTCACAAAATTCCTGATGCTGCTACCATCATGGACAGCAATTCCAGATCAGGTGCATTAACTGTTTTATTACAGATTTTCCTTGGCATCTGGTTTCCTTCCAATGAACACACAAAAAAGTCAGAGTTATGTGTAAAAGTAGACTGATTCAGTTTACTTTTACACATAACTCTGATATGTTTGGGTTGGGACCCTTCTTCAGACTGATTCAAAGAAGGGTCTCAACCCAAAATGTCACCTAGCCATGTGGAATAAGTCTGAAGAAGGCTTCTGACCTGAAACTTCACCTATCCATGTTCTCCAGAGTTACTGTCTGAACTGCGGAGTTACTCCGGCACTTTGTATCTTTTTTAGAAACCTGCATCTGCAGTTCCTTGTGCCTACAAGATAATATTATAATTTGTTATAAAATATATGGAATAAAGAACATTCTATTTAAGTAAAATACAGGAATATATAAATCTTGATAAAATTGTATATAGTAATAATATTACGCTTCATAGCGATTATGACCGTCCTCAATGCAATACATATCGGCATAATCCAACCAACTAAATCAGAGAGCTCAAATGAATACATTGTATTCATACATAGCCTGGGAAAACATCAACTCTGCATCTATCCTGACAAGCCCCCTAAGAATTTTGTATGTTTCAATAAGATCAACTTTCATTCTCCTACTGTAAACTCAAGAGAGTACAAGGCTAATTTGCTAAATCTCTCTTCACATGACAAATCTCTACCTGCTAAAACTCATGACATTGAAAACCTCTAAAGATGTGTTTGAGCTCTGCATTACATCTTTCCTTTGAATTAATTAAATTGCTCCAATAAAACTCATTGTTTCAAATATTGATAAAAGAAAAGTGTTAACTGAATATATTTAGTGTTTTCAAAAAAGATGATTTAATCAGATATATAATTTCTGAAAATGGTCATCATTTTTAACCCTAACAGTACTTGGTTGGTATTAGCAACAACTGCATAGCATATTCAAGGAATCATGAATAATGCTGTGTTATCTTCTCTAAGGCATGTAACACTTTGAATGCAATCTATACTCTTCATTGAGGCAGAGCCTCGGTGTCATAATGGTGCAGAATATTCCTTATAACCATCATGACAAAATTAGATTAAAGATAGCCAGGTTTGGTGGGTTGTTGTTTTATTAATGGCTTACTGCAACCCCAACGGTAGCTGCTCAAATCCCAAAGGGATCAAGTCATTTTGAAGGTATCTTCTTTAAGGCATTGCACAGAGGCTGCTGAATCAGAAAATAGAGAAAACGAAGGTAAACAAGTAGTGAGCTTTGGCATTGCATGAAGCCTAGACAAAGAAAGGAGTGTTATGCGAGATGTAGCTACGATTACACAGGGGATAACAAGAGTTAAAACTCTGCCAGGAGGCCATACCAGGTTCCTCAGGTCACTAATTAAACTTCACAAGGCCCGGCCAGACAAAAAGTACAAGCGGGCATTTTCTTCCATGTGTCCTGCAATTATTTAAAATGAATAGGTGACTTCATCTCCTTGCAGTGTTTGTAATTTTAGGACAATTGCCAAAGAAATATATTTCAGACTATTCAAAGACGTCATTCAAGCTGTGTTGACATTAAAATTACCAGAGCTAACATTCACCTGGAACATAGTCACTCTTTCTTTAGGATCAACTGTATGTATTAAATGGTTTGGAGATTTCTACCGCGATTAATTGGAAATTACAGCCATCCATCATCTTTTCCATGTTTTGCAACAAGCAATATTCGTATCCATAAAAAAATATTTTTACACAATCAAGGTCACTTGCAATGATTTTCTGGGAACATTTACAGGCTGTTAACATTTCTAATAACTTGTCAGTGGTGGTACCCAAGTACTGCTAACTACAAGTACAATTCTTGAACTGAGGTGGGAAATGCTGATAAACCTGTCTCTCAAATTGCTTTCCTTGTCTGGTTTCATTAAATCAATGGCCACTTTACATCTGCAAAAATATTGTGGAAAAGCTAATTTTGTTTGTTCTGAGCTGAAGCAGCAGGGCTTCTTGCTTGTCAGTTCCTGGACCGAGTTATTTTGTTGAAATGCCCCACTGGGAGATGGATTGAAATGTTCTGTAAATGAAGATATTAAAAGTTAAATTTGCTTTACAAATTCCTGCACAGCAGTAATAACATTTGTCTCGAGTAAGGATTTTTCAATTTTGGAAAAAATGTTTTACAGCCATTGAGACAGATGAGATAATAGCATAGCATTTCTATATTAAAAGAAATTGCAAATTTGACAGATTTATTAACACCTGTATCATTAAAATGTATTCATTGTTTTAAAAAAAGGGGCTTGCATGTCATAGTACCTTTCTCAGTTTATCCCAAAGGGATCTACAGCTAGCTTTAGAAGATTAGTGACTATTGCGATGCTCAGCAATATCCCACTGAGAGCAACATGATAATAATGAGAATATTTTTATACTTGTTTTCAGGATGTTTTCAGGATCATTTATTGCTCATCTATGATTGCCGTTGAAGAGTTAAGGGCCTGTCCCACTTATGCGACCTTTACAGGCGACTGCTGGCACCCGTGATAGGTCACCGAAAGTTTCAACATGCTGAAAATTCAGCGGCGACCAGAAAGACGCTACGACTCTTTGGAGACCTCTCACGGCCATAGAAGACCTCTCAACACCATACAATTCAATTCAACTTTAATGTCATCGCACAAATACAAGTATGAGTACAACAAAATGCAGTTTTCCGTCAGTCCGTAGTAGTTGTACATAAGGAAAAAAAAATAGAAAGAGAGAAGATACAGAATAATCAAGAAATACAGAATAATTAAACAATGGGGACGGAGGGACCAGAGAAATCTATCGGCGGGACTCCAAGTTCAGCAATGTGATTGTGTTGTTGTAGAAGCTGTTCCTCATCCTACTAGTACGTGACCTGAGGCTCCTGTACCGCCTCCCTGATGGGAGGAGGGCAAACAGTCCATGGTTGGGGTGTGAGGGGTCTTTGATGATCTTCCCAGCCCGTCTCAGACACCGTTTAGACAACCTTGTGGCTAAGGGGATCAGGGGGTATGGAGAGAAGGCAGGTACAGGATACTGAGTTGTATGATCAGCCATGATCATATTGAATGGCGGTGCAGGCTTGAAGGGCCGAATGGCCTACTCCTGCACCTATTTTCTATGTTTCTATGTCTATGTTTCTAAAAGTCGCATGTGGGACTGGCCCTTAAGTCACAAGCCCTCTTCTTGAACCACTGCAGCCTGCCTAACTCCAGCAGTATTGATGGGCGTGAGGGAGAAAGATTTAGACCCAGTAACAATAAAGGAATATGTTTTAGTTTTGCTGACACAGGGATAAAGTTTGGCAAGGACGTTGAGAGAAACTTCTCTTGGAGTTTTTATGCCCACCTGAGAGAACAGATGGGGAAAAAAACACAAAGTGTTGGCATTAACTCAGCAGGTCAAATGGCACCTCTGGAGCACATGGATAGGTGAGGTTTTGGGTCGGGACCCTTCTACAGACTAGTTGAAGAGCAAGAGAGCAGAATGAATCATGGAGGAAGGGTAGTGCGAGAGGGTCTCTCAGAACCAGTTGGAGAGAGAAGAACTTCTTCGAAATAGACATACTTTGAGGAGATATTGCAGTGAAGCAGTAAAATATAGACACAAGAGACTGCAGATGCTGGTTTACAAAAAACCCACAAAGTGCCTGAATAACCCTTCCATTGAGTCCATTTATACCTCAAGCTGCCTCAGCATGGCCAGCAGCATAAACAAGGACAAGTTGCACCCTAGCCACTACCTCTTTTCCCCTCTCCCATCAGGCAAAATGTATAGAAGTGTGAAAATGCACACCTCCAGATTCAGGGATAGTTTCTTCCCAGCTGCTATCAGGCAACTGTGTCACCCTATCACAACAAGAGAGCAGTCCTGAACTGCTATCTACCTCATTGGTGACTCTCAGACTATCTTTGATCGAACTTTACACGCTTTACCGTGCACTGAATGTTATTCCCTTATCATGTATCTATTCCCTGTAAATGGCTCAATTGTAATCATGTATTGTCTTTCTGCTGACTGGACAGCACGCAACAGAAGCTTTTCACTGTACCTCGGTACATATGTCAAAAAACTAAACTGAACTAACTCATCCGGTGTAGAGGAGGACATGGTTAGATGACTTTACCAGTTGGAAGCCTTCTTCAGACAGAAGTTTAATTTCCCATTAATAAAATCCAATCGTCGATCAACGTACGACATACATCAAAACATTACATAGACTATATTATTCAAAAACTAAAATAAATAAACTCTTCCCTAATGTCTCACCCATCTGTGATAAATGTCTGTGTCAAGAAGCTACCATAGCGCATTCTTTTGTTTTTTGTACAAAAATCCAAAAATTCTGGAATGAAATATTTGACATATTTTACAAAATTAATTAAAATAAAACTGGTACCAAAACCAGAATGGATCATTTTTGGAATATCGGAAGGTAACCCTGAACTAAACGTGTTTCAGAAGAATTTACTCAATTACGGGCTAATAATGGGAAAAAAGCTCATACTTAAATTCTGGAAAAATGCGCCTACACCAACAATAAAAATGTGGATATCAAATACGTTTGAAACACTACATCTGGAAGAGATGAGATTCCTCTTAGCAGGCAAACACGTGGTCTACGTTTTCGGAACTATTACAAGCATGAGGTGCAATAGTAATTAAATAAATAAACAAACAAATAAATAAATAAATAAATAAAAGGTACCAGGATCTGGCAACGGGGGGTAAAAAAAAAACAAACAACAAAAACAGACTTGGTTGGTAGTCCCTTTTCTGCGGAGTTTAATGTTATAATAGAGCGATTGTTTCTCCTTTCTTTTTCCTTCTTTTCTAGGGTCTACTTACTTTCTTTACTTCCTTCTCTGACTTCTTTTCTAAGGGGCTTTCTTTTCTCAACACTCTCCTTCTATCTTTTTTTTAAAGCTCAAAAAATGAAGCGGTACAAAAAATGTATTAAGACATATGTGTTGTGTATTATTGTAACTTACCATACTTCTAATAAAAAAGTAAAAAAAAATAAATAAATAAAATCCATTCGATATTGGATGTAATGTAAGAATTACATTATCTTTTAAAAAATACTTAGCTTAATTATTCAGATATAAGGCATGCACAACTCATTCTGCCAGTGAATTGCTACAAACAAAATAAACTATTCAATCAAGTGAATAAAGAATTTGCTTTTTGATTGCATTATTTATTCATCAAGATTTATGAACAGAAGTTCAGGTACTGGCTTAATTTCAGTTAAGAACATGCTGCCAATTTTTAGTTACTGAGAAATGGTGCTTAAAATGGTGGCAGTAGTTGAAATATCCAAACTCCAAGCTCCAAGCTACAAACTCCGAGCTACAAACTCCAAGCTCCAAGCTCCAAACTTCAAGCCCCAAGCTCCGAGCTACAAACTCCGAGTTCCAAACTCCAAGCTCAAGCACCGAACTCCAAACTCCAAGCTCAAGCACCGAACTCCAAGCTCCAAACTCCAAGCTCCAAGCTATGCATCATAACATTTTGTCCCATGCAAACTACAAATCTCAACCTAAAATGTGTAAAGCTTCAACATTGATCTAGTTCTTCATTTTATAAAATAAATGAATATATGTGACGTATTAGGTTTCATTGCTGATTTGGAAGTGTGGAAGGGATTTTATTGAATCAAAGTACTTCAGCTGTTTGACTTCCCACAGCTGTCATCATAAGTTATTTATTAATTAATCACTTAGCGCAATTAGCTTTCAGGATGGTTTTAATAATGCTATTGATAACAAGATAATTTTTTTTTAATGTAGGTGAGCTGCTAAAATGTGATAAAGATTTAAACTCTGGTCTCTGCAATATATGTTCATATTAAATTGTGCAATATTGCCTCATGGTGGAATTTGTTGAAGAAGAATCATTGAGGAAGGAATTAATAGTTTCTTTGCTCAAGCTCCTATAAAATAGTTGCCAAAATCAAAACAACTCATTGAAATGTAACCATCCTCACATTCCTCCCCGCACCCATCACTGGTACTCATTGCCACATTTATGCCAACTGTAAACTTCTAAAAGATCACCAAAAACGACACCTCTGGCAGAGTTTTCAAAACCCATATTTACCTTGTAGAAACAAAGAACTGGAGATGCTAGTTAATACACGGAAGAACACAAAGTGCTGGGGTAACTCAGCAGCTCAGGCAGCATCTCTTGAAAACATGGATAGATGACATGTTGGGTCAAGACCCTTTTTCACCTTAAAGAAGGGTCTCAACCTGAAACATCGCCTATCCATGTTCTCCAGAGATGTTGGTTGACCCGCTGAGTTAATCTAGCACTTTGTGTCAGTTCCCATATTTACCTCAGCCACCACCTCAGAACGTGCAGAACTGGGAAACGGAGTGGGGGGGGGGGGGGGGGGGGGGGGGGGGGTGTTGGGGGGGAGAGCAAGCAACAGTCTCCCCCAAGCAACTGCCTAAAGCAGGTGTAGAAAGATGGTCCGATCACCTAAGATTACCCGTGCAAATGATGTAAAATATATTTTCTGGCTGTAGTGGTCATTTGGCTTATTTTGTGTGTCATGAATTATGGCATTTGTCTTTTAAATTTTAGACTGCCCGTTATTATGTGGCTGTGATTTATTACGTAGTCAGGGGCGTGTTTGCTGCTGGGTTTCTTGCGCAGAAGCTTAGTTTTAGTTTTGTTTTAGAGCGACATGGTAGAAGAAACACCCTTCAACCATGTAGAGTTTTGCCGAGACACGAGGAGTTTTCTAATGTTTAAAATTGATATGCTGGAGTTTGACAAAGATTAAAGTGTACGAATCAGATAAGAAGGTCGGATGTATATCTTATTGTTTTTCTTCAACAATAAAGAAACTATTAATCAAACTATTAATCAAAAGACTGTTATGAAGATTTATCTGTTGAGAAGCTCTGAAGGTCTCGCAGAGAGCTCACATGCATATTACGACATTCTCCTAAAGCCATGTAGTCTCTTAAGTGGCTAGAGGGAGTAATTTCTTGAACGATATAAAAATCTGCTACACTGGCTTTGCTCGATTGTATTTGCTAGAATGATATAAAAATTTGCCACTGCATAAAGTCGAAGGTTACCTCTGACAGGAGGTGAGAGCCAGTGCCAGAATGGGACAGAAGACTTGGCTAGAAACATAGAAATTAGGTGCAGTAGTAGGCCATTCGGCCCTTCGAGCCTGCACTGCCATTCAATATGATCATGGTTGATCATCCAACTAAGTATCCCGTACCTGCCTTCTCTCCATACCCCCTGATCCCCTTAGCCACAAGGGCCACATCTAACTCCCTCTTAAATATAGCCAATTAACTGGCCTCAACTACTTTCTGTGGCAGAGAATTCCACAGATTCACCACTCTCTGTGTGAATTTTTTTTTTCTCATCTCGGCCCTAAAAGATTTCCCCCTTATCCTTAAACTGTGACCCCCTTGTTCTGGACTTCCCCAACATCGGGAACAATCTTCCTGCATCTAGCCTGTCCAACCCCTTAAGAATTTGGTAAGTTTCGATAAGACCCCCCCTCAATCTTCTAAATTCTAGCCAGTATAAGCCGAGTCTATCCAGTCTTTCTTCATATGAAAGTCCTCCACAACTAACCATGCTGTCATTTGACCAATTCTGCCACTCTCACATTTCCTATCATTCCTGAGCGCCTTGTTAAACACAACGTGTTGGAATAACTTAGTGGGTGCAGGCAAATTGACAGTTGACAATTCGGTTGAGACCCTTCCTCTGGCCTGGAGGAAGGAACTCAATCCAAAACGTTGATCATATATTTTCTTCTGTAGATGAATGAATGAATGAATGATGAATGAATGAATGAATGATGAATGAATGAATGAATGAATGATGAATGAATGAATGAATGAATGAATGAATGAATGAATGAATGAATGAATGATGAATGAATGAATGAAAGAATGATGAATGATGAATGAATGAATGATACTTTATTGTCCACATCATTTGTACATGGATCTGGATCTGGAAAGAGGTTTTGGCCAGAAGACCGGTTCCAGGCTGGAACTGAAGACAATAGATCTTGCCCAGAGATGGCCTAGAGGTTTATTGACAGCGACATGACTTATCTGAAGATTGAAGACATTATCATGAAATCGTGAGTAGAAATCGATTTATTTTTTTTTAAATTGAAGCTGGAAAGCTTTAATTTTGAACGGCTTCTGTAAGGTTACCAGAAACTAGTTCTGCTGGTTTGGAAGAAAACCAACAAAGAGTTTTTCCACTTTGCCTGGAGAAATACAGATGTCCAACCTTGGATTGTTTTGAAGTCTAGATGAGACACATTCCTTTTGAACTAACGTGATCATTAACTTCGTGGATGTTGAGGGATGTTGTCTGGAAATCCAATTTGTTATTGTTCTTGAGAAAATATGTTTATAAACAAAACCAAAGCAGACTGAAGAAGTCCTTGTTCGTTCAATTTAAAGACTTGGCAATCTGCCCAGACCTGTTTAAATCCATGGATGGAATAGAGCCATCAGAGGAACCACAAGTGGCAGAGCCAAACTAAAGTATCGAGAAGATGCAGATAATACCCAAGCTGCCTACCTGAAAGAAACCGAGAAGGAGAGAAGGTACACAAAAATGCTGGAGAAACTCAGAGGGTGCAGCAGCATCTATGGAGCAAAGGAAATAGGCGATGTTTCGGGCCGAAACCCTTCTTCAACAAGTTATGGAAACAGGTTACCAAATCAATTGAGAAACAGAAGAAACTAATAGAATTGGATAAAAACTCGATCAAAGTAGAATCTAATATGAGCCAACTACTTAACCTCTGCCAGGAGATTCAAGAGAAACAAAATGCACTGATGGACTCAGAGCCATCTCTGAAAGAACGCAAAAGACACACCCAGTGGTATGAAGCAAGGGTGGAGATGTTCAATGGTTTCATGGGTGTGGCAGAGGAGTGGTTATCTGAAATTATACTACAATTTACGCGCTTAACAGCTGGAAGTGCGATGCAACAAAGTGCTGGAATGGAAGATGAGATTATACCAGGAGATAGTATCTCGAACGTATCTACATGAAGATCAGCACATAAATCTGGTTCTATAGCCAGTTCGGTATCAAGGGTTTCTGCTCGATTGGGAGTTGAAGCTGATGTAGCCGCTCTCTCAATAGAAGCGGAAGAAACATGAGATTGAGCGACAAGAAGAACAGATGGAACATGAGATTGAGTGACAAGAAGAACAGATGAAAGAGAGGAGGCGACAAAAAGAGCAGATGGAAGAAGAGATGAGGCGATGAAAAGAACAGCTGGAACTAGACACAAAGATGGCGGTGGTCAAATCAAAGAAGGAGATATTGGAAAGTGAGTGTTCAAGATGCAGTTCTAGAGCATCGAAGACGATGAACTCTGGTTTGAGAGGAAAAACTGCTCCAAGTGAGTCAGCAGTTGGATAAATTCCACAATCGATGTCCACCGGATTTCACAGCTTTGAACACCCATTGGAACAGAGGAAGATGGGTAAAATTTCATCTCAGCAAATGGGTGCTAGATCAAAACAAATTTCTTATGGAGTGTTTGTAGATGCTCGGGACAAACCAACAGCGGACTACGCTTTTCCGAGGCCTGAAGCACAGGCTCGAGCAAACCAGTATGAGCCACAAAGGCCTGTCTATCGTCCGTTGGTGCCAAGCCAAGGTTATCAGTGTGGATTATTGGCATTAGCGAATAGGCAAGCTGAATTCAACAAGATCATACCTCGACAAAATACCTCTCTCATTCTACCACCAGTAGAAATTCCTACATATGATAGAGATCCTTTGTGATATGAAGCTTTCATAAGGGCATTAGAAGAAATAATCAAACAAACAAAAATTACGGATGAAAAGGAGCGCTTACGATTTCTGGTAAAGTACAGAGTGGAAGTGTTAAGGTACTTGTAGAAAGTTGTCAAAATGAGCCTGACAGCCAAGGCTATAAAGAGGCAAGAAGGTTACTTAAAGAATGTTTTGGTTATGAACAGAGAATTGCTAACGCATACACGGAGACGGCCATGCTTGGAAAGAAATCAAGCCAGAAGATGGGGAGGCATTGCGTGATTATGCAATATTTCTTAGAGGTTGTTGCAACCTGATGAAAAATCTCGGCCACATGGAGGAAATGAATCTTGCAAGTAATACTAGAATCATCATGAGCAAGCTGCCCAGAAGACTGAGAGAAAAGTGGAGAGATAAAGCAGGCAGAATATTGGATAAGAAGAAACGAGTAGCCAGGCTACTAGACCTGGTGAATTTCTTGGACAAGCAAGAACATGTTAGAGCCACACCACGGGACTATTGAAGATCATAAATCAATGAATAAAGGTTCTACCTTTGCCAAAACTGAAGAAAGATCAGGACGTAAGAGAAGCAGTTTTGCTACCACTATAATACATGTGGAAAAGACAGATGGAATGAAAGGAGATGTATCTACTATCAAGCAAATTGGATTTTGTTTGTTATGTAATGAAGTTGGTCACACCATAAGATGGTGTCAAAGATTCAAGAAGAAAGAATATGAAGAAAAGATGGATTTCTTGAATGAGAAGGGAATCTGTTTTGGATGTTTGAAAAAAGAACATATGGTGAGAGACTGTAAGAGTCCTATAATTTGTTATAAGTGCAGGCAATGTCATCTTGAAGCATCATCTGAAGCACTTCACACTGTAAAGAAGCCACCAGAGCAAATGAAAGAGAAAGAACCAGAACAAATAGAAGAAGAGCTTCCAGAGCACATAGAGATGAAGAAGCCAGAGCAAACAGAACAGAACGAAAAGCCGACTACTAGTGATGCTATCACCTCGCCTCATACTGGGGCTGGTGTTGAAGCCTGTATCTTTTCTATCGTACCAGTACAGGTAAGGAATAGCAAGACAAATACAGTGTTGCAAACATATGCCTTTTGGATCACGGAAGTTCGACTACCTTTTGCACAGAAAACCTGACATGGCTGAACATGACAGAAGAGACTAAGATTTGATTGCGTACCATGAATAAAGAGAGCATGAGTCATTACATTACAATTATGGAGATATCCAGTCTGGATGAAGATACTTTTATACCAATATCTGAAGTGTTTACACATGGAACCATGCCTATTGGTCATCAAAATATACCCAGACATGAAGACTTGAAGGATGTCAAAATATCTAAAATAAATTCTAGTGTTGACTTACTTATCGGAACGAATGTTTTGAAGACATTGGAACCTATACAGATTGTGAGAAGCCAAGGTGATGGACCATATGCTGCGACAACCCTACTTGGATGGGTTATCTATGGCTCCTTGAGAAGGAACAACGAAAATGGGAATCAGAAGAACTATCGTACCATTGCTGTTAATCAAATATTTACTGGTAAATTAGAAAAGCTGGTGATGAAGCCATATAATCATGACTTCAATGAAAGTACCAATAAGGAATCTGAGGAAATGTCTAGAGAAGAGTTGAAGTTTGTGGATATTATAAACTACTCAGTAAAGATTGACGGACACTATTGTCTGGACTTACATTTCAAACAAGAAAGTGTTAGTCTGCCGAATAATCGTCGTATGGCAGAGCAACGCACCCAGAATTTGAAACGCAAGTTTGGCGCGAATACTAAATTTCATGAAGTAATAATCTCTTTGAAAAATAATTTCTACATGGATGATTGTTTAAAATCCATGTCACCTGAGCAGGAAGCAATTCAAATGGTAAAACATCTGACTTCCTTTTGCAATAAGGGGGGGATTCACACTTTCCAAGTGGATCAGCAACAATTGTGAAAGCATTCCACCAGATAATAGAGGGAATGAAACCAGAAAGTTGGATTTGGACAAAGACAATCTGTCAATGGAAAGAGCATTGGGAGTTACTATTGTTTCACAAATGGAATATGTTAACACAAAAGAAAATCCTGCGCATTAAGTATCTAGAGAACTGACAACAAACCGCTTCTTAAGCGATAAGAGATGAATCAATGAACTAGTGTTTCTCTAGTAAGCCAGACAGAGAATGGCCAAAGCTTGAGCTGAGATTTGAAATCTCTGCTAATGATCCGGAAATTAAACCAAACCTAACGATGAACATTATTACTATAAATCCTGTTATTTTCTCGAAGGATTTTCACACTTCAACATTACTGTTACAACATATCCATGAGTTGATTGGACATGGAGGAAGAAGTTTCATGCTACCAAAAACTTTGGACTTTTATGTTTTGGACTATATACTGGGCATCATGCCTGATGTTGAGGGTTTGGTGCGCATGGTATGACTTTTAAAAATAGTGTTTTAATAAGACCAATAATCAAGTTATGCTTGCTTCTAGAAAGCGAAGGTGAAGATGGAAAAGTCGATGAAGAATTTTGAATGCAGATATATAATGCATGCTATTTTTTTGCTTTTGATATATGTTAAGCCTTCGTGGCTACTTCTTTGATGTTTATTAATAATTGCCTCATTATATACAGAACAATTAGGGGCCGGTATGTAGTGGCCATTTGGCTTATTTTGTGTATCATTAATTATGGCATTTGTCTTTAAATTTTAGACTGCCCGTTGCGGGATTTATTACGTAGTCAGGGGCATGTTTGCTGCTGGGTTTCTTGCGCAGAAGCTCAGTTTTAGTTTAGTTTTAGAGTGACATGGTAGAAGAAACACCCTTCGACCATGTAGAGTTTTGCCGAGACACGAGGAGTTTTCTAACGTTTAAAAGCGACATGCTGGAGTTTGACGAAGATTAAAGTTTACGAAACAGAGAAGAAGGTCGGATGTATATCTTATTGTTTTTCTTCAACAATAAAGAAACTATTAATCAAAAGTGTGTTATGAAGATTTATCTGTTGAGAAGCTCTGAAGGTCTCACGGAGAGCTAACATACGTATTACGACATTCTCCTAAAGCCATATAGTCTCTTAAGTGGCTAGAGGGAGTAATTTCTTGAACGATATAAAAATCTGCTACACTGGCTTTGCTCCATTGTATTTGGGGTTCCCTCCTGATATGAAATTGGAGGTGCAATGGGACTTGGGAGTGCTGGTGCAGGATTCTAAGAAGGTTAATCTGCAAATCGAATCGGTAGTAAAGAAAGCAAACTCAATGCGAGCATTTATTTCAAGAGGACCTGTATACAAAAACAGGGATGCAGTGTTGAGGCTCTATAAGGCGTTGGTAAGGCCGCATTTGGAATATTGTGAGCATTTTTGGGCACCATATCTGAGGAAGGATGTGCTGGCTCCGGAGAGGGTCCAGAGGAGGTTTACAAGAATGACCCCAGGAATGAGTAGGTTAACCTATGATGAGCGCTTGTCGGCACTGGGCCTGTACTCGCTGGAGGTTAGAAGAATGAGAAGAATAATTGAATAGTGAAAGGCGTGGAGAGAGTGTTTCCACTAGTGTGAGTCTAGGACCAGAGGTCATAGCCTCAGAATTAAAGGACGTTCTTTTAGGAAGGAGAAGAGGAGAAATGGATTTTGTCAGAGCGTGGTGAATCTGTGGAATTCTTTGCCATAGAAGGCTGTGGAGGCAGGTCAGTGGATATTTTTAAGGCAGATATAGATAGATTCTTGATTAGTAGAGGTGTTAGAGGTTATGAGGAGAAGGCAGGAGAATGATAGTAGACTTGATGGGCCGAATGGCCTAACTCTACTCATATTCCTTATGACCTTATGACCTTAAGTGTCTCATTCATTAGCACTTCCATATATCTCACTGAGATCCTTGGTATTCATTCCATTTCCTCTCTAGCTGTTCCTTCCTCCACAGCAGTCACAATGTTGCTTAGTGGTTGAAATGGGAAGGATACCTTCAAGAGCTTGAGGACTTCCCTGATTGCAGCGTAGCTCAGCGGCAGCAGCTGTGGGAGACATAGGACCTGCACCACTGAAAATGTAAAACATTGTTCAGAGTGGAAAACTAACTAATGGTCGTGCACACTTGTTTGCAGCCAATTTAGCGATCATTATAGATGGACCCAATCTGGTACTTGCTGAGCAAGCAACATTATTTTAGTGCACCAAAAAATATATATGAAATACATTTCCTTGGCCTTTGCAACCAACTGTGCACCATATAACACAGTACTAAATGGATAATAAAAAACTCACACAACATTGCCTGAAAATGTTTTTCATTTAGCTCTATTAGTTTTTGAATGGTGTATTTTAGTTTGAAGGCTGTAGATGCAGGAATAATTCATCAGCTGTTAAATGAACTAGAAATTCATCATCATTCTAATGTTTCTCTTTACCCAGCTATAGGGTATATAAGGGTTGCTGAAATCTTCCAATTACTAGTGACAATTGAAATGCTCATTCTTTAAATTACTGGGAGAAATATTTGTCTTCCAACATAGACATTTTTCTCTTACAGATACATTAGTCAACCAGTTTCCATTCCTGTCGGTCGAATGTTATTGTGAGGTTCAATCTATTGTCTGCTATTTTATGATTTGCGAATTCCATTCCCTAAATCACATTATTATTTCTCATCATAAAATTGTTTACCATGATGTTGTTTATCCAAGTTATGTTTTGTAAATTATTTTCCAGTTCTTCCATACCTGAGTGCAATTTATTTTCCAAAGCAATGAGTGGGAAGTGTCGGCACTCTCTCTCATCACCGGCGCATTCTCAGGATGCAGACGCTAATATCAAGTTGGAGGGGTCACCCTGAGCTGCATGTCTTCCTTCTGATTTCATTGCTAACGTTCCCCAATAACTTGCTTCACTGCTTCAAACTGAGCCACACACCTTCATAAAGTGATAGCTGTGAGGAGCAATTCCTAAATTCTTATACAACAAATGCAATCCCCAGCTTCTAACCTTACCATTCCCCAGCCCCGCATGGCCCGTTTCACCTTCTTCCTAAAATCCATAAACAGAACTGTCCTGGCATTGTTTCTGCCTGCTCCTGCCCCACTGCCACAGGTCCAATCCCTCCCAACCTATGTCCAAGATCTATCTGTGGTGTAAAAGAGCATCTGCAGTTCCTTCCTACACAAATTAATGAGGATATTGGGTACAGTGTCTTAGTTGTTATATTCTTGGATAAATAATCCAGGGACTAAGGCATTTGAATTTTCATGTCAGTTTGAGAATACAAATTCATTTTTAATGCATCAATAAAATAGCAGTATCAATAAAAATGTCAACAAAAATATTAGATTATCACTTGAAATTAGTGGTTCATTAATTTCCTTCTGCAACTAAGCCTGCCATCCTTATCTGGGCTGGCATATATTTGACTGCATTTGCGCACCAATATATATTTTTTGTGCATTCTTTAATCTATGAAAGAAACAAATGGGTACAACTGGGTGAGCTCAAGGAACTGCAGATGGAATGGAATGGAATATTTTATTGTCACATGGGACTAGGCACAGTGAAATTATTTGCTTGCATACACAATGTATACAAATAACGACCACCTTCAGCGCTGAGAAAGTTACAAAGCACGCGGCTCCTCCTTTTGTTCTTCCCTCCCCCCCCCCCACTGCGGTTCCCCCATGCCGGGTCTCCATTGCCCTTCGTTCTCCCTTCCCATCCCCATTGTCCATTATTCTTCCCCTCACGGTGGATCCCCCCCATGCCGAGTCCTCCATTGTTCTCTCTCCACCCTCACGGTGGTCCTCCATGCTCTTATTGACCGTCGACCATGGGTCGACCAGCGGGGAACCCCACCACGGCAAGGCTTCACCACCGCTGAGGCCAGCTGGTTTACTGTGTGGATTATCCAACCATCACCTGGGCTTGCAGCAGTAGGTGAGACAAGCACCAAGAAAGAACAGTCTGCATTATACAATCCTTATTCCTCTACCTGTAAAATGATCAGCTTTATGGAGGCTCAAGTCGATCTTTGCACTGAGGTGATCATTTGTAGCATCAGCACAATGTCATGAAGGGTAAATTAAAAGCATTATTGATTCCTTATTATATATTTTGCATTAATTATGTTTTATAGTATTAACCAACAATAATATTAACTAAATGAGAATCTTCAAGTGTTACATCCAGTTGTCAACCTTGGTCAGATTTAAATCTCTCAAAAGTTTGTTCCAAGATGCAGGGTACAGGTGACAAGATAAAAAGGCAGCTGCAAGTTTGAGGCACGTTCTTGGCACATTCCCAATATGTTTCATATTCCGTCAACGGGCAGAGAAGACTGGTCCCACCTTGATTTGTGCTCCTCTTAGCCCCGCAGAGATAACCACAGCTTCACTTGCCCTGAGCAACAAGTTAAAAAATATGTACACAATATCTACAAGTATCACCCCCACCATCCTATCCTCCTCCCACCATCTCCCCTTCATCAGGGCCATTCCTGAAGTTTTCCATTGATGCCACTACTACCCCATCCATCCCTGCATATGTCATTTCCCATCATGAATGTTGATGCAAGTTCCAACGGATGTGAGCATGGCAGGAAAGGAGCCTGCCATTCCAGGCGACAAACTCCAGATATGAGGTGAGCAAACAAGTAACCACAAGCTTTGAACTTTGAATCCCAGGTTCCTGCCATAAGATAAAGACAGAGAAAAGGTAATCTGTTTTGGGATAGTGGTCAGTGTGCAACTTATGCGGAGATTGTAAGATGCATTAAATATCCAAGTGCCTCAGAACGTGCGCTAACTGTTTATTAAAGGTGAACACCAATTACCACATGGTTACGTCACATGTCTGATTACATGATTATTTTGTAACAATGAAGGGTGATTTAGCTACATAATTCAAATATACTGTAGTGCTTTTCCTCTTTGAATGAGTGTTTCACGATACGATATGATACAACTTTAATTATCCCAGGAGGGAAATTGATCTGTCAACAGTCAGAAAACACAAGATACATGTAACATGAAATTAAAGTGACGAGTGGAAAGGTTTGGGGATGTGCACAGATTGGGGAGGGGGAATCACTCTACCCCACGACAGAAGGGAGAGGAGTTGTGCAGTTTGATAGCCATGAGGAAAAAGGATCTCCTGTGGCATTCTGTACTGCATCTTGGTAGAACCAGTCTGTTGCTGAAGGCTCTCCTCAGATTGACCAGTGTGTTATGGAGAGTGTGAGCTGTATTGTTCAGGATGCTCCGTAGTTTGAGGAGCATCCTCCCCTCCAAGACCATTTCCCATGAATCCACCTCTGCCCCAGGACGGAGCCAGCCTTCCTGATGAGCTTCCTATGTTTATCCATGTGTACCAATTACAGGATTAGTCAGTTGACTGGTTTTGTCGCCATTGGCTCCCTAGCATTGAAGTGAATGGAGGGAATGCATAAATGAACATTCCTCCCTAATGTAGCGAGAATGCATCTATCGCCACTGCCCCTGGGTCTGGTTCCCATGCAACATACTTTGGTAACTGGTGATTGAGCCTAGATGCAAACAAATCGATATCCGGTGTTCCATACCGAGCAACAATGTCGTTAAATATATATATATGATACAACATCCATTCTGTGTTGTCATTGAATTTGCATGACCTGGTGTCTGCCACCATGTTAAGCCTACCTGGCAAGTAGGTAGCTGAAATCCAAAAAAAAATTTCGATACCCCAGTGCCAATTGAGATTAGCTAAATTATCACAGGATACTAACTTGATTCCACCCATGCGATTAATATATGCCACCGCTGTAGTGTTGTCAATCTGTAGTTGAACATGCAGATTATGCATGTTCCCACAATAAGCTTTTAACCCAGAGAATGCCCACAGCATCTCCAGGTAGTTGATACAATGTAACTGAAGAATTGATAACTCATGCACATCCCATCTGCCACCGCAACTAGAGATGGTATTAGTAGCTCCCCATCCTTGAGCACTAGCATCAGTTTGTAATATAACTGAAGGTTTACTGACCAAAATGTTACTGGAGCAATGCCGAATATTGGTCGTCCACCATTGTAATTCGGATATAGCTTCAGCTGGTAATAGTATAGGTCTGTTAAAATGACCTAAATGGTATTTGAGTGCTTGCTCCTTTGCACGTTGTAAATTCTGATAATGCAAAGGCCCAAATTGTGCAGCTGGAAAAACAACCACTAATTTGCCAATTACACTAGCCACTTATCGAATAGATGGCTGCTCCGTAAAAACAACAAGGTTGTTACAGGCTTCTATTAATTCTAATCTCTTGCCCCAGGGCAGAGTCACAGACATATTAATAGAGTTAATGGTAAATCCCAAATAATTAATAACTCTAGTTGGTATCAACTTGGATTTAACTGGATGGATGAGAAACCCCAACTTCTCAAATATGAGTTTCATGGCTGAAACAGCTAATTTAGCCAATTTCAGCATTTTTCCTATGATTAGAATATCATCCAGATATGCCATAACAATGTGTTTTTGAGCTCTAAGCAGCCCAAGTACCGGTTTCAATAATTTGGTAAATAACCTGGGGGCTGAAGTAATTCCATAAGGCAACGCTTTAAACTGCCACAGTTGCCCCATCCAGCTAAATTTCAAATATCTTCGGTGATTCCTGTGAATGGGCATCGAATAGTGATCGATGCATACCATGAAGCATCCTTTGGAAATCAGTTTCGCAGTAACGAAGTTTTCCATTTCAAAATGTCTATACTGCACATGAGAGTTAAGTTGTGTTAAATCAAGGATGATCTGACATCCTCCATCTTTCTTTTGTCTAGAGAATATATTGGAGACGAATTGGTGATGTTTATGACGACTTCTCAATTACCCCTTTTGTGTATAATGTGTGAATTTCAGCTTGTATATCCAAACCTTCTTGTTTGGAATGAACAAATGTCCGGCTTGGTGTATCTTGTGTGGATTGGGAAGAAATTCAATTTGGAACCCTTGTATACTGTGCAGTATAAACGGATCTGATGTTATCCATCGCCATTCGTGCAAAAACAAGTGTAATCTACCAGCAACTTGTAACTGGCCCACACACCCCATGTTCCGGAAAGAACCTACCTCCATGGTTACCGGTGGTCTTATGGTAGGCCCAAAGGCCCCTGATGCGGGTTCTATTTCCATCCTCAAGGTTTGGAGGGTAGGACTGCTGGGGTGTGTGGATTGCGCATTTTCCATGAGGGCCGGCTTGGGCCTTGGCCTAAAAACTATCTCTTCCCAGAGAAATCAGCTCTCGAGCTGCCACCAACTTCAGCGAACCGCTTACTGCTGATGGAGGCGTAGCGGTGTTGTCGCCGAAACGGTGAAGCTTTGCTCGTCGTTGGTGTCTTGATTAGCCCAACAGCTTTTGCTTCATCATCCAGGTTTTTTACCTGTTTGGGTAGATCTTCCCCGAACAGAAGATTCGGCGGCTGGACATTGCCGGCCTTACATAAGCCTGCAAATTTGGGATTTAAGCCAGGTCTGATGGCGTTCTTCCGAAAGCAGTTCATTTTAAAGTGCGCATTGCACATCAATGCCAGGGCATCCTGCTGGACGTCTGATAAAGGTCCCGCCATCCACAGATCTGGCAAATGCCGTGACGCCTGAAGCCAGTAATTTTAAAATTCTTTGGAGTTTCATTTCCTGGGCTTTAATGCCCCCTCCAATGTATCCCCAGATAGATCTGTTCACTGCCGGCACTTTCAGGGATGCACAATTTACAGGTGTATGATATTTTGCAGCCGTTTCAACCATCACCTGCTCCTGTAATTGAGGCGCGACGTGGAAGCCAGCTCTTCTTGCAGCGGCTCCCCTGTTTGCGAGGATATCGCAAATCTTGATGCCATGGCCGGCAATTCTTGTTGAGCCTCACGTATGTCATGCATCCCAGGATGTTCCACGGACATACCTCCGAATTCGGAGTCAGTCAGATACTGACCCCTGACACTCCCCTCCTCAGAGTGGGAGATATTAAGCAGCCCTGAAACAGGCGCTGCCACAGGTACCAAAGGAGACCTGTGCTGATATGTCTCCGTATCACGGAGCATATTATGATGGAGCATCCTCTCCATGAGGTGCTCCATCCAGGATAAACGCCCGAAGACGCTATCCATGTTTGTCAGAGGGGAACCCTCCTGGCCTGACTCGTCCGAGTCCACAGGCCTCTCAGAATTCTGTTTGGCTTTGCCCCCTTTCGGGGTTGCCGAAGTGCTTTGGGCAAGCACCAAGTCTGAAGTCGCTGACCACACTGTCAGCAACTCGGATGGTGAAACTGACGGCCGCCGGCTACCCGCACACTAACCGGTTTCCCCATGGCCTGTCTGGATTTCGCCCTGGATTTTCCCATATCCGCAGCAAACTCTGTAAAAGAGATTTCCCAACCAAAAAATACGACCTCAGAATAAGTTTGAAACTTACCTTGCAGGGTATTAAACTTACCGCTGGAGGAGCGACGCTCCTCCCAGCCAGTCGTGCGCCATGCATTAGAAGTTTTGATGCGCATGCAGGCTGGCGGGCTTCTTCATGTAGTCACTCACGTGACTTTGAAGTAAAATGTACAGGTAGTTGCCATGTTACAACAGGATCCTGTTCCTTGTGAATGTTTCATAAACTGAATTGTTCACGTCAAAAATGCGGCCATGGATCAACATCCCACATGGTAGAAGATGCCTGCAGCTCCACACCAGCCGGCAAATCCACAATGGCAGACAGTTTCCCAAAGATTTGTTCATATGCATGGCTGTACATAAGTTGGGCACTGGGGAGAACCTGTTATATAAATGCATTAACTATCATAAGAAAATGCCACATTCAGTAAGTGCTTCTATTGACGCGATAAATTCTGTTGTAAAATACCTGAAATGGATATATTTACCACCTGGAAACAAAGCAGCGTGAATCTTTTTTTGCATGATTGCAATATTCAACACTATGATTGTTGCAGTGATATCAGTTATGTTTTCAGTGTATAGAATTGAAATAAATTACAACCTACTGGCAATATACTACAGCAAAATTATATTTCACTGTTATTATCAGCTAATTTTTGGACTACAACTTAATTTTCAGAAATGTCTGCAGCATATGTAACAATTTTCCATGCAAGATTCAATAAATCTATTTCTAAATTAAGCCAGAATGCCACATTTTCTTAAATTCTGTATTATGTAAAGTATTTTTTTTTAATATTAATGGTGCTAATCTTCATCTTGTAAGCTACTACATTTTCACAGTTCCTTGAATAAAGGTTTGGCTTTTCAATCATAGTTACTGACAGTAACATTTTATCAGTTTAAAAGTATTGTTGTTAAAATAGATTCCAATGTTTTACTATGTGGAAAGATGTTCTCTCTAGTTTCCTTGAGCAAAAATACATTAATTCATGTTAAAAAATATTGATACTAATGCAATTTCAATTGACACAATTAACCCTTTGCCTGGGGATTGGAGAAATGTATTTAATTGAACACTGTCAGGATATATCAGTCAGATACACAAATACCATTGTTCACTTGATCCAATATCTACAAATCGTAATTAATGTTATCATGATTCTATGCTGTGATTGATAAAAGCAAAAGACTCTTTATCCAAAACTGTTACAATTATATTAAGATTCAGCCGTAAACACAAGAGATCATTCCATTCCAGAAAATGCCAACCTAATGCAAATAATTATATTTATTCAGATTCAGATTCAGATTCAGATTCAGATTCATTTTAATGCATTGTCAGTGTACAGTACAGAGACAACCATTTAGCATCTCCCTTGAAGAGCGACATAGCAAACGATTTGAATAAAAAAAAAATAAGTGTCCGGGGGGGGGGGGGGGGGGGGGGGGGGGGGGGGGGGGGGGGGGGGGGGGGGGGGGGGGGGGGGGGGGGGGGTGGTGATTGGCAGTCACCGAGGTACGTTGTTGAGTAGAGTGACAGCCGCCGGAAAGAAGCTGTTCCTCGACCTGCTGGTTCGGCAACGGAGAGACCTGTAGCGCCTCCCGGATGGTAGGAGGGTAAACAGTCCATGGTTGGGGTGAGAGCAGTCCTTGGCGGTGAAAAGCCAAGACATTTTATGCACCTAATAGTAATATATTAACAATGTCATAACTGTATCATTGTTGCCTGCCCCTTTCTGATAATTTTGTTTGATGTAATAATAATGTTTGCTGTAAAAGAAAACAGTTGCAGATAGATCAGAAATTAAGAGGATAATGAGAAACCACAGTATTAAGACGTATCCCATGGTACAATGCAGAATGGTTGATAGGTCTATCATATTGCAAGTTAATATCTCATATATTCACTCACAGTCTGGCAATGATTTAATTCTTGTAATGCATGCAGTATATTGTAATGATAAAGTTCAAGTCTACTTCATAAAGATGAGTTGGTGTAATAAAGGCTGTGCTTGCCTGCTGTATAGGGTTTTTAAATATGTAATATGTGATAAACATTTATCATTTACTGTTTCCTTAGAATATGGATAATAATTTTAAATAAATGGCTCTGCAGTTACATCATGGCACATTCATAAATCTACCAAATGATGAACACTTGTTGTCTATTATGTTAACCTATTCAAAGCCAAGCTCTATTGATACATGCAAGAAGATGAAAAATATACTTTCAGTAGTTCTTAAGCCATGAGAACATTAAAAAAGGGTGGGAGGGAACTAGATTGAATCACATAAAATCCCGAAGGGTTTTGACAACATAGATATAGAGAAGATGTTTCTAGGAAAACCTAGAACTCGAGGTACCTGTTTAAAAATAAGCGTTGTCCTTTTAAGACATAGGTAATGCGATTGTTTGTCATTAACCTAGGGTTGCGGTCTATAGAATTATTTTCCTCAAAGAGTAACATTTGAATTTTTTAGATAGATAGATAGATAGCTAGATAGATAGATAGATAGATAGATAGATAGATAGATAGATAGATAGATAGATAGATAGATAGATAGATAGATAGATAGATAGATAGATAGATAGATAGATAAAAAGCAAGATGCTGAAAGGTTACCATGAATAGACAGGAATGTAGACTTGAGGTTACAATTAGATCAGCCATGATTTTATTAATGGCAGAGAAGGCTCGATGGGAAATTACCTACTCTTGCTCCTAATTTTTATGTTTAAATTTGTAATTACAAAACCTCCATTGTCTATATCAAAGATGGTCAACTTGATGTCAAATATGCAGTATATGTTCACTTTTAATTTTCTGAAATTATTTTTCTGCCCCCATCTCCATCTCCAAGTTAACACCCTTGATCCCTGAGAGGATTATCATAATTGTAAATGCGCTCAGTCCACAGTTTTGCATTTGTTTAAATTAATGGAAAGTAATGTATATATCCAGTTTGGTTTTAAAGCTAAACATGGCACTGACTTATGCATATATACCTTAAAGGAAATTGTAAACAAATATAGAGGTAAAAGCTCATCAATTCTTACGTGCTTTATTGATGCTTTATTGATGCTTCCAAAACCTTTGATTGTGTTAAGTTGTTTGTTAAATTGAGTCAAAGAGGGGTACCTAAATACATTGTGAGAATTCTGGCTTACTGGTATGCTCACCAGACTATGCAAGTAAAATGGGGCAATAGGGTCTCAGCCCCATTTGGGGTTAGCAATGATGTCAGACAAGGGGCAATTTTGTCCCCAGTTCTTTTTAATCTCTTGATGATCTTTCCAGCAATTGAAAGCATGAAATACTGGGTGCATGATTGGTAATACTCTAGTGAACCATATTATGTATGCAGATGATCTTGAGGTCTTTAGTCCATCTAGCGCTAGTATCCAGTAGCTCCTTACTATATGTTCTGTGTATGGTGTGGAACATGATATTAAATATAATGCTGGTAAGAGTACTGTTATGATCTGTAGAACCAAAGAGGATAAATGTTTCAAAGTTCCTGATTTTAAATTGTCTGATAATAACCTTAGTGTTTGTAATAAGGTAAAATATCTTGGACATTTTATTACAGAACAAATGACAGATGATGAGGATATTTATAGGCAACACCATATTATGTATGCATAAGCAAACATTCTCTTACACAAGTTTAATGCGGGTGCAGGTGGAGTGAAGATGTCTCTCTTCAGAGCATATTGTACACCACTCTATGCTGCACACCTGTGGTCAAACTACATAAAAGCAAGCTTCCAGAGACGTAAAGTAGCTTATAATGATGCCATGAGAATATTACTTAAGAGACCTAGATGGTGTAGTGCAAGTGAAATGTTTGTGGCTGCAGGAGTTAATACTTTACAAACTGTTTTAGGAAATCTCATGTATAAATTTATTTGCTGGATTAACGACTCTGAAAATGAAATCATCTTGGCCTTATCAAACATAAGGTTTAGCACTGCATGCTACCAATCCCAGCTGTGGAGACATTGGTATAGGTGTCTTGTGTAGGACACATTTTTTTGTTCTCGATCTTAAATTATGTACGTATTGTGCTTTTGTATGTAATTTATTGTACTTTTGTAAGTAATTTACGGTGCTTTTGTATATAATTTATTGTGCCTTTGTATGCAATTTATTCTATGTAATGTCTTGTCTTTTAGATGGACCTTGAGTCTGTAATAAAAAGTAAGTAAGTATGTATCTGGTTTCAACCAACCTTAATCACAAAATAAAGTAGCAACATTTGAGAATGGTCACTTATATATTTTACATTTATATTTCATATATTTTATTTTTATTTTTCACTACTTAATTGGGCTTTTCAAGAGGGCTCATATCTATTCAAAAACACAAAAGGCTAGTCATATGTGTGAAACAAGATGGATCAGCAAATGGAATAACTCTCATTTGTCAGGGCAAAGCTATTTCAAAAATATCAAAAACTTGACTGTTTTCAATGAAAATATCCAAGATTTTTATCTTTCTCTTTTTTGTGCAGACAAAAGAGTTATCCTTTCAAGTGCAATTTGCCGCAGCATATTGGTCTACCACCTTTCAAAATGTAATGTAAAGTGATCTTGCCACAATTTGAAAGATGGTCTTTTGAAACCAGTGACGCTAACCCAATAATTGTGTATATTTAAAATCACCAATTGATGTCCTAGCACTGTCACGTTAGAAGTCTGTGAAACTGCAAGGAATGATGAGCTAAGCTGGTATCTTTAGTTAATTCAGAAAACGCTGCTGTGCTGCAAAGTGTCATCACCTCAACAAACCATAGACAGCATTGATAAAATCAGATGTGGATCATTTTAATAATAATAATATATTTTATTGTCATTGCACGTCAGTGCAACGAGATTTAGTAATACTGGTTTGAAACTTATCGTTAACACTAAAATAATACTAAATATCAACCATCCATGTTGTAGTAGGGGATTTTAACTTTCCCAATATTGACTGGGGAAATCATAGTGTGAAAGGTTTAGATGGGGTGCAATTACTCAAAGGTGTTCAGGAGAGTTTTCTCCAGCAATATGTAGACCAGGAGGATGAGGGGCGATCTTATTGAGGTGTATAAAATCATGAGAGGACTAGATCGGGTAGATGAAGACTCTCTTGCCCAGAGTAGGTGAATCAAGGACAAGAGGACAAAGGTTGAAGATGAAGGGGAAAAGATATAATAGGAAATAAGGGGTAACTTTTTCACACTAAGGGTGGTGGATGTATGGAACAAACTGCCAGAGGAGGTAGTTGAGGCAGGGACTATCCCAATGTTTAAGAAGGAGTTAGACAGATACATGGCTAGGACAGGTTTGCAGGAATATGGGCCAAACATAGGCAGGTGGGAGTAGTGTAAATGGGACATGTTGGCCGGTGTGGGAAAGTTGTGCCAAAGGGCCTGTTTCCACGCTCTATCACTCTATGACTCTACGTCCCCTAGCAAAAATTATGAATGTAAATATAAATATACAAAATCTACCTTTGACATAGATGAGAATGGGATGAAGGAGGAAAATGGCAAAACCTTTGGATAAGTTAAAAATAAATATTCAATAATAAACATAGACCTGGTAGATTATTTACTCACAAATAGAAGAGTTAAAACCACACCTTGTATGTGAACCAAACAGCAGGTAAACCAAACTGTAGGGAGTTGAGACTACACTACATTGAGAGATGTTAAATCACTGGTTTCCCTGATCATTGTGGAGAACTTTGCAAAATGGTGCAATCTGCGTAGAACTGGGAATAACTACAGCATATGTAAACTACAACTCCACACAGCAGTAAACAGAATCTCTAAATTTCCTGTTTGGTTTGTGCCGTAACAAATGGCAAATGCTGACCGGTTTGCCACCACTACAATTGCAAAATTCAGGTCAGCGTTTTTGATCTGTGACCTTCTGTCCAAACTGGAAAGTGGAATTATAGTCAGAGACATACAGCATGGAAATAGGCTCATCTTGCCCATGCCGACCAAGATGTCCCAGCTACATTATTTCCACCTGCCTGCTTTTGGCCCATCTATCTATACACTATTAAAACTCTCATCTTGTTTCTAACTGTGTGTGTGTGTGTGTGTGTGTGTGTGTGTGTGTGTGTGTGTGTGTGTGTGTGTGTGTGTGTGTGTGTGTGTGTGTGTGTGTGTGTGTGTGTGTGTGTGTGTGTGTGTGTGTGTGTGTGTGTGTGTGTGTGTGTGTGTGTGTGTGCGCGTGATTGTGATCGTATCTACGGCAAAAAGGTACATGGTAGTGCTAAATATTTGCACAACGTTACTCAGCTTTTTCCGGTCGTCGCGCTTGTCAAGTTTCCTTCAGATTTGATGTTATATTTCACGTTATTGATATTTAAAGGTTTAAAAAAGCCAACTTTAAAAAGTTCTGTGTGAAAAAGTTGCCCCTCAGATTCCTATTAATTATTCCCCCCCCCCCCCACACCTTAAACCTTAAGTCCTCTGGTTCTTGATTCCCCAACTTTGAGTAAAAAACTCTTGTGCATTCAAGAAGGGCTCCGACCTGAAACGTCACCTATTCCTTTTCTCTAGAGATGCTGACCCATCGAGTTGCTCCACCATTTTGTGTCTACTGTATGTTGTGCATTCACCCTTTATATTCCCCTCATGATTTTATACACCTCTATAAGATCACCCCTAAGCTTCCTGCATTCTAAAGAGTAAATTCATACCCTGCCCAACCTCTCCTTACAGCACATGCTCTCAAGTCCTGGCATGACCTTGTAATTCTTCCCTGCACACTTTCCAAGTTAACAACATACTTCCAATATCAGGGTGACCAAAACTGAATACAATACTCCAAATGTGACCTCGCCAACTGTATACAACTGTAACATAGCATCCAACTGTACTCAATACTCTAACTGTAGATCAATCACTTTTGCTGATTTGATCCATGTCTGGCTTTGCTGTCTGAAAGATGTGCTGAAAGTAGTGAGCATGGATGATGGGTTGTCTAGAGGAATTTGCTGGAAGGAGCTCTTGGCGTCTAATACAGAGAACACTGTCGCCTTGCCCACGTGGGCAGCTACATATTCCACGGTGCGCATGGGATGATGTGAAGGGGTCTATTGAGTGCGGAGTTTAGATCCCTCGGATTGATGCCTATGCGAATCTCCCGCTGACCACTGTACTGAATGCCTTCTTGACCATCCTATCTACCTATGATGCATGCCACTTTCAAGGAATTATGTACATGCATTCCTCGATTCCTCTGCTCTGCAACATTCCCCAAGGCCTTGCCATTCAGTATGATGATCCTGCCTGGTTTGACTATAACAGGGAAGATCATTGTCTCTATCTCTCGTTTCTCTTATCCCTAACCGAAACGTCACCCATTCCTTCTCTCCAGAGATGCTGCCTATCCTGCTGAGTTACTGCAGCTTTTTGTGTCTATCTTCGGTTTAAACCAGCATCTGCAGTTCCTTTGTACACAAAACAAAATAAAAGATGGATCAGGGGATTAGGAAATTACAAAAGCAAAATCATTACCAGAAAATATTGTTGAAAATAAGTTGTTAAAATCAATCTTGAGACCAGAAGGCTATAACGCACATTATTCTATTATTCACAATCTCTTTGAGTTTCACTGATCATTATTGGTAGGGAACAAACAAATCAAAGTGGGAATGTTGTGGAGAACTAAAATGGTAAGTGTTGAAAACACGTATTTACCACAGACTGATTGCTGATATTTAACCATGCAATCAGCCAATCTAGGTTTAGTGTCCCCCCTAGAGAAGAGAACTCATCATGAGAAGTGAAGGCAATGAAGTGAAAGGAAATGCGCATTTGTATTACAGATAAAGTTGGACTATGGATGTGAAGCAGTGGTGTGTTTTTACGTATCTAATGTATAGATACTCCGTAAGAAGTACTATGATACTGGATTAACCTTTTAAAACCACTACTTTACTAAATACGTTTATGGCATTTTTCTAACATCCATAAATTATTCTTGAGTTGCTTACGTCATGGTATAGTTTCTCCTTGAATAGATACTCATGGATAAGATTAACTTATAATGCTTTGTTGGATGATGAAATCTATCTGCACCTGAAATACTGATATTAAAGTTTTATCCAATATTCAGTTTTATATTGGGCGGTCACGGTGGCGCAGCGGTGACCCGGGTTCGATCCCGACTATGGGTGCTGTCTGTACAGATTTTTCCTGCTACCTTTTTTTAGGTGAAAATCATACATAAGGCAAAAAAGACACCAGATCCAAGGTACAGAAAATGGCTCATGTATGATTTTCACCTAAAAAAATGTGTGGATTGGATAGATGTGATCTATTTTGGGAGTTTTGATACAATGCCACATAAGTGAACTTGCCCACAAAACACAAAGGAGTAGGTAGCAGGAAAAATCTGTAATAACTTCTATAATAGACCTTGATTCTGGAGCCCATATATTCATTCCAGTGTAAATATTATAGGATTGTGGATATGCAATGCCTAGAGAACGATAGAGAAGAAAATCTATACTATTACTAAAACTCTCTTCGTGTCCTCTTCCGGTTTGCATTTTTTTTTAAATTTGTGCAAAAATGGTACCCTATATCGCTAGGATATTTTCGCCACCTTAAACACCGTTCTCCTCTGCTCCATGTGCACCAAGTTTTGTTCCGATCCGTGGAATATTATAAAAGTTATGAAGCTTTAAAAAATCGTGAGACCAGCAGATTGATCTTCTCACTTGTCAGTCACCATGAAGGGAACACCCCTTCCGGGGAATATCCCTTCTGGCACCCGCTGTCAATCACCGGGGCGAGGAGAATAAATCGCCGGAGGTGGGGCTGAGTCCGTGAGCAGTGTGGGGGCAGAGAGCAGCAAAGATCATAGAACGCTATGATCTTTGGAGAGCAGCGTGCGGGCGGCTTCTGCGGTGACCAGCACTATGAGCCAGGAGCTGTTTAATTGAACCGGAAGCCTCTGAGTGAAGTCGGAGTGGGACCGGGAGCTTCTGCGTGAGGCCGAAAGCTGAAGGTGCGGGGTGAGCAGTGGCAGAAAGCTGAAGGTGCAGGGTGAGCAGAGAGCGAGCTGCATCAGCTGCGACCACTCCCTTTCCTACACCCCCCCCCCTTCCCCAAACCCCCTAAATCCCCACACCCCTCCTCCCCCTCAACCCCCCTTCCCCCACACCCCCCTCCTCCCCCCTCACACCCTCTTCCCCATGACCCGCTTCTGCCCCACCAGCCCTATTCCCCCACTCCCTCTGAGTTCCCCCAGTGCCCCCTTCTGCGTGAGGCCGAAAGCTGAAGGTGCGGGGTTCCCCAATGAACCCAGGGTAGCAGAGTGCGAGCTGTGTCAGCTGCGACCACCCCTCTACCCCACACCACCCTACCCTCCCCACACACCCCCCTTCCCCACCACCCCTCCTCCCCCTCACCCCCCTTCCCCCACGACACCTCTTCCCCCCCACACACCCCCTTCCCCCCATGACCCCCCTTCCCCCACCCCCCTTCCCTACCACCCTTCTCCCATACCGCCCTTTCCCCCACCACCCCTTCCCCCAACCCACCCCCCCTTACCCGCACAGCCCCCTACCCCCACACCACCCTACCCCCACACCCCCCCTTCCACTTCCTTCCTTCCTCCACCCCCCTTCCCCCACAACCACTCCTCACTCACACCCCTCTCCCACTCCCTTAACTGAGAAAAGTCACCCGTTCCTTCTCTCCAGACATGCTGCCTGTTCCGCTGAGTTAATCCAGCATTTTGTGTCTACCTTCGATTTAAACCAGCATCTATAGTTCTTTCCTACACATTTTGTCAAATACACAGCTATCTGGCCTCGACAATATATGTAAAGTTAGGCGTGCTTCCTGAGATATGACCACAGATTATGTTAGTAATTCTTTCCAGGTTGATTTGCAACCATCAGGAAATTATTTCATGTTGATTCACCTTGGCATTGCTGACATTTACTAGGTGCAGCTGATGATGTCATAGGTCACACATTGCCTCCACGACTAACCAAAATTGGAGCTTTGGGGCAAACTTACAACCTTCGCTGTTCACTCAGAAAAAGTTGAAGCATGTTGGCAAGATTCAGAAATTAGAACAATTAAAAGGTCTACGCTGTTACATCAACATGTTGCACACAGAATCTTCCAGCCTCACATTTCAATGGGTTGAAAGTGTGTTACATAATTCACTGGAGCAGCTGATAACGCCTTTGTAGTAAATCAGTATGGAGCTTGTGCTCTCACATTTGTTACTTGATCCCTTGGAGGAAATTGGGCCAGTTGATTATGTGGGGAGTTCCCTTACTTTTCATCACCTTCATGGCAGCTGTTTCTACCATTGCACTGTGGCTACCATGGGGAAGCTCTCTAAGCAATGATTCACCTCTGAGAAGTCAGTGCAGTTGTGTCACCGCAGCTGCAAGCCCTGTATCCAGCACAGCATGGGAACCACAAAACTCCATTTTAGCACCTGAATCTGCATGCTAAATGCTAAACAATACTCATAATATTTTGAGCATTTCAAGAGCCCAGAGCCGATATTATTGCAATACAAAGCATATGTTTAGCACACCTCAAGAGGGTAAATTTTCATTTCCAATTTTTTAATCATTTCTGAAAGACTAGAAATGCACCCTGTTATTATTTCGGTATAATTTAATTTAATTTTTAATTTAATTTAATTTAATTAAATTAAACTTTATTTCGGACTCAAGGTCCAGACAAGGGACAACATTACATAAAAATACATTGTATATAGAAACATCATAAAATACATATAAAATCTTAGTATATCACTTATAAAAGCATTATAAATTATATACAGGTGCACAACCTTTTATCCGAAGTTCCAAATAACGAAAACCTCCGAATAGCGGACATTTTTTCAGTCCTTGAAGAAAGGTCCTTGAAAACGTTCACCGAGGGCGGCCCGCAGAGGTGACAGCGGAACCTCCGGTCGGCCCTCGAAGAAAGGGGAACTAAATCCCCATTCATAAAAGAGAAGGTGAGGGTATATTGCGCGGGAGGGTTAATAATTGACAATATGCTGCTGCCTGCCCGCTGAGTTAAAAAGTTCCCACGGTAGACTCACGATACACAGTGTATCGTGAGTCTTGCATGAGAAGTTTTTAACTCAGCGGGCAGGCAGCAGCAAATTGTCGCTCCCTTAAGTTTCACCCCCACCTACACCCCTCTGCTTCCCGGCCATGTGTGTGACCCCTTCCCTCCCCTCTCCAGCTCCCCGCCCATTGCACCGGTGCGGGGGTTTTGCACTGTCTTCACGTCAGAGCTAGTGCCAGTCACCGGAGACGTCAGGACCAACGGGACACCGGCCCCCAGGCCCACTGCAAGCACGGAGATCCCAGAGACCCACAGCCAGCAGCAGCCCAGCCCCGTTCCAATTCCAGAGGAACACGCTCCCCGTAGGGACCGAAGCTGATGGTGTGAAAGGTGCGTCTTGGTCTTGAGGTTGCGGATGAGGGGGCGCAGCTTGGGCTGTGACGTCTCCGGCCACCCCCTGTACAGGAGCTGAGACTGGGAACTGTGGGGTTGTTTGCAGTTGCAGAGGGAAGGGGCAAGGGCGGTACAGTTCCCAGTCTCAGCTCCATTCTAGGGGGTGACCGGAGACGTCAGGACCAACGGGACACCGACTGCAAGCACGGAGATCCCAGAGACTCACAGCCAGCAGCAACTCTAGCCCAGCCCCGCTCCAACTCCAGAGGAACCCGGGTTGCGGATGAGGGGGCGCAGCTCGGGCTGTGGGCGAACTGCCACTTGGCGCTGTAGCGGCGCATCGGGGAGCGGGTTCTTGTTGGTCCTGACGTCTCCAGCCATCCCCCTGGACAGGAGCTGAGAGACGTCAGGACCACCAGAAGCCGCTCCCCGATGCGCCGCTACAGCGACAAGTGGCATTTGCCCACAGCCCGAGCTGCGCCCCCTCATCGGGACACCGACCCCCAGGCCCACTGCAAGCACGGAGATCCTAGAGACTCACAGCCAGCAACAACTCTAGCCCAGCCCCGCTCCAACTCCAGAGGAACCCGGGTTGCGGATGAGGGAGCGCAGCTCGGGCTGTGGGCGAACTGCCACTTGTCGCCGTAGAGGCCCATCGGGGAGCGGATTCCTCTGGAGTTGGAGGGACAGGGAGACACAGCGGCTTTTGAGAATGGTGGGCAATCACTTCCAAAGTTCTGCCCACACAGTCAGTACACCTCTCCTACACTTGTCTCCCGCACTAAGATTATCTCGCAGAGAATGATCCCAGCCTAACCCTCCCTATTCTCTCCTATTCTGCAAGAAAAAACTACATTGAAGACTCAAACTCGCGATCGAGTAACTGCCGGGATCAAGGCGCAAACTCGCGACCTTGCGGATATGAGCCGAGCACTCTACCACTGAGCCAGCCGTTAAAATCTACGCTAAAAATCTTCCATTCCGAAAGCCGAAAAATTCTGAATTACGAAAAGTGTCTGGTCCCAAGGCTTTCGGATAAAAGGTTGTGCACCTGTATTAAAAAAAACACAATACATTAATTAAAATCCAGAATAAAAAGAATGGTCAATGTCCTACAATGCGATACCAGTGTCTCCACAACTAGGATTCGTAGCGTGTAGTGCTAAACCTTATGTTTGACAAGGCCACAATTATTACATTTTTAGAGTCATTTATCCTGCAAATGAATTTGTACATATGATTTCTTAGGATAGCTTCTAAAGTACTGACTCCTGCAGCCACAAACATGTTACTAGCACTACACCATCTAGGTTTCCTTAGCAGTGTTCTCATGGCATCATTATAGGCCACCTTTAGTCTCTGAAAACTTGTCTTTCCATAGTTTGACCACAGGTGCGCAGTATAGAGTGGTGTGCAATATGCTCTAAACAGCGACATCTTCACCACATCTGTACACGCATCAAATTTACGCAAGAGAATCTTCGCCTGTACATACAGCATACACCGTTGCCTATAAATATCCTCATCATCTGTCATTTGTTCTGTAATAAAATGCCCAAGATATTTTACCTTATTACTAAGGTAAGATTGCTAAGATTATTGTCAGACAATTTAAAATCAGGAAATTTTAGACATTTATCCACTTTGGTTCTACAGATCATAACAGCACTCTTACAAGCATTATATTTAATATCATGTTCCACATCATGTACAGAACATATAGTAAGGAGCTGCTGAAAACCAGCGCTAGATGGAGTAAAGACCACAATATAATCTGCATACATAATATGGTTCACTAAAATATTACCAATCATGCACCCAGTATTACAGGCTTTCAATTGTTTGGACAAATCATCAATATAAAGATTAAAAAGGACTGGGGACAAAATACCTCCTTGTCTAGCACCATTTCTAACCCCAAATGGGGCTGAGACCCTATTGCCCCATTTTATTTGCATAGTCTGGTGGGCATACCAGTAAGCCAGATATCTCACAATGTATTTAGGCACCCCTCTTTGACTCATTTTACCAAACAGCTTTCTGTGACGATCAAAGGCTTTGGAAGCATCAATAAAGCACATAAGAATTGAAGAGTTTTTGCCTCTATATTTGTTTACAATCTCCTTTAGGGCATTTATGCACGTCACTGCCATGTTTAGCTTTAAAACCAAACTGGTTATCTGTGGAGTGAACAAACTCATTTACTATATCCAGCAAAACTCTTTCTAAGACTTTTGACAATATGTTGGCTAAAGCTATGGGCCTGTAATTATTTAGGCTGCCCGCTTTACCAGCTTTGTCCTTAATGACCGGCACTAACAGAACAGACAACATTGAGTCTGGTAACATGCCATGAATCATAAAGCCAGTTAAACAAATAGCAAGGAGAGGAGCTATCCTCATACTCGCATACTTAAGATGTTCAGCAGAAATATGATCCAAGCCACTTGCTTTGTTATTGGACATCTTGTTCATTGCATGATACACCTCATGTGACATATTCACCATTGAGTCATTACTCTCAATATTGTTCACCTTATACAAATCACCTTGGACACAGTTGAATAAAGTACTATAATGGTGTCGCCATAACTCCGCAATATTAGCTGTTCCGGATATTCCTTCTACAGTGCATGGTAGAGATGTTTTGCAATTGTTAAGAGCTCTCACTTCTTTCCAAAAATCAGTATCATTGTTACTTAGCAGCTTCTTAGCCATGGAATCAGCCCTCATAGCTTGCTCATTTTTACAGATGAAGCGAACAGCATACTTATATCTTGCATTAATATAGTGAACTTCTTGTAAACAAACACAGGCCCCTGTCTGGGTCTACCTGACATAGCCCATGATTTAGTGGCTTCATGGGCTTCAGCATGATACTCAGCTACATACTTATTCCAGCCAGGCCTGATGTTATGCGTCTTATTTTCATGCTTGCAGTAGGGCTTACTGCCTACATATAAAGCGCTTACTATATCATTATAGATGGAGCAGATATCTCTCCTATGCTTCATATCCTTACAATTAACATTACTACACATTATTGTATCTTTAGGTAGATGAATATTGCTTAAGGATTTATCTGTATGGGCATAATAGGCTAAGATGTCTTCCTTTGTGAGGGTTGACCAGTCCAGTTTTTCTGTGTTAAAGCTATTTCTATCTCTGGATACCACAGGTAGATGTTCAACATTTATTGTCATAGCAACAGGTATATGATCAGTTATTGCTGCCCCATACAAAATCCTCATACACCCCAATGAGGCATGTGCATCAGTTGTACTAATACAATGATCCAGCCATGACGTAGTGTGCCAGGCCTCACTAATATAAGTATAACTATCTGTCGGTAAAACCACTTTGCTTGACAATGATGAATTATTATATTGACAGAACTGAGCCATATGATTGGTAAATAATGAGTTCCTTTCTGAGATATCTGCATTCATATCCCCAATGATATGTACACTACAATAATTATTGTTTTGAATTAAAGAATAGATGAAAGCAAGCCTATTTAAATATTCATCCTCATTCTGATGGCATTCATAGGGTGTATACACATTCAGGATACCAAATTCCTTGTCGTTGTGAGCAAAGTGTATTGCAATGCACCAGTCAACATCAAGCCGAACCACATTTATTGATGAGTCAAGCTTCTTGTTCCATAGAATAGCCACACCCCCTGGTATCCTACCTCTGACTATTCCCATGCCAAGGTCAGTTGTAGACTCCCCAGGCCCCTGAAAGTTGTCATTGAGAGAATTGAGTTTGTCCAAGTCTTGCTTCGCTAAGAATGTCTCTTGCATACATAGTATGTCACAGGTTGTCAACAAGTGAGCAGCGAGCTTTATCCCCTGCGCTGTGGCCCAAACGCAGGCCATGACAGTTGTACGATAGAACCCAAATGGTCATTCAGCGTGACTAGTGAGTGCCCCTAGCACTAGCAGGCATACTCATTCCCCGCACAGCAGGCGCAATGTATCAGGCTTCTTCACTTTGCTTTCCCATTGCATCATGTGATTTGAGATTACTGAAGCTTTTAGATATGGAATCTAGCTTTATTGATTCACAATTACTCCATACTCCATTAAGTAGGAACCCCCACCTTCCTAAGAAGAATATTGGATTTTTTTCCTTTTGATATTACAGCCTTATCAATTTCACTAAATGTATTAGATGTCATTTCAACATTACTTTGTAATAACTTGTTCCAAGCTCAAAGATGATAAATGGGAATGCAGTTGAGTTTTCGGTGCCAGACTACAAATTAAACATTCATGCTCTCTGCCCTATGAGATGATCAGATGAGTTTCTTTGGTTTTCAGAGTCATTTAGGGGAAGAGTAATTGCATGTAAATTTATATCAATGCATTATATTAGTCATATTTGACATTAAGACAGTAATATAACTTCAAATGAGAATTAACAGAGCGCTGTGACCAAAGAGCTTTTTTCCAACTACATCACAAAATGTGTGACATTTGTAAAGAGCAACCACATAACAGGAAACCAATAAAGAATTAGATTCTGCATTCTGTTTTATCAAGATTCAAGACCAAGAGTAAAACAAAGCTGTTTCAACGTTGTAGTTCATATTGCAAGTTGAAAGCAAAGATAATATTGATACTTAGCTACAGATCGCCTCAAATACTTAAGAGCGAGGATAATTCGTTATAATTTTAGTGTTATAAAAATATTAAATGTAAAATCTAATCAAATGAAATATTAAACAAGGAAAGGTACAGATTATTGTGAATATGTTAGAGCAATTTACCTAATGCAGGTATTTGATTCACATGTTATAAACTATTATGTTTTATTCTTAATGTTTTATGCTTTATTCTTAATTATTTACTGTATGTCGTGTTGTTACTTGCGAGCGGAGCACCAAGGCAAATTCCTTGTATGTGTACATACTTGTCCAATAATTCATGCATTCATTCATTCATTCATTCATGCATTCAATCATTCATTCATTCAGTGCTTCACTGGAAGTGATAAATACAATGGATGTATAATAGGTTTTGCATAGGCAGTGAAATGACATTTAATTACTGGGGGTTAGGTAGATAAATCTATCGGCTAACTGGCAATCATACTGCAGTGGACACTCATTTGCCTTTCAAACTCAGCTGAATAAATTCAGGACTATTTCTGTAGGAGAAATTGTCGTCAATAACTTTACAGGTTCATGTTAGGCCATTCGGCCCATCGACTACTCGGCCATTCAATCATGTCTGATCTCTGCCTCCTAATCCCATTTTCCTGCCTTCTCCCCATAACCCTTGAAACCCGTTCTAATCAAGAATTTGTCTATCTCTGCCTTAAAAATTATCCATTCACGGCCTCCACAGCCCTCTGTGGCAATCTGTTCCACAGATTCACCACCCTCTGACTAAAGATGATGATGAGCTAATTTCTTGAACCCAGGTAGTGTGTCTGGTGAAGGTATTCTCACAATGTTCAAAAATAAAGATCTAACAACAATGTCCAAGTTAGAATGATGTGTGATCTGGGGGAACCTACAGATGGTGGTGTTTCCAGGACCCTGACATTTTGTCCTTTGTGGGAAGTTCTTTCAGAGAAATCTGCACAATGAACTGCAGTCCATTTGTAAATCAAATATGCTGCTGTACAGATTAATATTGGTGGAGAGAATCAATATTAGAGAAGTGAATTTGAGTCTCATTTAGCAAGTTAGTTTGTTGGAATTACATTTATCCCAGAAGGTGTGGTTCGTTGTGTTTCATGGTTTTATAGAAATGCTTCATGGTGGCTTCATAGTCATGTGCCAATTTCATGAAGTCTGGCAGCATGAAAACAGGACATTTGGCTCATCATATCCTCGCTGACCATCTCCACTAATGCCATTTTAACTCTCAGATCTCCACCCCTCATCATCAGCCAACCACTTGAGGGGAAATTTACAATAGTCCGCAAGGAAAGTGGAACATCTAGTGAACATTTACAGTCACAGGAAGAATATGAAAACTCCATGCAGCCAGGATCAAACCCAATCCGGATCAAACCCTGGCAGCTGGAGCTGTGAAGCAGCAAAGCAAACTGCTGTGCCACAGTATCTTGTAGATGGCAAATGTCCCAGTGTCAAGGGATAAAGGGCCTGTCCCACTGCGGCGACCTAATTTGCGAGTTTAGAAGAGTTTACGCTCGACTCAAACTCGCAGCATGGTCGACACATGGTCCTAGGAGGTCCTAGGAGGTCACTGTAACTCTTCTTCATGCTTGAGGGAAGTTCCCGCATAGCCGCAGCCTCAGTTTGGTCGAGGGAAATATTTCAACATGCTGAAATATTTTCCGCGAGTAAAAATTGGCCGGCCCGGCATTGTTCTTTTGAACTCGTAGTGCATAGGAGTGGGGTCGCTATGTAGTTATAGACAGTCGAGGTAGCCATAGGCCATCTCCTTTGCTGAACGGGCATTTTAATTGGTTCATTGGAGTTTTCAGAACCAAGGAAAACCGACCGGTAATGTTAAATGCCCTCTAAACTTTATTAAAAGTAGTCTGGATTCTTAAAAGTGTCTCCACTCCTTCTCCCCCCCCTTCTCTCCCCTTCTCTTCCCCTTCTCTCCCTTTCTCTCCCCTTCTCTCCCCTTCTCTTCCCCTCTCTCCCCCGCTCTTTAAAGGACTTATACCATACACTGTGCCAGCCGTCCTTTACCTTCCTGTTCATCACAGGTGTGAAATTCAGACAGCACTCCCCCGCTTTCCCTGGCCCCCACCTTTGCGATGTGTTTGTGTGTGTGTGTGTGCGTGCGGTCAGTCGATCTAGCTCGCGGTTTCATCGCTGACGGTCGATCCAGCTCGAGAATTTTCAGGCGCGTGCCCTCAAGCTTGAAGGTCGAAGACAGTTGCTGAAAAGTCGCGTTAGTGGTACAGGCCCTTTAGGCACTCACTGCATGATACCCAGCATCTGATTTGCTCCTGTGACAAAGCACTTATGTGTTTTTTTCTAGTTGAGTTTCTGTTTAATGGTGAACTACTCCAAGCTGTGGGGGCACCTGGCAATGGCAATACTCTCACTATTGAATGTCAGAGGGAGATGATTAGATTTTATCTTGTCAGAAATAACCGATGGTTGGCACTTCTGTGGAACAACTGTTATTTCCGATGTATCAGCTTGACTAGTGAATGGAATTGAACGTTATGAAATTATCAGAGATCATCCCCACTTCCGACCTTATGATGGAAAGTAGACCAATGAAAAGCAGCTGAAGATGATTGGGCTAATATGAAAATATGAAAAACTCCTCTTTGGATCGTTTACCTTGCCATGGTGATGAGGCTTGCATGCTCCAATGATTCCGAGAGCGATGTTACACTGGAGCACCAGTTTCCGGTAGGACCACCCATGGCGGTAAGGTCAAGGATGAGGGTCCAGACTAAGAACAATCCAACCTACAAGACCTCAACGGCGGACCAGGCGGACAAAGTTATCTTGAACTCAAGGCTGTGAAGGTGGATGGCTGCAATAGATCTATCAGCTCCAATCGTCTTGGTTCCCTTGCCATTGGAATAAGTTGATTGATTTGTGAAGGACCTTGTGCTTCTTCGAATGGAACATCAAGTGCACATTAAATAAATACATGCACAGGCATCTTCAATCTGTGAGGAGCACAAAACTAGGCAAACGTAAAAGAGGTGGACAAAAGAACAGATTCAAAGACGCCTTAAAAGCCAGCATGAAGAAATGTGAAATTGACATCGACAATTGGGAAACCAATGCCAAGGACAGGAAACTCTGGCGAACCATCATCTAAGAAGGAACAGCGACCTTTGAAGCCAAGAGATGCGTAGAATTAGAAGAAAAGAGAATAAAACGTAAAAGAGAGGCAGCAACAACCAAAGCCCGATCTGCCATCTGGAATTACCTGTCCTGAATGGAGAAGAACTTTCAAAGCCAGGATTGGACTCATAAGCCACCTTAAAACAACAGAACGTAGACCATCATCCTCAACCTCGATGGATAGCCACGATGATGAAGAACTCCTGCATTGAAGTCCTTGAAATGGCATGATTGACCTCCAACAACCATCTGGTGCAATATATGACATTGGAGTGTTTCCCCCTTGATTCTCATAGACATCACTTTTACCAGGGCCACACTCAATCATGTGCTGCCTTGAGGCTACTAGTTTTACTTACCTGTGTGGAATGATCTTGGAGAAATCTTCTAGTAGTGATGAGCTGTTTTGAAAACACCTTTTTAACACTCTGATGAATTGTTGAGAAACTACTGAGATAAGGCTTGTAATTAGCTGGACTGGATTTCGGACTAGCATAGGACTTACCTAGGCAATTTAGATCTAGATTTAGGTTTATTATTATTATTATCATATGTACCAAGGTACATCAAAAAGCTTTGTTTTGCATGCTATCCAAACAGATCAGATATACAGTACTATACATACAGTAAATACTATCAAGTCAAACTCATGTACAATAGATAGAGCAAAGGGAAGATACAGAGTGCAGAATATAGTTCTCAACATTGTAGCACATCAGTTCTATAAAAAAATTCCAATGTCCACAATGGGGTAAATTATATGGAAGGATCATAAGTTTACGTTAATGGTTAGATTTCCATGTTTTAATATTACAGGAACAGTTTGGCTAGAGTCATGGCCAAATTTCACACTACAAGTCTTCTGTATTACAGCCATAGTGTTGTCTATTCTGATATCCTGTGCTCATGATATCAGATGGAATGACCCATAATATTCAAAAACTAACTTCTGTGATATTGGGAATGTCAGGCAAAAACCAAGGTGGATCATCCATTTAGCTGAATGTATGTGTTAATCCTCAAGCCTGCTTCATAGTGATATAACTGACATGTGGATAATAAAGTAAAGAGCAGGGAAAGTTGATGCAACAAGTATTAAAGATGGATCTAAAAGAACAGTAATTGGCAACAAGCAGCATCAACCTGCAGCTGATGAAATGGGCGCCTTGCTCATAAATTGAAATTGTTGAATCCATTGTTGAGTTTGCAAACCTTTAAAGTGCCTAATTTGAAAGATGAGATGCTGTTTCTCAACCGTGTTTTGAGTTCCGATTGGAACAGTGTGGGAGGCAAAGGTCAAAGTGGAGCAAAGACTAAAATCAAAACCAAATATTCAGTGTCACATAAACAGAAAATGCTGGAAGCACTCAGCAAGTGAGCAGTACCCGTGGAAAATGAAACAGTTAATTTTTCAGGGTGAAGCCCCTTCATCACAACTGGGGGAGAAAGTAAAAATAATTTTAAACTGCAAAAGGCTGAGAACTCTCCTGGTTGCACTAAGGACTTTTTTTAGTTTAAGGTCATAGGAATAGGAGTAGAATTAGGAAATTCGGCCCATCAAGTCTACTCCACCATCAAAGTTTATTTCATGTTATCTATGAATATTATGTTTACAGGCCTGTTATGCTGCTACAAGCAAGAATGTATTTGGTCTGTTGTCGGTACAAATGACGATTAAACACTCTTGACTCCTGAAAGGCATGTCCCACTTAAGCGATTTTTCAGCGGACTGCCGGCGACTGTCAAGTTCACGGCAGTCGCCTGAAAAACCGGGAACTGGAACGGCGACTGTCAGAGTGGAACACACACACACACACACACACACATCACAAAGGCGGGGTAAAGCGGGGGAGCGCTGTCTGAAATTCACATGGTGCAAAGCCAAGGTGATACAGACACACACCGTGACGAACAGGAAGTTAAGACGGCTAGCACAGTGTACAGTAAGTCCTTTAAAAGAGGGGGGAGGGGGGAGAGGGGAGAAGGGAGGAGAAGGGGATTTGAAGGGGGGAGAAGGAATGGAGACACTTTTAAGAAGCCAGTCAACCTTTAATAAGCCAGAGATACACAGCTGTGAAGTTTGGCGGATATTTAACATTACTGGTCAGTTATCTTTGGTTCTGAAAACTCGTGCTTACGTTTTTTTCCCCCAATGAGCCAATGAAAATGACCGGTCAGCAAAGGCGATTAACTAAAACTACTTACGACTACCTCGACTACCCATAACTACATGGCGACCCCACTACAACTGCACCTATGACTAAAGAATTATCGATTTTCTCCATGGCGTGTCAATGTTTCAACATGTTGAAAAATTTGCGATTACCATATTGAGGTCTCGACTAGTTCCCACAATGCGGGAACTCCTTGCGACCATGAAGGAGACTCACCAGGGACCACCAGCGAACATGTGGTGATTATGTGGCGAGCGCAGAGTCTCCTGCACTCGCCTAAAAAGTCGCCTAAGTGGGACAGGCCCTTTACTCTTACTAATGTTATATACTTCTATCAGGTCTCTCCAGAGAAAACAAATCAAGTTTGTCCAATCTCTCATTATACCTAATATCATCTAATCCAAGCAACAAATGGCAATGTGGGGAGAAACTATATGGTTTGCAAGAGTTGCAATAATTGATCATCACCAACAACCAGAACCATTGCCCTTCTTGCAAGGTGAGACACCAGGCAGTGGAGACATTTACTCTTTGCTTTGCAATTACTTTTCTTTCACCAGGATTCTTTGGCGCCACAGTCAGCCAAGTGCTGATTAAATAATCTGTCTCTCCTTGAGTCTCTGTCTCTCCCTACAAATAAATATTTCCAGTGATTGAAAAGTTATAAAATATCTAGAAAGTAGCAATGGTTGCGGCAGTAATTATTCATTATTAATAATTTGACAGTTTTTTGGTTTACATGAATCCAGGTGACAAAACGTTGGCTCTATTAGATGTTTCCACCTGGTTTGCTCAGTCCCAATATGAAAATTTGCTGCTCACCACCTTCAAAAGCCTTGACCCAGGTCATCTGCCATGTGTCCCTCCAGTCAACCCTGCATTGACATCTCTTCTCTGCACAGCCTGGGAATAGGCTGAATGAGGTGAGGGGGTTTTTTTTTTTTTTAATGAAAATTGCATATTATGAATCACCATTCCAATTTACCACTTTGATAATCTCATCACTTTTCATTCAGAGATTATTGTCAAAATTACCCCCACCTGGCATTTACATTCGTTATTAAATGGTGCTCATCAAAAACAAATTTGGTCCCCACAGAAACATTTTGTCCCCATCGAGGAGCACGTGGTTTCATGAACAGCATCAGTGAAGCCTTAGCACCGGGAGATTCCTCCATCTTTGTAGAAATGGTATCGCCTGCACTCTAAAAAGGCTAGGAGTGAACAAATGGGTACAGAGGTTGGCCACACTGGCTTTTGTGGCATATGCTGCTAATTTCCCTTCGGGGAAGAGTGGGGTTCATCGTATCATATCGTATCGTAGAAACATCGTGATCCATCCACTCTGATTAAATTTACAGGAAGTTAGATTTTAATCTTTAAGAGTTATTTCAGGTGTTGTCACCATGTTGCCATAGAGGGAGTACAGAGAAGGCTCACCAGACTGATTCCTGGGATGTCAGGACTTTCATATGAAGAAAGAATACTTGGCTTGTACTCGCTAGAATTTAGAAGATTGAGGGGGGATCTTATAGAAACGTACAAAATTCTTAAGGGGTTGGACAGGCTAGGTGCAGGAAGATTGTTCCCGATGTTGGGGAATTCCAGAACAAGGGGTCACAGTTTAAGGATAAGGGGGAAATCTTTTAGGACCGAGATGAAGAAAACATTTTTCACACAGAGAGTTGTGAATCTGTGGAATTCTCTGCCACAGAAGGTAGTTGAGGCCAGTTCATTGGCTATATTTAAGAGGGAGTTAGATGAGGCCCTTGTGGCTAAAGGGATCAGAGGGTATGGAGAGAAGACAGGTACAGGATACTGAGTGGGATGATCAGCCATGATCATATTGAATGGCGGTGCAGGCTCGAAGGGCCGAATGGCCTACTCCTGCACCTATTTTCTATGTTTCTATGTTATAGGACAAATGTTGTCAAGCTGGAAAGGGTGCAGAGAAGAATAATGAGGATGTTGCCAGGACTTGAGGGCCTGAGCTATAGGGAGAGGTTGAGCAGGCTAGGACTTTATTCCTAGGTGCGCAGGATGAGAGGTGATTTCATAGAGGTGTACAAAATCATGAGAGGAATAGATCGGGTAGAAGCACAGAGTCTTTTGCCCAGAGTAGGGGAATTGAGAACCAGAGGACATAGATTTAAGGTGAGGGGGAAAAGATTTAATCGGAATCGGAGGGATAATTTATTTACACATAAGGTGGAGGATGCATGGATCAAGCTGCCAGAGGAGGAAGGTGAGGCAGGTACTATCGCATTGTTTAAGAAGCATTTACTGTAGGTACTTACATGGATAGGGTAGGCTTAGAAGGATATGGGCCAAAAGCAGTCAAGTGGGACTAATGTAGTTGGGGCATGTTGGTCAGCATGGACATGTTGGGCTGAAGGGCCTGTTTCCGTGCTGTATGACTATGACACTACAACTCTATGAGTCTGTGAGTTGAGTGGTAAGGTTTTGGTAGTTGCCTGCTAGTGCTTTGGAAATGGATTGCCATGCTTAGCAATAACTTCCTTACTCAGGTTCAACTGTGTGAGTTACTGCTCTGCTCCTCCTGTGGAACACCATGCTGTGGTCAGTAACACCCATCGACATTGCTGGTGCTTTCTGTGCCACATCCTCCTGCAATGAAGGTACATCTGCCCGTGAGATTCCTGGGCTACTTTCTCTTCCTTTTCTTCCAATGGTACTCCTTAGGTAATGTCCACATAGGGACCCAATTGTGTTTGTTGTTGTCCGTCCTTCGTAGTCGAAGAAGACCATGACTTCAGTGTTTTTGTTTGTGGGTCCGGAGGTGACTGGTGAGACCGATCCGGGCCCGGAAGGCTCGCCCGCATATGGGACACAATTGGGTGGGTGCTGCAGTGGAAGTTGAATGGCTCGAGCCTTGCGCATGGCACATTTCCTCTGAGCTTCTGCGGTGCACTTCTTCTCAGCTGCACATGCTCCTATGGTGATCTTGCTTTGCCAGTTGGGTGGTACGGGTCCTGAAGTCATGACTTGCACTTGGCTTGGATTAAAGTGAGGGAGAGTTGCGCATTGTCAGCCTCACTCTTTCGTCCCGGCCTATCTGGATCCAGTGGTAAGACATAGTCAAGACGTGGATGGCCACCAGTGTTCTGTGTAAACATTGTGTCCTAATTGCGCTCCACGACGCTTTGTTGGGTCCACCTTCCTACCCATTGGACCGCCAAATGGTGGTCTCCTCCGCGTATTCCGCCGGTTCCAGTCTTCACCTTTCCTGAATAAGATAATAGCCACAAGGCAGTGGAGGTTTGCATTTGGTGTTTTCCTTCACCCCTCCAGGGTGCTATGCCTTGCGTGACTTTGTTTAACGTGGGGAGACTGGTGCACAGGCAGTTCTTACCAGATCTGGGTCAGGATCCGGTGGCATGGAGTCCAAGACGACTGGAGACCCTTTTCTGCTGCAGCCTTCATCTGCTTTCCCAGCCATTGTGACACACCACTGTCAGCCATCGTCCTCCGCCTGTTCCACCGTTGAGGTCTTAGTTGGATTGCTCTTTGTCAGATACCTCTCCCTCGACCTTACCGCCATGGGTGGCCCTACCAGGAGCACAGCTCCAGACGGCATCTCTTTCAGGATCTCAGGTCCACACAAGCTTCTCCAACATGACAAGGTGACAATCCACAGATTGTATAAGGTTGACAAAATCACCATTGCCAGTAAGGGTGCAAAGGAGTTATTGAAAAAGGGGGAATAATTGGATGCTAGTCCCCTTATTAAAAGGCAAAAAAGCTTAAAAAATTCACAAACTAAAGGGCCTGTCCCACTTGGGCGTCATTTGCGTGTCATGTACGCAACATCATTTACGCATCATGATGCACGACGGCGCGTCATGACGCGAACGTGATGCGCGCATGGTGCGTGGTGACGTAGGCAGTGCCACACGGTTGCACACGGCGCCCCAGGATTTTGGGATGAACAAAATCTTCGCGCACCTTCTGCGTGACACACAAATGGAACAAACGCCCAAGTGGGACAGGCCCTTAAATGGTCAAAGCTCAGAAATCAGTGGAAGCGCAATAATGTGGAAAGCAGGAAAAAAAAGTCCTCATTATTCCGAGAACACACAGAAACATAACATTTTGAGAATCCTGAGACCACAAATAAGAAAGAAAAACTTCGTCATGGAGTAATACAAGTTAGAAAGTAAAAACAAGGAACTGCAAATGCTGGTTAATACACAAAAGTACATAAAGTGTTGGAGTAGCTCAGCAGGTCAGGCTGCATCTCTGTAGAGCACGGATAGGTGAAGTTTCAGTTTGTTTCAGTCTCGACTAAAAACGTCACCCATCCATGTTCTCCAGAGATGCTGCCTGACCTGCTGCGTCACTCCAGCACTTTGTGTCCTTTTGAGTAAGATAAGTCCTTGTGTTACTGAGAAACATAATGATAACATTAGGACCAAACCTGTACACCATTGGAGTTTCTAATCGGCACTTCAGCAGACTGGTTAAGACGGAACAAAAGCTTTTCACTGTACCTTGGTACATGAGACAATAATCTAAACTCAAAGTCAAACTCAACCATCCATTCCCACCCTGTCCTTCTTCCCCAGATTCAGATGCTGCCACTCATGCACTTAATAGGGCCATTCACAGCAGCTAGTTAACCTACCAACCCATGCGTCTTTGGGAGATGGATACTCATATGGTCACAGGAAGAATGTGCAAACTCCATACTGATAACCACAGAGGTCAGGATTGATCCAGGGTTGCTGGAGCTGCAATCATGAGGTAACAGGCATGCCACTCCTCTTGTGGACTATCACCAATCACCTCAGGGTTACCCACACCTCCAAATATCGCAGCACATCTAAATGTTGTAACGATAGTCCAAATTAAAGCTGGTCATATGTAAAAGAAGTGACCCTAACAGAGAGATATGTGATATTATAGTAGTAAAGGACAAGCCCAGTTGGTGCTTTGTGAAAGATGTGGAACTAAGCCCCTAAAGCAAATACATCGAGAGAACAGGGAGGCATGGTGGCGTAGTGGTAGAGCTACTATCTTACAGCGCCAGAGACCCAGGTTCGATCCTGACTATGGGTGCTGTCTGTACGGAGTTTCTATGTTCTGCACGTGACCGGCATGGGTTTTCCAATCACCACTTGTGCCAGTAGCACAAAGAAAAGTAAGCACAAACTAATAGCTGCCTGCTTCAGGCTGAAAATAAATACTAACTATGGAGACAACATCGGTGATCTGGTCAGAATATTAACAGCTCATCACATTGGCACATCTCATTTTAAATTAACATGTTGATTTCAAAAAATAAGAAATAAAATCTAAATTACAGCTTATTAAAACGATCTTGATAACCTGTAGAAATACATAATTCATGTACTACAGAACAATTGTGATGATTGTAATTGTTGAAGACTAAATAGCAGACATATGTTCATGAAGTATCCACTTTTACACCTTGCAAAGCTCTTAAAATAATATTTCAAAGTAATTAAAACACCAGAGTAATATTAGACAATAGCAACCCAAATTATTACCAAATTAGTGACCAATCATTATGGGACAATTTCGGAAAGAGCGTCCATTTGTTCGGCAATATTGCTTAATTTAGGCATATTTTACTACTAAGCATAATATCACAGCAACATGTTAAATAAGGGAAGCTGGAACAAGAACACTCATTGCATTTAAACTGGATTTGGGTTTCAGCCTTTGACCTTAGTGCTTTAAAGCAAATGAATAGAACATTGTCTTCATAAAGCTGGGTCTCAATAACTAGACATTTTCTGGGTCTGTGAGTTTTTACAATGAAATATCAAATTCAATCTATGTAGATCATGCTCCAGTGAATACCTGGAATGGAGTTAACATTGATGGCCTTCATTATGGATCACATCATTGTTGGAATAATGTTCCATAAATGAATCTTAGCAAGTTTAATAGAACAGCATTAACATCAAATGATAAAGGAAACTAAAAGTACTATTGTCTTAACAAGAACATACATTAGTCATCTACGAATGAATGTTTATCCATTTAGTAAATGAATATAAATTCTGAGCTATTCATATGAACTCATCAAATTCAATATAGTATTAACCTTTATAATACATTCAATTTTATGTTTTAGAGTTTAAAGTTGGAAGATACCATGTGGAAACAGGCCCTTCGGCCTCATGAGTCGGCGCTGACCAACAATCCATGAACTATCCTACACACTAGGAACAACATACAGAAGCCTACTCACCTACAAACCTGCTTGTCTTTGAAATGTGAGAAGAAACTGGAGAACCCGGAGAAACCCCTCGTGGTCACAGGGGGAACGTATACTCCATACAGTGAGCACCAAAGGTCAGGATTAAACCTGGGTGTCTGGCGTTGTGAGGGAGCAGCTCAACTGCTGCACCACTGTGCTGCCCTTCAGTTTAATGTTAAATTATGGTGGCATTCAAATACTATTAGAAAAAGAGTATTATGGAGCAAAGAAACTTCAAACAATTGATCGATACAAACAGATCTAGCCTAACGTGCTAAGCTCTTTTACATATGACCCAGTAACACTAGCCAGATTATCAAAAAGAGGAAGATTACTTTGGATTTCAAGTAGGAGGACAGATGCAGTAGACAAAAACTAAAACAAAATCACTTCCATTTTACTTCGGAGTCACGTGAGTGACTTCGTGAAGAACCCGCTTACAACGCATGCGTGTCATTACGCTAACGCATTGCAACTCGTCATTGTCGGGAGGAAGGACGTTCCTCCCAAACGGCAGGGTTTTCGAACCTGCAACAGTAAGGTAAGTGAACATCGTTCTTTACTTACCTTTTTTCTACAGAAGGCTGTTGGAAGCTGGCGGGGGAGAAGTCTGCAAGCGCCGACAAGGACAGCAGGCAGCCAGCAACGGCCGGTGGCACGACAGTCCCCCTTAGCGGGAGTTCGTGCGACTTCAGCTCCGGGAAGAAAATACCGACAAGGGAGCACTCCGGAGCCGACACAGCCCCAAAGACCGACGCTACATGGGCCTGGGGCTGTGCAACAGGTAAGAAAATTCCTTACCTTTTTCTTATTCTTTCCAGGAAGGCTGACGAGCTGCCGTTTCTACAGCAGCAGTCAGCCAGCAACGGAAGTCGGCACCACTGTCTCCCATAACGGGAGCGAGTGCCAACTTCACCCCATACGGGGTGGAGGGAAAAACAGAGCCAACAACCCACAAAACAGTGGGTTGTATTAGGGCTCTGGCACTTTTTAAAATTAGCGGAGAAGGACCAGCCCCGTAAACACCGGGGTCGGTCCGAGCGACTCGAACCCGACGGAGGGAACGACGTTCACCAGGGGAAAAAATTAAAAAGTCGGGAACAGCAGGTAAGAGACTCTGCGTTTCCTTCCACTTACCCTTTAGATGCAGACATGGACCGGGTCCATGTAAGCTGCAGAAAGACCGCGGAGTGCAGGCAGCCGGCAGGAGAACAGCAACGGCAGCCAGCTGCGGCAGGAGCAGCGGCAGCGGCAGCGGCAGGAGCAGCAGCCGACAATGGCAGGAGCAGCAAAGGCACTTCGATTCCCGGAGGGGAAAACACCTGTGCCCGACTTCGCTCCCGCAACAGGGGGCAAATTCATTTCTGGGGCAGTATGTCAGTCTCGCTTTGGAAGCGAGTCTGGCTTGAAGCAGCGCTAACGGCCAGCGCCGAGGCCAAGGACATTGCAGTGCAGTTGACTGGCTGCAACCGACCGCGAGGGACCAGTAATGCGAGTACCGGGGTCGGTCCCAGCGGGTTTTTTAGTTACAGATATCGCTTCTTGGGCCTTTTGACTAAGATCAACTATAGTAGCTGTTATTATCAGTTTTAATATCTTATATGTCCCTTATCTAAGGACCATATAAGTAGGAGTGCCCAGAATTGAGGGCATTAGAGTGGAGTTGACTGGCAGCAACGACCGCAAGGGACCAGTACCGTCAGTACGGTGGTCGGTCCCAGGGGTCTGAGATAAAGGAGCAGCCAGGAGCGCTGAGAGCGTTGGAGCCGGGTTAAAGAAATGGATCAACCGTAGTGGGATCAGCTGTGCCCGATGTCGGCCCCGCACGGGCCAGATCCATGCGGCCGAGCGGTAAGGCTAGATACAAATCAAACAAGGTAGTGGACTCAGAAGGGTCCGACTTTGCATAACCGCCGGCAACCAGCGCCCGAGAGCGCTGGAGCAGGGAGAAGCGGTGTATGGAGCCTTGCTCCAACGTGATAAACCCACAGCAGTACCTCTTTGAGGGCTGCACAATGCTTCTACCCCATCAGAGGGGAGCACTGTGGGTCAGTTCTGGGCTGACCTGCAAGAGGGGTCCGCAGAACAAAAGACAAGTGGGCAGCAGTTAAGCCCCACATGGGTACCCCGTGCGGGACCCTAGAGATCTCTAACTCTAAAAAAGAGTAGGCAGGACCCTGATGGGCCAGAGCCTGGTAAAACAACGTCCCATGATCCTAACACAGCAGGGACTCTGCTGGACATGGTGGCTGATTACTTTAACCAAGTCAAACATGGGTAGACTTGGATCCAGGATGGCAATAGTATTACTATATGTCTGGCCACAAACGCCAACAAGAAATATTTACAGAGACTGGCCAGACATCTGCCACCTGGCAACGGTGAGGCATTACAGGTGCCCAGTGTAAACCAATGCATTTGGCAGCATATGGGGACGAACATCAGGAACCAGGACCTCAAGATCCAGAGAACCTTAAAGGAATTGACGGAAGGGATCACAGCATACACCCGCACCCTGGACTAAACGTAGGTAACCAAAGACCATCAAGACGCACTAGCTCTGTTTAGTAATATGCAATATGACCTGAACTACATGTGGAAGGCTGCCATTCAGCCAGCACTGGGACCCCAAAAATGCTACCATTTGCAAACAAAGAACCATGTGTGGACGAAGCCAAGACACTGGGGCTCATCAAGGCCAGCGCAAGGGCCTATTTTGGAGCACGATACCAGCCACAGGCAAGGCCATAAAAAATGTGGCTCATACCAGTGGTAGTGCCAGAAATCAATATAACCCGCAGGATCCTTTTTTAGGGTATGGCCAGGGCGGCCACCCGGGAAGATGCGGAAGCCTCAACCTCCCACACAACCCCGAACAAGAGATATCAAACCAGAACCTCCTTTTCAAAAAACCAAGGAAATAACACAACCACCGGTAACCATGGAGATAGGTGGGTGTGGTTTTCTTCTGTTAAAAAAGGGACCTACGATGGTGGGGGAGGGGAGGTTGCAACACTACAGTTATGTATGGTATATAATCACTACAGATTCATATAATCTCAGCAGTATTCAGGGTTATCTGATAGGATTTACTCATCCCAATAACCACAGTACAACATACACCAGAATGGCATTTTGTACTTACATAAACCAAACAATCTAAAAACCCACATGGTGCTACAAAAATTGTACACAAAAGGTGTGATTGAGCATACTTTTCATGGAACATTAGAATTTGTATCAAACATATTTATTAAAAATAAAATGGAGTGGGGTTGCAGGATTATCATTGATTTTCAACCCTAAACACATTCGTTCAAGATATTCATTTTAAGATGGATACTCTTATTACTGATAAAGACTTGGTGTCAGCTGGGTTTTTCTATATGGCAGGCATTGACTCAAAAGAGGAACTTTGGTAATATAGAGCTTACAAAAGGGGCAATCATCAGCCCCAATATTATTTACTAAAATTCTAAAACCAGCTTGGCATTGTTATGTAAACAAAGCCATAGGGTGATGTATTTCCCCCGTTCGGCCCCATCAATGGGGTACTAGGGAAAATTCAACTACACTCGGCATCTGGAATTCTCAGAGTACCCGACTGACCTACTAAATCATGGTATTCGGTCATACAGGGGATGGTGTTAGAACCATGTTCCCTAATGAACATAGCCAAAAATTATTAATGTATCCAGTGACTGGAGGCAGTCATCCATGCCATAAGATTATGGATTTATTGATTTGTAGAGTCTAAAAGACCCACTACATGGCATTGGGCTGTCAGACAGGACGATGAATCTCATCTCATCTGTACTAAGACTGTCAACACGGAAGCAGTACCTTGGACACATCAAGAAATGGGGCATATACTGCTTGGACAACAACCTCGACCAAAAGGCCAAGAACATTCTGGCCGTATTGGAATTTTAACAAGCCTCCATTATGATAATCGATGGAGCTACAGTGCCATCAATAGTGCCACAAGTGCACTCTCCAATTACCTATCACAAGGAACGGAGCGGCACGCGGTGGGAACGCACCCCTGGTAAGAAAACCAGGTACTCCGAAATCTGGGACGTGGGTGTCGTTTCTCAACATGCTGAGGAGCTTGTAGCTCATAACAGCATTGTCACTTCAGCAACGGACCAGGAAGATGGTTATGCTCATGGTGTTATTTACCGCACAACGAGTCCAGCCATTAAGCAAACTGAGCCTGGACTCCCTGATCATCTCACCCGAGAAACTGGTGTTTGTCATACAGGATTTAATAAAAGAAAACAGACCAGGTTCATCGGGTCAAGTGTTTGAATTTATGGTATACCCATATGACAAACGACTGTGTATAGCAAGACACATCTAACAATACATAGAATATACTAAGAGCATTCGAGGTCGGAAAATGGCGTTGTTTATCTCTTACAAGAAACCGCATGAAAGGGTCACGACTCAAACTATATCAAGGTGGCTCAAATATGTCCTAAAGATGGCAGGAATAGACACTAATGTTTTTAACTCTCATTCCACCAGGGCTGCAGCAACATCCGCAGCAAAAATTGTACAGGTACCCACAGACCAAATCCTCAGAATCGCAGGATGGTCATCCAAAAAGGGTTTTCCACAGGTTTTATAATAAACCAGTTATTTTTTGGAGCCATCATTGTATTCAGAAAACATTTTACGTTCAACAATATAATTTGCCCGAAAGGTTACAGGGCTATGATTCTCCATGTAAAAAATTTATATATTTTTCGTTATACCACACAACTTTTTGTATAAGTGTGTTTTAAACTTACTAATTATGCTCTCTCCCAATACCCAAGGCAGTTGTGAAGCATGGACTCGTTCCACGGCATGAGGTCACAGAGCTTTGAAATCTTCACGAAGTCACTCACGTGACTCCGAAGTAAAATAGTAAGATTAAACGAGAACTTACCAGTTTGAAGTTTGATCTGTATTTTATGAGGAGTCACAATGAGGGATTACGTGCCCTCCGCTCCCACCCTCTTATGATCATATCACAAACTGGTATATCTTTGATAATCTTACTATGTTAGATCATTATAGGTTCCTGTGACCTCACACCGCTGCTTTGAAGAATGACACGCATGCGTTGTAAGCGGGTTCTTCACGTAATCCCTCATCGTGACTCCTCATAAAATACAGATCAAACTTCAAACTGGTAAGTTCTTGTTTAATCTTACTATTTTCTACATTAACAAAATAATTGGATTATTTAAAAAGTAATTGATTCTTTCCTGCAAAACAAAAATAAGATGCATATGGGAGGTAGTAACTCTAACTTTCTGGAATGATATGCTATTTTTAGTTTAGTTTAGAGATACAGCACGGAAATATGCCCTTCGGCCAACCGAGTCCGCACCAACCAGCGATCTCCGCACATCAACACTATCCTACACACAGTAAGGACAATTTTACACATACATCAAGCCAATTAACATACCTGTACATCTTTGGAGTGTGGGAGGAAACCAAAGATCTCGGAGAAAACCCACACGTTGAAGGGGAGAACGTGCAAACTCCGTACAGTCAGCACCCATAGTCGGGATCGAACCCGGGTCTCTGGCGCTGCAAGTGTTGTAAGGCAGCAACTCTACTGCTGCGCCACCGTGACCACCCTATTATTTTAATCAGTTCCATTTCTGCCATCAAGTCAAGAGTCAAGAGAGTCCAGGCTATTTCATTATCAGATGTACCGGGACTGGATCAATGAAATTCCTAATTGCTGCAGCTTTACAGACATAATTTCATTGTTCATCAGTATAATAATGTTGACCCTCTTTTCCTATGTGCTAATCCTTCAGTCGGGAGAAACAAATCTTTGAGGGGATATTCATGAGGGGATCGTGTCAACTATTATTTTTCATGTCATATATATGATAAATAAATGTAAAGGCCTAGAAATTCAATTGTGTAATTTTCTTTCTGTGTTTTATGTAGGTCTATTACTGTGCCTTTGCTGTATGGGCAGTGGGATGTTCTGTCCTGCCTGATGTGTCCCTATTGCGGGTGTATGGGCATGTGTATGAGCCATTTGAATAGAAACAGGTCCTCACAGCATATCTCAGGACGGTATCAGCATAAAGGGACACCAGCCAGAACAAATCCCAAGCTGTGGAATCCAAAGCTGGGAATCCACTGCGGATAAGCACATTTCTATAGTCACTGCAGATGCTGGTTTAAATAGGTAGACACAAAATGTTGGAGTAACGGCAGCATCTCTGGAGAGAAGGAAAGGGTCTCGACCAGAAACGACACCCATTCCTTCTCTCCAGAGAAGCTCCCTGTCCCGCTGACTTACTCCAGCATTTGTGTCTACTTTCTATAGTCACTGGCACCTTCTGGGCATTTTCAACATTTTCTGTTTTATTCTATTTCACTACCAATGTGCTAGGATCCATTATCTTTAAGGAGAGCAGAGCTCTCAATGTTTACGACTATTTGTGTGAAGAAGTGCTTTCTGATTTTGGTGAGTAATGACATCCCTCTAGTTTTAATATTTTTTTTATTTTATTTTATTTGATTATATAGTTTTGATTTATTTTGTTCTAAGTGGAGAAAGTTCACTGTAAATTTACCAGACTCACATTCTTATATCTGTCTCAAAGACGGAACAGGGGGCAGTACAGCAGTGCAGCAGTAGAGTCGTTGCCTTGAAGCATAAATATAATGGTAACTTGCCGAGGCCTTCATACTTTATGAAGTATTCATGCTAGCTTACATGCTCTGTTAAGGGAAGAGGTCATATGAGATGGTTAGTTTTGTAGGGTGTGCAGGGAAATCTCCTGGGATAGTACTTCTCGGGTAGAGCTGTTTCTCTTCCTGTATCAGTTGGTATCAGACTGTTGTGCCTAAACGTTAGAAGAATTCAGAACGTTAGAGAACGTTAGAAGAATTACAGCTCAGCATTCAACACCATTATTCCATCAAAACTGATCACCAAACTCGGTAACCTGGGCATCGACCCCTCCCTCTGCAACTGGATACTGGACTTTCTAACCAACAGACCCCAGTCTGTGAGGTTAGACAAGCACACCTCTTCAACCCTCACCCTGAACACCGGCGTTCCTCAGGGCTGTGTGCTGAGCCCCCTCCTCTACTCCCTCTTCACCTATGACTGCACACCTGTACATGGTACTAACACCATCATCAAGTATGCAGATGATACAACGGTGATTGGCCTCATCAGCAACAACGATGAGCTGGCCTACAGGGAGGAGGTCCAGCACTTAGCAGCATGGTGCGCTGACAACAACCTGGCCCTTAACTCCAGAAGACCAAGGAGCTCATTGTAGACTTCAGGAAGTCCAGAGGCGGCACGCACACCCCCCATCCACATTAACGGGACGGAGGTGGAACGTGTTTCTAGCTTCAGGTTCCTGGGAGTCAACATCTCCGATGACCTCTCTTGGACCCACAATACCTCTACTCTGATCAAGAAGGCTCATCAGCGTCTCTTCTTCCTGAGGAGACTTAAGAAGGTCCATCTGTCTCCTCAGATCCTGGTGAACAGCACCATCGAGAGCATCCTTACCAACTGCATCACATGTATGGTTGCAACTCCGACCGGAAGGTCTGTCTGCAGCGCTGTTCATACGTACGTCAAGGTACAACACGTTTATTAAAGTTCACTCACAGCACTTCTCCTCTGCATGGTGTTATCAGTAAACTAGCGGAGGGCGCTACATCGCCAGACTCACACCCCAACCATGGACTGTTTACCCTCCTACATTAAGGCGCTACAGGTCTCTCGTTGATGAACCAGCAGGTCGAGGAACAGCTTCTTTCCGGCGGCTGTCACTCTACTAAACAACGTACCTCGGTGACTGCCAATCACCCCCCCCCCCCCCCGGACACTTATTATTTATTTTTTATTGAAATCGTTTGCTATGTCGCTCTTCAAGGGAGATGCTAAATGCATTTCGTTGTCTCTGTACTGTACACTGACAATGACAATTAAAATTGAATCTGAATCTGAATCGGAATGCCTTCATAATACAAAATTCCAGAATAGTGCCGCACTCTCCTGAATTTTGGGACTCCTTGAATGGCAAAGCAAAACAGAAGCAGATGTCTTTAGTCACATTGCAATCCAGTGGATTATTCGAGATGCATCACGGCTTGGTCTGGGAACAGCTCCATCTGTAATGAGTTGACTCATACGTACGTCAAGGTACAACACGTTTATTAAAGTTCACTCACAGCATTCTTCTGCATGGTGTTACAGTAAACTAGCAGCTACTCAGACTAATTACTTAAGCAGACTTCTGATAATATAAACTGCATAGTAGGCGGAGCTTCTACTAACAAGCACAACAATTTGTTAGCAAGAATTAACCAATCTACCGCTTTCTTTGTAGAAACAAAATAAAGCATTGATACATGGTGGTTAAATAATACGGTAGCCGAAACGCTAATAGCGCATATGGGGAAGTATAGCAGATTACACAAAATCTCAGTCTCTAAGGGGTGGCCTGCTGACTCGTCGAGCGTGTGGTATAAAACCGCGTCTCCTTCTTTCACTGGGGAAGTGACCGGGGACGGCACTGGAGACCCGCCTATTGTAGGTGGTGAAATAGGCGAGCTGGGCGCTGAATGCCGTGGAGAGGCCACGGGGGACACAGTCTGTTGAGCAGTTGGCCTGGAGTAATGGGAGGGTATATAAAACGTGTGACCTCTGGATATACGTAGCCCCAGGACATGGTTCCTTCACAGGAAGGAGATGTTAACGGTTGTGTCTGTAAATGCCCCCGTCCGCACTTACCAGGTAAGAGCGCGGTTCTTTAGTAGATCTGTGGATGTGACTCAGACAGCCATAACCCTTGTTGGTCTGGAGGCAAACAACCTGCCCACTGGAGAGAGGTTTAAGTGGCTTGCTGGACTTGTCAAAAGATAATTTTTGATCATCACGCTTCATTTGTAGTTGTTTCTGGACTGCGGGAGGTGACTGGACCTGTGGCAGCAACAGCTGCTGGGATACGGGCAGGGCAGCACAGGTTTGGCGAGACATCAGTCGTCAGTATGGGACTGCGGTCAATGTTCCTCAAGTTGAGCAAGTCCAGGTAGACATCGGATTTGGCAAGATAAGAACGCTCCATTAGTTGTTTTGCGCTTCGGACAGCCCGTTCAGCGAGCCCGTTGGACTGCGGGAACTCAGGGCAGCTGGTGATATGTCGAAAGTCCCATCGTTGAGTGAAGTTTCTGAAGAGCTCACTAGTGAACTGACTGCTGTTGTCGGATAGGAGGCGTGCAGGGGAGCCGTGCAGGGAGAAATGGTGTGACAGCTTCTGGATCTTGCTACTCCTGCATTTATACCCAACAGTAAGAAGGTTCAACTGTTGGGTATAAATGCAGGAGTAGCAAGATGGATTCAACAGTGGCTGAATGGGAGAAGCCAGAGGGTAATGGTGGATGGTTGTTTGTCGGGTTGGAGGCAGGTAACTAGTGGGGTGCCTCAGGGATTGGTGTTGGGTCCTTTGTTGTTTGTCATGTACATCAATGATCTGGATGAAGGTATGGTAAATTGGATTAGTAAGTATGCAGATGATACCAAGATAGGGGGTGTTGTGGATAATGAAGAGGATTTCCAAAGTCTACAGAGTGATTTAGGCCATTTGGAAGAATGGGCTGAAAGATGGCAGATGGAGTTTAATGCTGATAAATGTGAGGTGCTACACCTTGGCAGGACAAATCAAAATAGGACGTACATGGTAAATGGTAGGGAATTGAAGAATACAGTTGAACAGAGGGATCTGGGAATAACCGTGCATAGTTCCTTGAAGGTGGAATCTCATATAGATAGGGTGGTAAAGAAAGCTTTTGGTATGCTAGCCTTTATAGATCAGAGCATTAAGTATAGAAGCTGGGATGTAATGTTAAAATTGTACAAGGCATTGGTGAGACCAAATCTAGAGTATGGTGTACAATTTTGGTTGCCCAATTATAGGAAAGATGTCAACAAAATAGGGAGAGTACAGAGGAGATTTACTAGAATGTTGCCTGGGTTTCAACAACTAAGTTACAGAGTAAGGTTGAATAAGTTAGGTCTTTATTCTCTGGAGCGCAGAAGGTTAAGGGGGGACTTGATAGAGGTCTTTAAAATGATGAGAGGGATAGACAGAGTTGATGTGGATCAGCTTTTCCCTTTGAGAATAGGGAAGATTCAAACAAGAGAACATGACTTCAGAATGAAGAGACAGAAGTTTAGGGGTAACATGAGGGGGAACTTCTTTACTCAGAGAGTGGTGGCGGTGTGGAATGAGCTTCCAGTGGAAGTGGTGGAGGCAGGTTCGTTGGTATCATTTTTAAATAAATTGGATAGGCATATGGATGAGAAGGGAATGGAGGGTTATGGTATGAGTGCAGGCAGGTGGGACTAAGGGAAAAAAGTTGTTCGGCACGGACTTGTAGGGCCGAGATGGCCTGTTTCCGTGCTGTAATTGTTATATGGTTATATGGATGACTGTGATGTGATGGTTTGGAGTACGTCAATTTCAAACCAGCCCGAATATGAGTTGACAAGAACCAGATAGTATTTTCCATGCCATTCGAATATGTCGGTGGCTACCGTGAGCCACAGCAGAGCAGGAATGGGTGCGATAGTAAAGGTTGTTTTTGCTGGTGTGGCGTTAGACTTTTGCAGATGGCGCAGACCTCAGTTTTTTCACGTATGCACGGATATCCCACAAACAATTGTTCTATTGTGCACTGGAAAACCTCGCTGGCGGGGTTGATGCTCAGGAATTTGTAACGGCCGAAAGGGGTGCCGAACGTAGTAAGGTTGGACGACTCTGGTTCCACCAGGAGTGATTTTGGGATCAACGGCGATATTGTATTTGAGGGGCAGCTTACCAACGTCATCGTTAAACAGTTCTTTATATTGTGAGAGTATCTGCTGAGTGGGACCCTCAGCGAGAAAGAGTTACATAGAAACATAGAAACATAGAAATTAGGTGCAGGAGTAGGCCATTCGGCCCTTCAATGTTGATGGACAGCAGGGCCAAAGTAGACCAGGCCCAGATCGTGGCATGTATTGAAACCAAGCAGAGTTGCAGAATCCCCTCGGACGATAAAAAACTTAAGGGTATGAGACCGCAAGTCTATGATGCAGTTCAAATCAGTTTCTCCAAGCGGGTGCAGAACCTCACCCCTGTAGGTTCAGCATTATGTATTCTTTTAAATTCAGATAAAGAAATTATATTACACTTCGCTCTGGTGTCAATCTTAGCGATTGCAGTTTTGTTATTCACAATCATGGAGTCTTCAGGGTCGAGTTGCTCATTAGAGGAAGGGAGGAGGGAGTGAATGTCTGAACTGTTATCTTGGCTTTCAGAGAGGAGAGTGGGGGATAGCGCATCCAGCTCTTTGTTTTCACTATCAGTAGGTTCATGTTTTAACAGGTGTACCTTTGTCCTTGGGACAGTTCGAGTCGACAGGAATGGCAACATTTTGTGAAGTGGTTAAATTTCTTACAGTAATTGCAAATTTTACCATTAGCAACACAGAATTCCCGACCTGGAGCATGATAATTGTTACAATTAGGGCACAGAGCAGTAGACCTTTGTTGCTGCCAGGGAGGGGAAGGCTGTGAAGGCTTGTTATGACAGGAGGTATCAGCAAGGTTGACAATATACTGGGAGCGCTGCCCAGAGGTTACAAACTTTGTGTGAGAAGCCGTTATCTCAGCGATCCAACAGGCATGTTCGGCTTGATGTAGAGTCAGTTCAGTGTTACGAAGCAGTTCGTCTCTCACTTTGTCACTGAGCATACCTCCAACGGGTTTGTCGAGGATCACATCATCGGATAAATTCTCAAAACGACAGCGCGCAGTCATGTGCTTTAAGCCGCTGAAAAAACATTCCATAGGTTAGTTCTGCTGTTGGAAACGAGCAAAAAACTTGGTGCGTTCAATTATGGAATTTGAAGGGAGGTCTTACAGCTGTGTGAACTTTGCAAGGAGATCAGCAGGGTCATGAATCATTTCTGCAGGCACCAGGACCAGATTGTTGTGGTCTAAAACAGCAGGCACGAAAGTAAAACGATCCGTGAGATTAATTGCCTCAGGGCCAGCAAGGTTTAAGAGTCCGGAAGCACGTACCTCTGGCGGATTGTTGTGATGAACAATACGAATGTAGTGGGTATAGTCGCACTCGAAAATGCGCCATCGTTCGGCAATATCAGAGTCAAAGATCAGAGGACTAGGACGGCGAGACGAATTTGCCATGATGGATATAACATGCAAATAAAACAAGTTCGAATGAAATAAAACCCGATAAACTTAAACGGGGTGGGTAAGAAACTACTTCTTGACACCATGTAATGAGTTGACTCATACGTACGTCAAGGAACAACACATGTATATTAACTTTCACTCAGAGCATTCTTCGGCATGGTGTTACAGTAAACTAGCAGCTACTCAGACTAATTACTTAAGCAGACTTCTGATAATATAAACGACATAATATGCGGAGCTTCTAATACCAAGCACTACAATTTGTTAGCAAAAAGTAACCAACCTACACCATCCAAGATCGCAAGAAATTGCAGAGAATTATGGACGCAGCCCAGATCATCACACAAACCAACATCCCTTCCATTTACTCCATTTATACTTCACGCTACCTCGCCAAGGCCACCAGAATAATCAAGGATGAGTTGCACCCTGGCCACTCTCTCTTCTCCCCTCTCCCATCAGGCAAAAGGTATAGAAGTTTGAAAATGCACATTTCCAGATTTAGGGACAGTTTCTTCCCAGCTGTTGTCAGGCAAGTGAACCATCCTCCCACAACTGGAGAGGTCTTGAACTATTATCTACCTAATTGGAGACCCTCGGACTATCTTTGATCAGACATTACGGGCATTATCTTGCACTAAACGTTATTTACATTATTCCCTTTATCGTGTATCTGTACAGTGAATGGCTCAATTGTAATAGTGTATTTACCAGCTAACTGGTTGGCAAACAAAAGCTTTTCACTGTACCTCAGTACACATGACAGTCAACTAAATATAACTAAATAAAACTGCAGTATAATGTGGATAAATGTGAGGTTATCCATTTTGGTGGCAAAAATAGGAAAGCAGACTATTATCTAAATGGTGGCCGATTGGGAAAGGGGGAGATGCAGCGAGACCTGGGTGTCATGGTACACCAGTCATTGAAGGTAGGCATGCAGGTGCAGCAGGCAGTAAAGAAAGCGAATGGTATGTTAGCTTTCATTGCAAAAGGATTTGAGTATAGGAGCAGAGAGGTTCTACTGCAGTTGTACAGGGTCTTGGTGAGACCACACCTGGAGTATTGCATACAGTTTTGGTCTCCAAATCTGAGGAAGGACATTATTGCCATAGAGGGAGTGCAGAGATGGTTCACCAGACTGATTCCTGGGATGTCAGGACTGTCTTATGAAGAAAGACTGGATAGACTTGGTTTATACTCTCTAGAATTTAGAAGATTGAGAGGGGATCTTATAGAAACTTACAAAATTCTTAAGGGGTTGGACAGGCTAGATGCAGGAAGATTGTTCCCGATGTTAGGGAAGTCCAGGACAAGGGGTCACAGCCTAAGGATAAAGGGGAAATCCTTTAAAACCGAGATGAGAAGAACTTTTTTCACGCAGAGAGTGGTGAATCTCTGGAACTCTCTGCCACAGAGGGTAGTTGAGGCCAGTTCATTGGCTATATTTAAGAGGGAGTTAGATGTGGCCCTTGTGGCTAAGGGGATCAGGGGGTATGGAGAGAAGGCAGGTACGGGATACTGAGTTGGATGATCAGCCATGATCATATTGAATGGCGGTGCAGGCTCGAAGGGCCGAATGGCCTACTCCTGCACCTAATTTCTATGTTTCTATGTTTCTAAACTAAACGTCTTACTGTCTGCTCAATAGGCAAGACATGCACCACAGAAGAAAAGAGTGTGAAGTGTGCAAGCTTCTAGACCAAGCATTTATGTCTAAACATGAACTTCTTGCAATGCTAAGGTCATTTTGATTAAGAATTAAGTTGAATTATATGCCCCTGTTTTCCGGTGTGAAATATGATGATCGGGGGTGCCGATTGGACGAGAGAAACATTTCCTTCCAACTTACCTAACTCCACTTGGTTCTTCAATGCATATGCGATAGGCTTTTAAATTTATCCAGTGAATTGGCCTTTACTGCCTTCTGTGGTAGAGAATTCCATCAATTAACAACTCTCTGGGTGAAAATGTTTTTTTATCATCTCAGTTTTAAATGGCCTGCCCTTTATTCTTGGACTGTGGCCCATGGTTCTGGACTCCCCCAACATTGGGAACATTTTTCCTGCATCTAGCTTGTCCAGTCATTTTTTAATTTTATATGTTTCTATAAGACCCCTCTCATCCTTCTAAATTCCAGTGACTACAAGCCCAATCTTTAAAATCTTTCCTCATATGACAGACCCGTTATCCCAGGGATTAACCTATGTGAGGAATTGAATCCAAGTTATTAAAGACAGAATCGCAAATTTGAATTCTTCAGGTCATGCAGCATCTTTGGAGAACATGTTCTCTGCTGATGGAACCTATGTCCTATTCCCTCAATGATTGGTAGATCAATACTTTCCCATATATTACCATTAGAGCAGATGAGTGGTGGGAGGATCAGGGTGGAGTTAATGGTCATGTGAGACAGAATAGGTTTCATGGAAATAAGTAAGAGAAAGGGATTGGTGAGATGTTTCTGACAGCAGGGATAGACTCAAAAGGCCAAATGGTCTCTAACAATATCATATAAGAAATTTGAAATGTAACAATAGTCAAACCTGAGTAAGTTGCTTTTCCAGCTATGCTTATTGGATTGTGCTATGATGCTGAGCAACAATGTATGCTTTTTTTCATGATTTCACCCATATTTGCATATAATAGTTTTAACTGCATTCGGAGCTGACACATGAAGATCTTGAGCTGTAGGGACGTCACGCTGTTATGCATGTATTGTAGTCTTGTCAATATCCATGGGTGGTGATGCACTTGCAATGGAGATGTTCTGACACCATGGTAATAGGGAAATAAACTTAATTGAGCACACATACGATAATATCAATGACTGCCTGCCAACAAGAGAGCTCTAAATTTTCAGAGTGTTACAAATACTTCCCTGAGCAACAATATAACTCAAAATAATTTATTTTTTAAACTTAAGAGCACCTGAAATAAATAAAAATGGCAAGATGTATGTTTGACTGATGGTGAAATCTTGAGCAAAACACAAAGTGCTGGAGGAACAAAGTGCTGGAGTTAGATAGAGCTCTAGGGGCTAGTGGAGTCAAGAGATATGGGGAGAAGACAGGCACGGGTTATTGATAGGGGATGATCAGCCTTGATCACAATGAATGGCGGTGCTGGCTTGAATGGCCAAATGGCCTCCTCCTGCACCTATTTTCTATGTTTCTATGTTTCTATGAACTCCATTGGGAAGTTTGACAGTGAAATGGTCAATAAGCTGTGGCATCATTCATAGGATCTTGGACTGTTGCTGACACCCCCAGCACACCTTCAACTCGCAATATCAGAAACATACACATCTGAAAATGCAATTGCATTTTACATGGTTTTTATCAGCAGTATGCAATTGAAAATCTTGCATTAAACATTATTCACAATATTCCCTTTATCATGTATCTGTACACTGATAACAATCATTCCACATCATTTGGACAATCCAACCAGACATTTCCTGTTGTGATTTGGCCTATAATGTATATAAATGTATGTTCCGCATGTTCAATGTGTGCGCATATTATGATGTAGTTAGAGAGCTGCATGAACAAGACGCACTTGCTTCTCAATGTTACCTTCACCACCCGCAGTTAGAACAAGCGATGTGTGAATATGGGCATACATTGAAAATCAGTCAAAAATGGTGGAACTATCAGACTTCACACAAAGAGAGAAAAAATCAGATTTCATGTCAGGAGTTTCGACTTGCCTTCAACAGAATACCATTTCCTTCCAACTTACCTAACTCCACTTGGTTCTTCAATGCATATGCGATAGGCTTTTAAATTTATCCAGTGAATTGGCCTTTACTGCCTTCTGTGGTAGAGAATTAGATCAATTAACAACTCTCTGGGTGAAAATGTTTTTTTATCATCTCAGTTTTAAATGGCCTGCCCTTTATTCTTGGACTGTGGCCCATGGTTCTTGACTCCCCCAACATTGGGAACATTTTTCCTGCGTCTAGCTTGTCCAGTCATTTTTTGATTTTATATGTTTCTATAAGACCCCTCTCATCCTTCTAAATTCCAGTGACTACAAGCCCAATCTTTAAAATCTTTCCTCATATGACAGACCCGTTATCCCAGGGATTAACCTATGTGAGGAATTTAATCCAAGTTATTAAAGACAGAATCGCAAATTTGAATTATTCAGGTCATGCAGCATCTTTGGAGAACATGTTCTCTGCTGAACATGTTCTCCAGAGATGCTGCCTGACCCACAGTATTAATCCAGCACTTTGTATCTTTTTTTGTAAAACAGCATCTGCAGTTCTTTGTATCCTCAAAGATAAGAAAATCCCAGACAATTTCAGCAGATATGTGATGTAGTTAAATTAGAGAGTTGGAGAGTGTAGTGAAATAACCAAGCATTCAACAAGAACATTTTCACAGATTTTCATATGTTGACATCAGTTTATCGGGAAGGTTGACATAAAAAGAAATGGCAGCTCAGACTCAAGCTGGTCACATTGGAAGCCTAATAAAGCCCGTCCCACTTAGGAAACCTGAATGGAAACCTCTGGTGACCTTGCGCCCCACCCAAGATTTCCATTAGTCGCCAGAGGTTTTGGTCACTCACCTGGAAAGCCTCCACCGAAGCGTGAGCTGCATCTACTGACCAAAGATCCTACAGGATCTTTGCTACCAACCGCACACACACACACACACAACGCTAAGGTGGGGACCAGGGACAGCGGAGGAGCACTGTCTGCGCGATGAAGAGGAAGGTAAACGGCTGCCACAGAGCACGGTAAGTCCTTTAGAGAGCGCGGGGAGGAGGGAGAGAAGGAGAAAGAAGGGGAGAGGACAGAGAAGGGGAGAGAGGAAGGGGAGAGAAGGGGAAAAGAAGAGGGAAGAAGGAGAGAGAAGGGGGGAGAAGGAGTCGAGACTAATAAAGTTTAATAAAGTTCTCTCTCCCACCCCCTTCTCTCTCTCCCACCCCCTTCTCTCTCTCCCCCCCCTTCTCTCTCTCCCACCCCCTTCTCTCTCTCTCTCTCTCCTCTCCCCCCCCTTCTCTCTCCCCCCCTCCCCTTCTCTCCCCCCCTCCCCTTCTCTCCCCCCCTCCCCCCCCCCCCCCCCCCCCCCCCCCCCCCCCCCCCCCCCCTCCCCCCCCCCCCCCCCCCCCCTCATATCTACCTCATTGGAGACACTTGGACTAACTTTGATCAGACATTACTGGACTTTATCTTGCACTAAACATTATTCACATTACTCCCTTCATCATGTATCTGTACCCTGTGAATGGCTCAATTGTAACCATGTATTGTCTTTCCGCTCACTGGTTAGCATGCAGCAAAAGCTTTATTACTGTACCCCGGTACGTGTGACAATGAACTCAAACTCAACCTCAACATGAACAAGACTATTTGCCGATGTGATATTATTTGATGATATTTAACCAGTTGATGATGAACTATATCAATTTCAGGATCTCTATACAGGTGCAAGAGACTGCAGATGCGGGAATCTTGAGCAAACACAAAGTGCTTGAAGAGCACAGCAAGTCAGGCAGTATCTATAGAGTTAAATGAGTGGACAACACTTTGGGTCAGGACCCTACCTCTGACTGCAGTTTCCCTCAAACCAGCTTTAGCACATGTATATGCTCTATTAAATGTGGATGCAGAGATTCAGAAATATTTTACAATACATAGTAGAGTATTTATTCCTGCATAAAACTATCTCATACTATCTTCTCTAAAGAAGTTTAAAATTGCAATAGCCTAGATTTGACTAAATTAAGTGAAGTGAGGACACTTTTCTCAAATTGTGGGATGGTTATAACACCAACATGTCCACTTAATAAGGTTAAAGAAACTCAGAAACATTTTAAATCTGTAAATCTTATGACGATATAAATCAGTCTTCCCATTCAAAAATGTATGTAATTGTACACTTACGTGCTGAATGTTTGCACACATGTGCATTGAGGTCAGCAGACTGCATAAACAAGTTACATGTGTTTTTGCAACTCTCCACCTCTATCCATGATCCTCACTGTTTCCTTGCTGCCTATAGTTAAAACAAGCATGTGTATATGCAGATAGATTATATGTATTGCCAACATCAACATGATTTCAGTATCAGGCTGCAGAGTGTTATTATTCCCCAGGCATCATTCCTTTGAGCTTGGAGACACTGTTCTAAGGCCACCCATTGTTGGCCATTCCCAGCACGATGTGGTCTCGCTGCTACTGTGCTGAACTGGGAGACCTACAAACAAAGTAAAAACCTTAATATCATGATTTGTACCCGGTACTGAAACAATATGGCTATACCCGAAACAAAGGAGGTGATATTGTTGCTGCAGTAGTTCCTGAGACATACAAGTCATTAGTTGGCTCCTCAGCCATAATTATTTTAAAATCTTTGAAGGAACACCTTAACCCAACATAATTTGAGAACGTCAAGAGACACAAACAATGACAAACTGGAAGAAGCACTGGTCAGCACTTGGTCAAGATGGAGACAATGCTGAAAGCTGCAACTTCAAGATCATTTTTGATCAGTTTCATATATAGATAGGTAGATGAAAACATTTGATGGACATTGCCTAATTTGGAGCACTTGAGGAGACAGGGTGGCTGCCATTGTAGAAACGGTGTCCAGAACAGTTAGATAGCTTTATTTGGGATTAAATTTAGAAATAATCTTGTAGAAATGGCTGTACCTTCTTCTTAGTCCACAGAATTAGAACTGGGATCCTAACCATCTGCCTATTAAAAAAATCCTCTTTGCCTGTATCCACCTATTACCTGCCAGGATTTGTTCTGCCCCTACTCTCTTCCAGTTTCCCCTCCACTTCCCACACAACAGTCTGAAGAAGGGTCCCAACCAAAACATCACCTGTCCATGTTAACCAGAGAAGCTGCCTGACCCGCTAAGTTACTCCAGGACTTTGTGTCTTTTTCTGGAAAGTGATACGTCAATACTGCTGAAGAGTGTTTTTGATTGTCAAATTGTCGGACAAAGGCCAAGGAATAGACAAAAAGTGTGAGGTAAGATAAGGGAAGAAAAGCCATGAAATACAAAGCCAGAGGAAAGGTTATATTAAAAAAAAGGCTGCATTTAGAGTATCATGTTCAGGTCTGGGCACCATGTTATAGGAAAGATGTTGTCAAGCTGGAAAGGGTACAGAGAAGATTTCCAAGCATGATGCCTGGGCTAGAGGGTCGGAGCTATAGGGAGAGGTTGAGTAGCTGGGACTATATTCAGCGCAGGACGATGAGGAGTGATCTTATTAAGTTGTATAAAATCATGAGAGGAATAGATCGGGTAGATACACAGAGTCTCTTGCCCAGAGTAGGTGAATCCCTTCCTTCACCTTCCTTTCCTTCATTCTGTTTTCTCTTCTTCCTTCCTCCACAGGCCAAAGGATGAGTGAGGCTGACGAGCTGATGATGTGCAGGTGATTTGAGCCAATAGCTCAATTGGACTTAGCTGTGGCTTTTGTTGCTGAGTCTTCAGCCTGGCCCAGAGTGTTGCTGTTTTCCAGCAGTCAGGCTTTGCTTGTGGTGATGGGGATCATAGCAGTACTGAGGGAGGACATGTGATGTCACACTGGGTAGAAATCTTTAGCTTTAGAACATAGAAACATAGAAACATAGAAATTAGGTGCAGGAGTAGGCCATTCGGCCCTTCGAGCCTGCACCACCATTTAATATGATCATGGCTGATCATCCAACTCAGTATCCCGTACCTGCCTTCTCTCCATACCCTCTGATCCCCTTGGCCACAAGGGCCACATCTAACTCCCTCTTAAATATAGCCAATGAACTGGCCTCAACTACCCTCTGTGGCAGAGAGTTCCAGAGATTCACCACTCTCTGTGTGAAAAAAGTTCTCCTCATCTCAGTTTTAAAGGATTTCCCCCTTATCCTTAAGCTGTGACCCCTTGTCCTGGACTTCCCCAACATCGGGAACAATCTTCCTGCATCTAGCCTGTCCAACCCCTTAAGAATTTTGTAAGTTTCTATAAGATCCCCTCTCAATCTCCTAAATTCAAGAGAGTATAAACCAAGTCTATCCAGTCTTTCTTCATAAGACAGTCCTGACATCCCAGGAATCAGTCTGGTGAACCTTCTCTGCACTCCCACATTTGGGTTTGTAGAAGCTAAATTAACCGGGTGGAACAGTGGTACAGCCGGCAGAACTGGTGCCGCACAGTGCCTGACACCTAGGTTCCATCTTGAACTCGGGTGCTGACTTCGGAGATTGCATGTTCTACCAGGGACCGCATTGGATTTCCTTTGACTACACCAGCTTCCTCCTATGTCCCAAATATATGTGGATTTGGAGGTTAATTGGCTACTGTAAATTGCCTCATGTACAAGGAGTGGGTGTGAAAGTGGAATAACAGAACTAGTGAGAACGGGTGATCGATGTTCAGCGTAGACTTGAGGGGCACTATTCTTTTTTTCCACAGACGCTGCCAGACATTGAGATATTCTAGCTTTTTGTGTCTATCTTTGGTGGGCTGAAGGGCTTGTTTCCATGCTGCATCTCTAAATTAAACTAAACTGAAAAATAAATGAACACCTTTTTGCTGTCTTCATACAATGGCAATATGAGATGCAAATGCCCCATTTACCTCTGTCCGAAAGTAAGCCCAGTTATGGTTGGCCTACATCCTTAATCCACAATGTAGGAGGAACTGCACAAGTTCGAGATTAATGGGATGTTGGGGAAGGTTCAATATGAAGAGTGGAAACAGCATTGGTGGTGGACCCCAAGACAAACATAACAATGCAATCACATGGACAGCACAAGGTTACCCTGAGCAGAGCTGTTCATGATTAGCAGTTTTCACAGTCTACCTTAGAAGATTTATTCACATACTTGATGACTTCTTGAGATTTCAGTAATCTTGGCTAAGCATAGGTAAATATGGATTCTACGAGCTGGAACTATCTGACACATAATACTCACAAGGAGTTGTATGTTCACACAAGCTACCACATGTGGATAAAACAACTGGAGGAATTCAATGGGTCAGGCAGCGAATAAAATACATTGCCACAGAGACCAAGTAAAAACACTTGAAGAAGTTGGGTGAGATATTGGCAAGTTGCAGAAACATAAAGTATGGCTGGAATGAGAAAGGTGAATTACTGAGCTCAAACATTTCTTCTTGGGCTTCTAAATCAATAAGAATGGCTAGAGACCTGCCTTGGATTCTCAATCCTTTACATTAATTCTCTCAGGAATGCGCACAACACAAGCATCACTAAAGGGCCTGTCCCACTTGGGCGACCTTATCTGCGAGTTCTGGTGAGTATTCCCTCGACTCATACTCGCAGCATGGTCGACACGAGGTCGTAGGAGGTCTTCGTAACTCTCCTTCATGCTCGAGAGTGGTCTCCGCGTACTCGAGGCCTCAGCTAGGTCACGGCATTTTTTTCAATATGTTAAAACATGCCCGTGAGTAAAAAAGGTTCGCCATGGAAAAAATCGATACTTTGTTTACTCATAGGTTTAGTCGTAGTATGTCGGCATGTTAGTTAGTCATAAGTAATCGAGGGTAGTCGAAGGTAGTCTTCATCATAGTCGAAGGGAGGTCGAAGGAGATCAAAGGAGGTTGTCCAATTTTCCCGAAGTTAGTCATAGCTAGTCGCAGCTAGTCAAAGCTGGTTTTCAACATAGTCGAAGGAGGTCGAAGGAGGTCTTCTACATAGTCGAAGGAGGTCTTCAACATGTCATTTTTTCAAACTCTTCTAAACTCGCCAATTAGGCCAGCCTCCTTAATTCTTCCATTATATATTCTGTAAATATTGAAACTAAAATGTAAATGCTTGCATTGTACTTAATTTGGTGGTTGCTGGCTGAAGGGCCAAATGACCTACTCCTGCACCCATTGTCTATTGTTGCATCATTTTGTATTATTTCTGAACACAGTATTTATATCACTAAATCATTTTGCAATAGAATTGCATTTGGCTTGGTGGAGAAATATAAAGGCTGGTTTTCTGAAATTCTTACTGAGTGAGAAGTTATTTGACATCATGACAGGAATCTACAAAAAATAGCACCTTCATAGACATGTCTTGCTAAATGTGCATGTAATCTGCTTGTTCGATAAAGACTAACATAACAACTACGCTTGCGTTTTTCTCCTGATTTACAGATAATATCCACAACTATAACTCTAAACATTCAGTGGAGCATCTACACTGCTCATCTTAAAACAAAGTGGGCAATAATTCAGGTAGACTCAGGTTTAGAGAAAATCAAATCTAAATGCAGAGACATGATTTTCCAAATACTCTACCATTGCTTGATTACTGGATGGTGGGCCTAAGGGGTGTCATATTATGTGGGAGAGTACAGAAAAGCTCACTTCCAGCTAATATGTCATTTGGTGCAAATTATTAATGTTCTATAACTGGCTCATCCATACGGCCATCTTTAAGGAAGGAACTATGGGTGCTGGTTTACAGAAAAAAACTACAAAGTGCTGAGGTAACTCAGCGAGTCAGGCAGCATCTCTGGAGGACATGGATAGGTGACGATTCAGGTCAAGATCCTTCTTCAGGCTGATTATAGTTGGGAGAGAGAAAACTAGAAGAAGTGGTGGCAGGGCAAAGTCTGGCAAGTGATAGGGAGATACAAGTGAGGGGGTGGACAGTGCAGAGGTCTCTTTGACCAGGTTTATGGCTTCAGTATTAATATTCTTGCACCAACAGCAAACTAATATTATTCATGCTATTCACCAGGCTCCTCTCTTTCAAAAGGATAGCCCAATGTGTTGGTCACGTCACAGATCTCATATAGCCTGAGTTTCGCTAGATTGGTGAGAACAATCAGCTTCTGTTCCACCGGAGCATCACTGATCTACAGGAAGTATTGTATGTTGCTCTACCATGCTCATGATGCCCGCACAACTCTTTGTCTCAACACATCACCATTTTGTAAGGATGTCTAGCGAACCCGACTCCCCCCAACTCCCCTCCCTGGTGGCTCAGCATTTCAACTCCCCCTCCCATTCCCAATCTGACATTTGTGTCCTGGGCCTCCATTGCCATAGTGAGGCCCAGAGCAAATTGGAGGAATAGCACCTAATTTGCTCTGGGCCTCAATTGGAGGAATAGCACCTAATTTGGCTTGGGTAGTTTACACCACAGCGATATGAACATTGACTTCTCTAACTTCAGATAGCCCTTGCTTTCGCTCTCCATCCCCTCCCCTTCTTAGTTCTCCCACTAGTCTTACTGTCTCCGACTACATTCTATCTTTATCCCGCCCCCTCCCCCGACATCAGTCTGAAGAAGGGTCTCGACCCGAAAGGTCACCCATTCTTTCTCTCCAGACATGCTGCCTGTCCCGCTGAGACTCCAGCATTTTGTGTGTGTCCCCCCAACAACTGATGAGGTGCTGTAAAGGGATGTTCTCAAGGACTGAGGGAAATATTGTACAAGAAAAACAAATGAAGAGAAACCAAATTGTAAGGCACAACACTAGGAGGCAACACCAAAATACTAATGGGCCTGTCCCACTTTGGCGACTTATTAGGCAACTGCAGGAGGCTATGCAGTTGCCACATGGTCACCACATGTTCGCGGGTGGTTGCCAGGGAATCGCCTTCATGGTCGTGAGGAGTTCCCGCATTCTGGTAACTAATCGCAGCCTCATTATGGTCGCCACTAATTTTTTAACATATTGAAAAACTAGGGCGACTAGAATGAAGCCGCCATGAAGAGTAGTGAGAATTCTCGTGCCGTAGGTGGGTCGCCAGGAGGTCCTAATGGGTTGCCAGGATGTCGAAGGTTCTCATAGGTTGTAGCCGGTGCTGACCAGTGAATTTCATTGGCTCATTGGGGGGAAAAACGTAAGCAGCAGTTTTCAGAACCAAGGATAACCGATAACAGATAATGTTAATATCTGCCGAGATTCACAGCTGTGTATCTCTGGCTTCTTAAATGTTGTCTCCTCCATTCCCCCCCCCCCCCCCCCCCCCCCCCCCCCCCCCCCCCCCCACCCCCCACTCCCCCTCTTCTCTTTTAAAGGACTTACCATAGACTGTGCTTTAGCCGTCTTGATTACAGCGCCAACCTGTTCATCGTGGCGTGAGTCTGTATCACATTGGCTTTGCACCGTGTGAATTTCACTCAGACAGTGCTCCTCCTGCTTGCCCTGTCCCCCCCTGCATAATGGGCTGGTGAAGGAAGCGATGTGTTTGTGTGTTCCACTCTGACAGTCGCCATTCCATTTGCTGGTTTTTCAGGCAACTGCCGGCAACTTGATAGTCGCCTGAAAAATCGCCTGAGTGGGACAGGCCCATTACTACCACTTTCACTTGATGTTTTCAAAATAGTTTCTGTCAGATTGCATACTTTTTATCATAGCCCCTAACAGTTACAAGTGGTTGCTCTGACCAGCTATCTGAAGCACCAGAGGACTCAATGGTAAAAAAAAAAGATACTCAATAACATAAGAAAGGCAACGGCGAGTTAAGGTCACAATTTTGTCTTGCCAAAACATGCATTCAGCTCTCTCTTACAAACTATTCTCAAATAGTTCACTCAAGCTCCAAACATAAACATTAAACACAAAACCCAAATGCATATATTATGTTTTAATCATGGTTAGATCATTTCGCATATTTTTGAAACAGTTTCATCTGTCATAATGAGCTATAATGCAAAGATGTGTGAAACGGCATGGTGTCGCAGCAGTAGAGTTGCTGCCTTACAGTGCCGGAGACCCGGGTTCGATCCTGACTACGGGTGCTGTCTGCACGGAGTTTGCACGTTCTTCCTGTGACAGATTAGTTTTCTCCGGGTGCTTATGTGTCCTCCCACATTCTAGAATTGTGCGAGTTTATAGGTTAATTGGCTTTTGTAAAAAATCTGTCCTTAGAGTGTAGGATAGAACTAGTGTATAGGTGATTTGCTGGTCGGCGGAAGCTTGGTAGGCCAAAGAACCTGTTTCCACGATGTATCTCTAAACTAAACTTATTTAAAGATAGCTGATTAATAACATGTAAGACCATTTGGCAAAAAAACGGCTGGAGGATAGTGAGTGAGACAACATCACTCAGTGACTCAGACGACATCTGTGGAGGGAATGGACTAACAACGTTTTGGGTCAAAACCCTTCTTCAATCTTTAGGGTCCCAACCAGAAATGTCATCTGTCCATTCCCTCTATCGATGTTGCCAGACCCACTGAGTTCCTCCAGCACTTTGCTTTTTTTAATGAAGTTTCGAGCTCTGAAGTTTCATGCATCTCAAAGGCCATTCCTGGTCTCAGGATTTCATTCTCCAACCTACCTTCAGAAAATATTATGCTATGTACAAATTTGCATGATTATTACTAAATAATAAGAACATTAAACACATTACTGTGTGAATTGAAGTCACATATTGTAAAATAAATAAACCAGATGATACCAGGAATTTTATGAAACTATTTTGAAGACTATGAAAGTTATCCTTACTAACCTGGCCCATGCATCATTGCATGTACAACATCACATTGCTGCTTGTGATAATTGCCAGGTACAATGCTAGTTCTTGTATTTCCTCCATTACAATGCAATAGTAACTGCAGCAGAAAAGTACAGAAGTCACTGCTTGCCAAGTGCATTGCAATGACCAGAGGTCATAAAAAGTGTTATATAAATATAAGACTTCCTACCTTTAAACAAACATGCATGATGCAGCTTCATAGAACTTTGGTTGGTCTGCATTTGGAGTATTTTATGCAGTTCTGATCTCACTGGTACAGGAAGAATTTAGAGGCTTTGTAAAGGGTGCAGAGGTTTACAAGAATCATGCCTGAATTAAGGGGAATAAGTCCCAGGGAGATGTTGGAGAGACTTGGATTGTTTTCTCTGGAACTTCAGAGGTTGAGGAGAGACTAGATAGAAATATATAAAATCATGATAGGCATAGAAGGATAGACAGTCAGACGCTATATTCAATGCTCCTAACATTGAAGGCAAGCATACTTTATACCTTCTTAACCACCCTCTCTACTAATGCTGCCACTTTCAGTGAACTATGGTCTCCATGATTCCTCTGCACATCAATGTTAAGGGTTTTGTTATTAACTGTATACTCTATCCTTATATCCAACCACCCAAAGTGCATCACGTCACATTTGCTCCCGCTCTCATTGATAGGTAGAATTAACGCTATAAAAATGACTTTCTTACCACAATTAATATATTTGTTTCAAGCGATCCCAATATATATTCCAAAATACTTTTTCAAAAAACTAGATTCTACTATCACTAATTTTATATGGGATTACAGAGCACACAGAATTCAACGAAAGCATTTGTGTAAACCTAAAGAAGTTGGGGGTTTATCATTAGCTAACTTTATGTATTACTACTGGGCAGTGCATATTAAGAACATAATGTACTGGTTGGATAGTCCCACTCAGCAGTTGGAGTGGATAAGAATGGAGAAAGAGGAGTGCTATCCGTACGATATAGGAACAATCTTGCTCTCACCGATAACATTGAATAGTATAATATATAAGAAGAACCCAATTATTCACAATACAATAAGAATTTGGAAACAAATAAAAGTATCCTTGAAATTAAATAATCTATCAGTCCTAACCCCACTATTGAACAACCCCGCATTCAAACCATCTCTCATCGACAAAACATATCAACAATGGGATAAACTGGGGATTAGGAAAGTAGGGGATATGTATGAATTGGGCAAACTGTTATCATTTCAACATTTAAAATTTAAATTTAAACTGAAGGATAATCAATATTTTAAATATATACAGATATGTGACTTTATGAAGAATATACACATAGATTTCAAACTATATTTTTAGACCCTTTAGAAGAAGCAATGAATATTAAGGCTGATTCACATAAACTAATATCATACTTTTATAATAATATATTAAATAGAGAATTACCCTCAACAGAAGCACTAAGAGAAGATTGGGAACATGAACTAATGATAACGATCTCAAAGGATAGATGGGAAAAGTATCTGATGAACACACATAATTGTTCTCTTAATGCAAGACATAATTTAATTCAATTCAAATTATTACATAGACTATATTATTCAAAAACGAGGTTGAATAAATTTTATCCAAACGACTCTCCCAGATGCGATAAATGTTTGTTTCAAAACGCCAATATAACAAATTCATTTGTAGGATGTACAAAGTTGAATAAATTTTGGAGCGATATATTTGATATATTTACAAAGCTTTTCAAGTCTACAATAGAACCTAAAACGGAATGGATTATATTTGGAATAATAGTAGAAGATATCAATTTAAATAAAGACCAAAACGTTTTTTTTAATTATGGGTTAATAATTGGAAAGAAATTGATACTTAAATTTTGGAAAAATACAACCATACCAACTGTTAAAATGTGGATTAGGAATATGATGGACATAGCACGCCTTGAAGAATTGAGACCAACTAATAGATAAATATGACCAACTCTTAAGGAGTTGGTCTCCTTTCATCGACTTTTTGGAATCATGTGATGCAGCGGTACCGTAAAGATTGCTGTTTTCAGTTCATGCCGTGGATAGATCTACATCTCCGAATAAAGATTTGAAAATTTCTCTTTTAAGGGGCCTTCTCTCCTATTTCTACTTTACACTTTTTCTTTTTTTTTTTTATATACACACTTCACATTTTTCTATTCTCTACCATCTATTTTTCCTCTTTTTCCCCTTTCTATTGTTTTCTTTTTCTTGTCTTGCTTCCTTCTCAAAACATAAAACTAGAGGTTGTACATAGAATGGATTACGGTATGACATAGTTGGCACCTAAAATTAGGTTCCACTGTACTGTTTTGTACTGTATTAACTTCTAATAAAATAAACAAAAACAAAAACAAAAACAAAAAAAGAATCATGCCTGAATTAAGGGGAATAAGTCCCAGGGAGATGTTGGAGAGACTTGGATTGTTTTCTCTGGAACTTCAGTGGTTGAGGAGAGACTAGATAGAAATATATAAAATCATGATAGGCATAGTAGGATAGACAGTCAGACCCTAAACTCAATGCTCCTAACATTGAAGGCAAGCATACTTTATACCTTCTTAACCACCCTCTCTACTAATGCTGCCACTTTCAGTGAACTATGGTCTCCATGATTCCTCTGCACATCAATGTTAAGGGTTTTGCTATTAACTGTATACTCCATCCTTATATCCAACCACCCAAAGTGCATCACCTCACATTTGCTCACGTTAAACTATCTGCCATTTCTCCGACCATTTCTGCAACTGATCCATATCCTGCTGTATCTTCCTCACTGGCTGCAAGTTCTCTCTGCAAATGATTAATTCTATCTCACAAAATGAAGCAGCCTGTGCCTGCATGCAGCTCAACCTAGACAACATTCAGGCCTTAACTGATGAGTGTCAGATAACATTTGTTTCATACAAGTGACGAGCAAGAGAGAATATAGCCATTTGCTCTAGATATTTTTATGACAAAAGTAGGCCACTTTAATTACTACTTCGTCCACCACTGCAAATGTGTTATGTACCATCAACAAAGTTTATTTACTCTCCCATGATGGCACCTCTCAAACCTACAACTTCTACCACCAGAAAGGGTAAAGATAGTAAGTACACATGCATACTTCTACCTATGGTAGAACACAAAATGCTGGAGTAACTCAGTGGGCCAGGCAGCATTTGTGGTGAGGAATCTACACAAGATTCCAATATCCGCAGTCCTTGTGTCTCCACCTCCACCTATGGATTCTCCAAGTTGCACATCAACCCAACTTGGAAATACATTGACATTCCTTCATCGTCAGTGGAGCACAACCTGGCAATTCCTTTTTCAACAACTTTGTTGAATTAACTTCACCAGAAAAATTGCAGTGCTTCAAAAGGACGACTAACCACCATCTGCAATGGGCAATCGAGTTTCAATAAATATTGGTCTTGCCACTGGAAGCTCGATCCCAAAAAAACAAATGCATTAAAAAATATCTGTCCATTGCCTCTAGCATTGGACTTCAAATGGGAAGATTCGGAAGACAGTTATTTTTTCTTAATTGCTTTGTTACATTAAAATTTGTAATAGTGTATTTTTTCTTGCTCACTGATCCTCATTCATCTTCCTCTATTTGCACCTACTCTAGAGAAATTTGTTTTCACTGGCCCCTCTCAGCCACCAATCCTGCTCCTTGCATCCCTTGTTTCTAACTACTTGTATCTCTGTTAAAATGTCATTGGTCTGAAACCGTTTCTCTCTTCACAGAACCTGCCTGATAGGCTGAATACTTCTCACAATTTGTTTTCATTTCAGATTTCCATCATTTGCAGTTTTTTGTATTGGATTTGTATATGCATTGGAGAAATGAACTTTTCAATTTCAAATAAACCTCCCAAACTCCCTTCTCATCCCCCCAAACCATGTGCACACCATTTCCCAACTACCCAATCACCTTGCTCATTTCCCCTCCACCTTCCACTCATCTTCCAACTCTTCCATCCCCTCACCCCCATTTCCCTTTCATTGTCCCTCTTTCCCCTCACCCCGTCCCCTTCCACCCATATCCTTCCCTTCGACTTTACATTTCACGCCTCCTCTTCCTTCCTTATCTGGCACCCTTATGTCTCCATCCACCTCTAACCTTTGTCTCTATCTCTACACAAATGCTAATCGCCTCTCCTCAGCTGTGTCTACTAGGTTTTACCCCACCCTTTCCCTTCAGCTTTCTTTGCCAGCTATATTCCCTCAACTTCATCCGTCTGAAGAAGGGTCCAAACCAAAAATGTAATTTGTTAATTTCCCACCATAGATGCTGCCTGACCCTCTGAGCTCCTCGAAGCGAAGGGTTGTGGCCCGAAATGTTGCCTATTTCCTTCGCTTCATAGATGCTGCCGTGCCCACTGAGTTTCTCCAGCAATTTTGTCAATCTTCCTTCCATGTTTAAAACCACATAATATTGAGACAACATGAAAGTCAACATACAAACATAGAAAATAAGTGCAGGAGGAGGCCATTCGGCCCTTCGAGCCAGCGCCGCCATTCATTGTGATCATGGCTGATCGTCCCCTATCAATAACCCGTGCCTGCCTTCTCCCCATATCCCTTGATTCCACTAGCCCCTAGAGCTCTATCTAACTCTCTCTTAAATCCATCCAGTGATTTGGCCTCCACTGCCCTCGGTGGCAGGGAATTCCATAAATTCACAACTCTCTGGGTGAAAAAGTTTTTTCTCACCTCAGTCTTAAATGACCTCCCCTTTATTCTAAGACTGTGGCCCCTGGTTCTGGACTCGCCCAACATTGGGAAAATTTTTCCTGCATCTAGCTTGTCCAGTCCTTTTATAAGTTTCTATAAGATCCCCCTCATCCTTCTAAACTCCAGAGAATACAAGCCTAGTCTTTTCAATCTTTCCTCATATGACAATTCCGCCATCCCAGGGATCAATCTCGTGAACGTACACTGCACTGCCTCAATCACAAGGATGTTCTTCCTCAAATTAGGAGACCAAACCTGTACACAATACTCCAGTTGTGGTCTCACCAGAGCCCCATACAACTGCAGAAGAACCTCTTTACTCCTATACTGAATTCCTCTTGTTATGAAGGCCAACATTCCATTAGCTTTCTTCACTGCCTGCTGTACCTGTAAGCCAACTTTCAGTGACCGGTGTACAAGGACGCCCAGGTCTCGCTGCACCTCCCCCTTACCTAACCTAACCCCATTGAGATAAGAATCTGCCCCCTATTATACTGCATCTGCCATGCATCTGCCCACTCACTCAACCTGTCCAGGTCACCCTGCAACCTCCTAACATCCTCTTCACAGTTCACACTGCCACACAGCTTTGTGTCATCCACAAACTTGCTAGAGTTGCTCCTAATTCCCTCTTCCAAATCATTAATATATATGGTAAACAGTTGCGGCCCCAACAACGAGCCTTGTGGCACTCCACTCGCCACTGCCTGCCATTCTGAAAAGGACCCGTTCACTCCTACTCTTTGCTTCTGGTCTGCCAACCAATTTTCTATCCATGTCAACACCCTACCCCCAATACCAGGTGCTCAACAAAAAAGATTTTCTTCAGTACTGTATAATGAAGAATTTCACTATTTCTATATTTTAAAATGTGCTTATTTTGCCCTCTGTAGGAAATATACGTTATTGCAACTACATTTTTTTAAAGTCTTTCGTCTGGCGCTTCCACATGTCAAATTTCTAGACTGTGGTGGAATAGGCTTGTATGAGTTTAGCTGACCCACACCTGTCTGTTCAAAGTGACGTAAAGATGATTTGGTAGTGTTTAATTTCTCCTGGGGCTCATATTTATAGCTCAACCAATGAAATCAATCGACTGACTGATCATGTATTTTTCCATTGTAAATGTGAACTTGTAACGCTGAAACTGAATGTAATATTTGCCTATTTTCTTCTTTAGCAGTCTCTTAGGCTCAACTGTGACTTGCTTACACTCTGGTTTGGAGGTTCTTGAGAATGCTTATTAGGCTACTGTCAGATTTCCACAAATGAGGCAAGAGGTGCCTGATATAATGCGCCCATTTGCTGTTTTCGTAGTGATTTGGAGTGCTCCCAATGTACTGAAACACCCCAGTGCTCCTTCTACTCTAGATCGTTCATGGGTTAAGAGGTACCCAGGAGTTAGTGAGCATGTTGAACTTCTTCAAGGAAGGTTTCAGCACATTCTTGAATTTTATTCTCTGTCTGCCTGGTTATCACATCTCCCAATAGCGATCAAAAGAGAGTTTGTTTCGGGAGTCCAATGTCAAGCATACAAAAGATGCAACTTGCCCAATGCTGTCAATGTTGGGGATTTTGGCCTGGGCGAAGATGTTGACACTGGTTCATTTACTCTTCCAGAGAATTTGAAGGCTTTTTCAGAGGCTATTTTTAAAACTATCCATGAATAACCAAAGCCACAAGTCATCTCCACTATTCAATCAGACTGCCGCTGTCTCTACCTCAACAGCATTGATTTATATCCCGAATTACCTGATAATAATTTATCAAACTCATGCTCAACAGCTCAAATTCTCCCTTTTGGAAGAGATCCCCACTTTTTTTTTCTACCATTCCTGGCTTCACTCGAAAAAGGATTTGATCTAAAATGTTATACGCATGCCTTGCGGCTACAGATATAATAGCTTCATTACATAAATATTACCAAATACTTCTTATTTTCTGCAATCATCTATTTTCAAGGGAATATATGGCTTGTGCAACATAATTTAACCCATTCTTTCTGCCATAATTCTGGTGAATTTGCATCAGATCCTCCCCAAGGCCTACTACTTTCATGAGGTACAGAGCTAAACACAGCACAGCAAGATGCAGTACAACAAAGGTTTCAAATGTATAAAGGCATTTCTTTTGGCAATATACTTTATAAGCTATGGAGCATTTTTTTTAAACCATGGCGACATCAAACACTGCTTTGACATTATTATTAAAAAATCTTCTTGAATACACATTCAAGAATATTTTTTTCTGGAATTGTGCTTTGCAATCATTCTTTCTTTAGGCCTGTTACATTATAAGTTGCAGCATGGAAACAGGCTCTTCAGCCCACGAGTCCATGCTGATAATCAAATACCCATTCAACTTGTTCTATATTATCCCACTTTCTCATCCACACCCTACACACTAGGGGAAATTTACAGAGGCCAATTAACCTTTGCACGTCTTTGGGATGTGGGAGGAAAGCAGAACACCCAGAGGAAACCCACGCGGTCATAGGAAGAACGTTCAAACTTCATCCTGATAGCACCTGAGGTCATGATCGAACTCGGGTAACTGGAGCTGTGACGCAGCAGCTCTGCCAGCTGTGCCACCCTCATTTGTTTGTTATTTAGTTATAACCAATGTAACTAAAGGAACATATTGCCAATGTCCTCCCAATGGAAGACAACATGTAAGCCTTTGCAACAGCAAAGGAGGTTGAACAATGCAGGTGGCCAATTACTTCCGGGTAATGGAAGACCTATCTAGTGTGTCTCCTCCATAAGTTGCATACAAATCTAGCTCTAAGCATAGCTTTGTGCTTAGTGCCGGAGTTAGCCAGCGGGTCTGGTGGCAACTCTGGATGGGTAACATTTCGGTTTGGGACACTTCTTCAGACTGAAAGTAGAGAGGAGGTATGTGGTGGTAATAAAGGCCAGAACAAGCAGGACTGGCAAAGGGTGACCAAGGAAGAGTGGAGCCCTCAATGGCCCATTGTTGGCTGGGGAAGAGGTAATAACAAAGTGATACAAGGATGCGAACAGTGGAATGTGTAGGACAACTAAGGTGGGGGAGGGCAAGGGAGGGAATGCAAGGTGAACCCCAGGAACTTACTCCTGCACATGCAAATGCTACACCTGTCCTTATACCTCCTCCCTCGACTTCATTCAGGATCCCAATAGTCCTTTCAGGTGAGACATAGGTTCACCTGCACTTCCTCCAACGACATCTACTGTATCCGTTATTCTCAGGGTGGGCTCCTATATATCAGCGAGACCAAACACAGACTTGACGATCATTTCGCTGAACACCTAGACTCTTGGCCCATGCAATCTTCTGGCTGCCAAATATTTTAACTCCCATTCCCATATTGAATTTTCTGTCCTGGGCCTTCCCCACTGTCAGAGTGAGGCCAGATGCAAATTGGCGAAATATTTTGCTTGGTCAGTTTACAACCCAGTGGTATAAACATTGATTTCTCCAATTTCAAGTAACCCTTGCATTCCCTCCCTTCCCTCGCCCCACCCTGTCAGACCATATATTTGCCAGATGTTAAAGAAATCAACATCTGCTTCTACTCATTTTTATTAACCATCTTGGCATGTAGTTGATAGATTTGAGTTTTGCATTCGTCTGAGGAAATATGCATCCTATCAGTGAGGTCACCTGACTAATACTACCCATTGTGAATTATTCTAATTGTTAGTCAGTTACATTGTTAGTCATCTAATTAAAAGCTCTTTGAGATTAAGTCTTCATTTGAGAACTATTAATTGAATTTTGCAGGTTTAATTGCTAATATCAGGTCTACATTTCCGCGAGCATTGCCACTTTCATTTCACTGCACATCTCGTATGTGTATGTGACGAATAAACTTGACTTGACTTGACTACATGATTATAAATGTAACTAAATAGAAGATCTATACCTTAGACTATGTAAAACCAAAACCACTCAGTTAACAAAATTAATTGTGGCTGTGATTGTAGTATTCAATATGGCTCTAGGACATGTGATCTACTTATCCTGGAAAAGTCCTGAATTAATAAAGGTTAGTTAAAGAACATTATTACAGGGCTACAAATTAGCGAATGTGAAAATGAAATTTAAAAAATGTTGAAAACTGCTGGAGTAACTCAGTGGGTCAGGCAGCATCTCCAGAGTACATGGGTTGGTAACGTTTCAGATGGAGACCTTTTTCAGACTGATTTGGGGTGGGGGGGGGGGGAGCTGAAAGAGAGAGAGAGGTGAGGGGGAGTGAGGTTTGATTGGTCTTTGTACAACCATCTGCCTGAGATGAAAAGTCAGAAGGCACAAGACAAAATAATTTAACTGTTGTGAATTGTGAAGCTAGGGGAAGGAATGTAGGTAGAATGGGGAAAATAGGTGCAACAGGGGAGATAGGGGAAATGGGGAGGGACAGTTTGCAGTTATCTATAATTGGAGAAATCAATATTCAGACCAATGGGTTGTAACCTATTCAAGCGTAATATGAGGTACTATTTCTCCAGTTTGCATGTAGCCTGATAATGGAGGCGACCAGGACAGAAAGATCAGTATGGGAATGGGAAGAAGTTAGGATGGTTAGCAACCGGGAAATCCAGAAAGGCGTTGGATTAACCGTCAAAAAGTTGCCTATTCTATGCTTAGTCACAATGTTGTCATAATTTTGCTCTTTATGTATTTTTATGCATATGCATTTTGTGTCAAGTACTTTTCAATCCTGATTCATGGCCAACTATAATTTTTTCAAATTCTGGATTTGAAGGTTAAATCCCCCTTGTCCAATTTGGTAACTCAAAGAACTCAATTGTACATGCAATTGGAAATTTGTTTTCCAGATTAATATTTTAGTTGCTTTAGCGACTGGATGCACTTGGTCATCGTGGGGCTCCCTCCCTTCTCACCAGCTGCTGCTTTTTCCTGTTGGCCGTCACTTTGTCCACTCCCTGTTCGACCACCGCCACCTCCCCTTCCTCCTCCTTCTCCGCCGGAGTCGCCGACATACTCCACCTTTGAACATTTCGGCGGCTGCATGGAGAACGAGGAGACATTGGTGGTGGAGGGTGCAGCGGAGTAGACAGTGACAAGAGGAGGAGTGGATGGCAACTGAGTGGGATGGCCGACAGAAAGAATGGGCAGCTGGTTAAAGGAAAGGGAGGGAACCACACAGTAGCCAAGTGAGCCTTTTCATTGACAGCAGCTTGAAGAAAAAGCTGTTGGCCAAGGACTACAATGTGAGCCGCAAAAACAGCCGTGTCAACCAGACCATGCAGCAGCTGGTGAAGAAGGGCTTGCTGGTGCAGACCAACCCTATCAGTGCCTAGTTTTAAGGTGTAAACACAAAATTGCTGGGCTGAATCAGTCTGAAGGGTCCCAACGTCACATCCAAGTTTTCCAGAGATACTGCATAAGCCGTTGAGTTACTCCAGCACTTTGTGTCCATTTGTGTATTAACCATCATCTGTAGTTCTTTAACTACATACAATGAAAATACCTTACTCGCTTAATCGGCAATGACATACCATTCCTCTTCTTTCTACCCCCCACCCCCCAAATGGTCTGTTATATCAAGGGTTTACTGCACTTTATTTTCAACCACGTCCTTCTTATTATCTTCTCTAGGCTCAGAGGTGAAGGACTCTTAGCCATGGGATCTAAAAATCACTATTAATAATCTCACCACCATCCTATAGCAAAGAACATTGTTATTAAACATGGCTCAGCTGTTCCTTTCAAACAGAGCCCCCACTACAGAATACTATGTTAACTCCAAAATTCATAAAAATATATTCTCATTTATGAATCCACATAATTGACCATGTTGCAGCTGTACAAGTCATTGGTGAAACCGCATTTGGAGTGTGGTGTGTAGTTCTGGTTGCCCATCTGTTGGAAGGATGTCATGAAGTTGGAAAGGGGTCAGAAGCTATTCACAAGGATGTGGATAGACTGTGACTTACTTTGGACCTTATAGAAGGTCCGAGGCTCCGGAACTTATAGAATAATACAGAATCATGAAGGGCGGATATGCATAGTGTTTTTCCTGGTGTAGAGAATTCTAAAATTAAAGGACACAGGCATCTATATAATTAAAAATCTCATCTTGACCACTTCCTGTCTGCGCTGTATATTGATTTTAGAAAACACGCTACCCTGTATCACTGTGATTTTTGGCCATCTTACTCACACTCCTCCTCCACTCAGCCAGCCCTGAGGATTTTCTCTATTGATTAAAATTAAAAAAGTTATGAGTGTTTAAAATACTTTGAGATCAGTTGATTGGTGCTCTCGCCTGTCAATCACCGCAATGAAGGTAACGCCCCTTCCGGGGGGGGGGGGGGGGGGGGGGGGGGGAATTACTATAAAATCCCGGATGCCTGGACGTGAATCAGTCACTCTGCAAGATCGCGAAGGAGAGGCCACGACTGTGACTGAGATCACTAAGCTGTGAATCAACTGAACAGTGAGTCTGCAATGTACTTGCAATAAATGATTTGTTAGCCCTTAATGACAATGCCAAGAGTTGTTTGGCCTGCTGCCCTGCCTGTGCTTGAAAGTGCAATGCTTAATTGGAAATTAAATGACAATGCCATGAATTGTTTGGCCTACTGCCGTGCCTGTGCTTGAATTTGTAATGCTTAATTGGAAATGAAGTGAAATGACAATGCCATGAGTTGTTTGGCCTGCTGCCCTGCCTGTGCTTGAAACTGCAATGTTTTATTAGGTCCGATTGTGTTTGGAAGGAATAAATGCTTTATTAGGTCCAAATGTGCTTGGAAGGAATAAATGCTTTATCAGGTCCGACTGTGTTTGGAAGGAATAAATGCTTTATCAGGTCCGACTGTATTTGGAAGGAATAAATGCTTTATTAGGTCCGACTGTGTTTAGTCCAAAAGTCCCGCTCATTTCGTGACTTCCACTTAGTGAACAGGTCGCGCTGATTTCGTAATTTCCGGTGAGTGCAGAGGTCGCGTTGATTGCATAATTACCGGTAAATGCAGAGATTGCGGAAGTGCAGCGACTGCGGAAGCCCCACAGTGCAGAGGTCGCGCTCAGCCATGTGAGTAGATTCAAGAAAGTTTACTGTCATATCTATGGCGTGTGTTAGTGTGTGAGTGTGTGTGAGAGTGTTAGAGGGTGTGAGAGTGTGTGTGAGTGTGTGTGTGAGTGTGTGTGAGAGTGTGTTTGCGTGTGTGAGTATGTGTGTGTATGTGTGTATCTGTGCGTGTGAGAGTATGTGTGTGTGAGTGTATATGTGTGTGAGAGTGTGTGTATATGTGTGAGTGAGTGTGTGTGTGTGAGTGTGTGTGGGAGTGTGTGTTTGCACACGTGTGTTTGTGTATGTGTGTGTGTGTATTTGTGTGCGTGTGTGTATGTATCTGAGTGTATGTGCGAGTGGATGTGTGTGTGTGTCTATGTGTGTGTGTATGTATCTGTGTGTGAGTGCATGTGTGTGTGAGTGTGAGTCTGTGTGGGTGAGTGTGAGTGTGTGTGTGTGTGTGTTTGTGTGTGTGTGTGAGTGTGCGTATGTGTGCATCCATGTGTGTGAGTGAGTATGAGTGTATGTGTGCGTGTGTGAGTGCATGTGTGTGTGTGTGTGTGTGCGTGTGTGAGTGCGTGTGTGTGTGTGTGTGTGTGTGTGTGTGTGTGTGTATATTGGAATTGGTGGAGAGGTGGAATATTGCGTTGGGGGACCAGCCCTCCCCTGTAAAGCCAGGACCTAACGGGTCCCACTTAGTCTAATATGGTAAGAGGTGAAAGACTTAAAAGATTGCCCCTGAGGTCCTCTCGACTCAGAATGTGGTCCATATATGGAAGAGCTGCCAGAGAAAGCTATACAAATGTTTACAATTACAACTTATAAACATGCATTTGAACAGATATGTGGATAGGGTTTAGAGGGATATGGGTCAAATGCTCGTTAAATGGATTGCCCAGAATACCTTGATCTGCATGGACAAGTTGGGCCAAAGGGCCTGTTTCCATCTGTACAGCAGTATGATTTTCCTCATTCTCTTGCCTCTGTTGAGGCTGAAAGCAAATTATTTCCCAAGTTTCAATCTCTCTTTTAAATTTGATTTTCATATTTGGTATTTTAATAGTTTACATCCATCTTTTAGCATACCCTACTGGAAATTAATTTCATAGCAGTGTTAATTCTTACTCAAATCATGAAATTTGTTTGAACATTTAGGAAATTAATCATCATTCCAAGCAATTAGGAATCTCATTTTGATTGACAGCCCTTTTCTTGTAATGGATATCCAAGGCTCTGATTTTTGTTATTACATTTTCTACCAGTGACATTTTAGAATTAAATACATATACAATGCGGATAGAAGGAAACCAAGAAAGTAATTTTAAATCGCCAGTTGGTGGTGCTGTCACACCATGCAGTTAATTTTTCAGCACTTGCAAACACCTCTTTAAAAAGAAAATTAATCTAAATAAAACATTAAAACACAATTGCCAACATTTCCCCATCCTCCCTTCTCTGCAGCTTCTGGCAGTTTTGCACACCCACACAAATCTGTGTTTACAGAATGGAGGAAGGCTGAAAATGCACACAAGGGCAACAAGCTGGCTGAAAATGTTCTCTTGCTTGAGTGCTCTTCACTTCATTTGGTTGGAGCCAAGTTGACCTATAGTGGATTATAAATTGAAATCTGCCACTTAAAATGTATTAGCAACAGTATTATATATTCTCATGGCTCAAGAGGATATTAAAAAAAATAGTTTTCCATAATGGAAGCAACAGTTAATATATGCAATCTATTCGTCAGTGATCTCAATGAAATACGTGATATTTATAGAATGTCCTTGTCTTTCATATCCATCATTCAACTTGCATATCTCTTAAAATGCTCTGTCTTAGAAATCTCCATTAGTTCCCTGTACATTTTTTATTAATACTCATTATGAAGAAATGTAGTTTTTATTACATATGTTTGGCAGAGCAGAAATTTCATGGCTTCCATCCAACTAGCTTGACTTTGAGGTTTATAAATGTAGAGAGAAATGGAATAGAGTTAATTAATTCAAATTCAATTGATCCATATACTGATTTAATTTGCTGTATAAATGAGATTTAAGACTCCAGGCTAATTTTAGAATGATTTCATAATGATGTGTGACATACATCTCACTTAATTACTACTATTTAGCATTTTTTTTTTTTAAGTGATTTCTCACAGTTCTTACTCTAATCGGTCACTTCACAGCTAAAACTAATTATTCTAGTTTAATTTGCCAGTACCAACAACTGATTAAGTGAGAATTTAATGCTAAAAACAAGTGTCTGCAGATCAAAGAGGTTGGATGCATAACTTATTTAGTTTCATTTCCACACTAAGTATTTACAAAGTTTTCCCAAACTATCTTACCGTCAGATGCTGAGTGTACTTTAGGTATTTACTGAAATGCTCAGATTAAATCACAGGAAAGGTGTGTTCACATAATAGGCCAACAAGCTGAGATGAAAACGTATTGTGTTCAACCAAAGAAACAAAAAGGGCATCATTACATATTTGAAACAACCAAATTAAAATCTTTAAATTAGGCCGAGTGCTGCTGCTGCATGAGGTTGCAACAAAACAAGAAAAAAAATTGTTGCTGAGTCGGCTTTTTAAAATATTTCTGTGACTTGTGTATTACATACACCTGCTTGAAACAGGTACACATTGTGTGAAGTGCAGCCAGCCAAATGGAATTAACACCATATTTTACGCTTTAGACTGAATGTAGTAGCAACACAACTTTATCCTTCCCAATGTTGCTTTTTAATGTACTGAGAAGGCAGCAAGGTGAAAATTTCCATAACCACAGTAAACTCCATTGCAAAGTCTTAACGTAATAGTAACAGGTCAAAGAGTAAAAACATTCCTCTGCGACCTTTGTAAATGCTATTAAATTCAGACATTGCTCATAAAATTAGAAAAAATATTATGGCTCATTTTACAAATTTATTATAATAAGTTAAAATACCTGCTCGAGTTGAATTGCAAATACTCGACTTCTGCATAAACTCTTTAGATTCTGGAGTATTTCCTGAGGATTGGAGGGTAGCTAATGTAACCCAATTTTTTTTAAAAGGGAGGGAGAGAGAAAACGGGGAATTACAGACAAGTTAGTCTAACATCGGTAGTGGGGAAAATTCTAGAGTCAGTTATTAAAGATGGGATAGCAGCACATTTGGAAAGTGGTGAAATCATTGGACAAAGTCAGCATGGATTTATGAAAGGCAAACCATGTCTGACGAATCTTATAGAATTTTTCGAGGATGTAACTAGTAGAGTGGATAAGGGAGAACCAGTGGATGTGTTATATCTGGACTTTCAGAATGCTTTCGACAAGGTCCCACATAAGAGATTAGTTTGCAAACTTAAAGCACACGGTATTGGGGGTTCAGTATTGATGTGGATAGAGAACTGGCTGGCAGACAGGAAGCAAAGAGTAGGAGTAAACGGGTCCTTTTCAGAATGGCAGGCAGAGGAGGATGCTAGGAGGCTGCAAGGTGACTTGGATAGGTTGGGTGAGTGGGCAAATGCATGGCAGATACAGTATAATGTGGATAAATGTGAGGTTATCCACTTTCGTGGCAAGAACAGGAAAGTAGACTATTATCTGAATGGCAGCCGATTAGGAAAAGGGGAGATGCAACGAGACCTGGGTGTCATGGTACACCAGTCATTGAAAATAGGCATGCAGGTGCAGCAGGCAGTGAAGAAAGCGAATGGTATGTTAGCATTCATAGCAAAAGGATTTGAGTATAGGAGCAAGGAGGTTCTACTGCAGTTGTACAGGGCCTTGGTGAGACCACACCCGGAGTATTGCGTACAGTTTTGGTCTCCTAATCTGAGGAAAGACATTCTTGCCATAGAGGGAGTACAGAGAAGGTTCACCAGACTGATTCCTGGGATGGCAGGACTTTCATATGAAGAAAGACTGGATAGACTCGGCTTGTACTCGCTGGAATTTAGAAGATTGAGGGGGGATCTTATAGAAACTTACAAAATTCTTAAGGGGTTGGACAGGCTAGGTGCAAGAAGATTGTTCCCGATGTTGGGGAAGTCCAGAACAAGGGGTCAAGGGGTTTAAGGATAAGGGGGATGTATTTTAGGACCGAGATGAGAAAAAAAGAATTCACACGGAGAGTGGTGAATCTGTGGAATTCTCTCCCACAGAAAGTAGTTGAGGCCAGTTCATTGGCTATATTTAAGAGGGAGTTAGATGTGGCCCTTATGGCTAAAGGGATCAGGGGGTGTGGAGAGAAGGCCAACAGGATACTGAGTTGGATGATCAGCCATGATCATATTGAATGGGTAGTGCAGACTCGAAAGGCTGAATGGCCTACTCCTGCACATATTTTCTATGTTTCTATAGTTGTCACTTTAAACCAAAACTAATCTTTCGTATTATCCTATCAAGAGTTTGACTCATTTCCATCCTAGGTCTGCCAGACCTCTTAAAAAAAACAATATCATTCACATTTGAACATAATCGCACTGATTTTGAATCTTTAAATTTAAGGAAAAGTGGCTATTTTACTATTGTCAATAATTTTCAATAATTCAGAAAGCTATATGCTACTGCATCCATGAAGTGTTTAATTTAAGCAACAAAACTACCAAAACTATTCCTGGATGTTTAACCAACTGCTCAGCTAGAGCAGTTTAGGAGCTGAACCACAAGTTGGCTATTGACTAAAGCTCATAATTACAATGTTTTAGACAACTCCCTTGGGCCAAGTTGTCATTCGCCAGGAGAGAAATAAAGATGTAGTGTGTTGGTATGGCAAGGTAGAGCAGAATCCTGTTGTGGCAGAAATATGAAATGTGAACATGTCTGTAAATCTTAGTACAATATCCTAATCTTGGCAGAGCCATCAGAAAGAGTTACAACCCCATTCTGGCTCCTTCGCTCTAGGTTCTGATCAAAAAATGGATCGAACTATTTTACAGGTTTTACAGATGGCTTAATAGATCCTTTTCAGAGAGAGGAATTTGATGCCAGCTTTAGTGTTTGGGGTGCTTCATAGTGTTTGGGGTGTGATAAACAGGGGAGGTCAATCATACAGTTGAATGCATCAAGATCTCAGATAGAAATAAGATGCACTGCTAGACCAGCAAAACCAAATAAATACATATTGGTCAATGTACTTTAAATCATCTCTGAATTCATCTAAGCGGGCAAATAAACACTTGGCTTAACTTTTCATTATAACAAAATACAACAATAAAGGGTACAGCTGCAAAGATCTTGGGCGAGCAGTCATAGGTCTGGACCTCTGATCTGGACACAAGTTCAAATCTTTCAATTTAGTATGGTCACCATGCAATTACCAACATGTCATAACCCATTTGGCTTAGCAATGCCCTCCATAAGGAAATCTTACCTGGTTTAGCCCGACAGATCTTACTCCAGATCCACAAATATAGGCATTTTCTAACTTCTATTTCAGTTTATGTGCCTTTATAGGCTGACAAATCCTAGCAGCACCATCAATCATACTTTGAATAAGCGGAAATTCCACAGGTGCCCAGATTACGTGTGAACTGTTGTAGATATTTTCCATCTTAACAACATCTTTCCAATAACATGGTGTCCATGGTGAATCAGATCAATTCATTTCAATGCGATTTCCGAGATAAACAAAGTACTAAGGCAATAGTCTAACAATAGGCCGCAGAATACATTTCACCAGACTTTTGTTTGAAAAAACATTAAGATGTAGGAGGAAAAAATAGACACAAAGTGGTGGAGTGACACAGCACAGCACACAGTCAGGCAGCATCTCTGATGCTGGAGATCATGGAGAATATGGATAGTAACATTTCAGGTCAGGGCCTTTCTTCAGATGGATTGTGATGGGGGGGAAAGAAAGCTGAAAGTGAGGGGGGGGGAAACGCTAGGTAAGTGAAAGGATGTTACAGGTGAGGGGGGGGGGGGGGGGGGGTGAAGAGGGGGTGATAGGCAGATGGCTGGACAAAGGCCAGAGATGAAAA